>NC_053457.1:2728784-3058598 GCF_015227805.2 Hirundo rustica
GGAAGCGAAAGAAACTAGTGAGTGAGGCGTCTCCTTAGGGGCAGAAGGACCCCCCCTGGGCGTGCAGGGGAAAACAGAGTGTGAGTGGCACGCATTAGGGGCAGGTCCCCCCATAAATGCTAGAGTAGCCTAGGAGAGTTTAGAATCCCTGGAGGGGCGGGAAAACCGTACCAGGGTTGACAGGGTGTCCCCAGACACTGCGGGTGCCGAGAGCTCATGAGAGTCCCTGCTTCCCAGGACTGAGCCAGATGCACCGGAGAGGGTGTGCTGCCGCGGTCTCAGGGAGGAGGCCGTAAACCCATAGCCCGAGGACACCAGGGTGGGGAGTCAGCTTGGAGGCAAGGCGGGCGTCCTGCACACACACACTCATCCCTCTTGCCGAGGCTGCTTCGCTGGGGAGAAGTAGTCAAGCCAGTCCTGGTGGAAGGCAAAGGAGTCGGGCCCTGCTCGGGTTGATCCTTGGAAACAAGGAAGGGATACCCCGCCAGGTAACCCGTGCGGAGTCTTGACCTCTTACCTCCGTTTCAAAAAGTGAAGAGGGGAACGGTACTAGTGACAGGGCAGTCTAGTCTGGGGTTTGGACTGAAGGTGTCCGGCCCGGCGGGGGCTAAGGCGTGGGAAGGCCCTGAGGCCCGGAAGGGGATGCCAGTACTAGGGACCCTGTCGTGCGCCGCAAAGCGTGTCCAGAGTCTCAGGGGTGAGGCAAGGCGCGGGGGTACATAGGAGGTGAGGTCATTAGGACTCACCTCAAAGGGGTCAGAAGAGAGTCTGAGCCCCTGGTGTGAGTAAAGTGTGAGCGTCCAAGAAAGTGAAGAAGGTTAGAGAAAGTGAGTAGAAAGAGAGAGTTTGTTCCCTAAATGAAAGCAAAAGTGTAGGAAAAAGTAGAAAAGCATAAAGTTTAGAAGGTTTTTTTTTTTTGTTGAAGTGTTCAAGAATTAAGTCAGGAGATTTGAAGCAGAGTGAGAAAAGCCGAAGAATTTTTTTTTGCTTAAAAACCTGTGTTGCCCATCAGTAGAGGGCACCTTTGAATTTTTTTCCAGTTTAAAGAAAATGGGACAGTGTACTAGTAAGAAAAAGAAATCCGAAAAGGAAAATAACAAAGTGAAGAGTATTCCACCTGGTAGTCTCTTAGAACAACTTTTAGCTAAATGGGATTCTTTAGAAGCCACAAAAGGACTAGATCAGGTTAAAATGGTGTTTTATTGCACAAAAGTCTGGCCAAAATTAAAATTACCAGGAGAGTGGCCATGGTTTGGAACACATGATGAGTGGATGTGCTATCAGTTAAATCAGTACCTAAGAACTCAGGAAGATCCTGACGTAAATCAATTAGCCTATGCTGCTTGTTGGCAAAAGAGAGCCACAAGTAAAGAGAATATAAAAGTCTGCAAATTAAAAGAAAAAGAAAAGTGTGAAAGAAAGGAAGAGAAAGAGGAAAGGAAAGAAACTAATCAAAGATGGGACCCTCTAGACCATTTACCCCCTCCAATTTACCCAGAAGTGCCCCAAGTCCCTCAAAATCCTGTCCCAGTTCCCCTACTAACTTCCCCGAGTCAAACTCAAACTCCTTCAGAACCCTCTCTTCCTCTTCCCCCAGTGGTTCCATCATCATCCCTCCTTAACACCCCTTCTCCTCAATCCTTAGTACCTTCTCCCCCTACTCTCCCAACAGCCCCTTTGCCACCTCCTTCCAATAGTCAAGGTTTTTAGCCCCAGTTATAACCCCTTCAGTTTCCCAAAACACAACCTCTTCCCTAGCCCCCCTTCCTCCCACAGTACAATCCTCTGCTTCTCCTCCTACAAATTTTACTACCTCCCCCTCACCTACAGCAATTCCTCTGCCACCGCCTAATTGGGAGTTAACCAAAACCCCTACAGACTCTCATGAGTCATTCCATTCTCCTGGAAATCCCCAGGCATTCCTAGCCCCGACAGTGTTATCTGTTGATAATGTAAGTGAAGGACCCTATTGTAACACCAGATCAAAAGCCTTAAAGCCAGAAAGACTTTTTCCCCTCAGAGAAGTGCCTATGGGAGGAATGATTGGAGGGGTAGGATTTGTAAATGCCCCATTAACAGCCTCTGAGGTAAGAGGATTTAAGAAAGAGCTAGGAAATTTAGTTGAAGATCCCATAGGTATTGCCACACAGGTAGACCAATTCCTTGGACCCAATGTTTATACCTGGGGAGAGTTAAATTCTATATTAAACATCTTGTTCTCCCCTGAGGAAATACGAATGATCAGAACAGCAAGTATCAGAATCTGGGAAAGGGAAAATAGGTTAGGGCCACCTGGAGATCATAAATTACCGATAGCTGACCCGGGGTGGGACCCAAATCGAGAAGAAGAAAGACAAAATATGAGAGACTATAGGTCCTTGATAGTAAGAGGCATAAGAGAATCTGTCCCCAGAGGGAATAATACTAAATCAGCTTTTGATGGGTCCCAAGAAAAAGATGAGACTCCTGCCACTTGGCTAAACCGATTAAAAAGAAATTTTCAATTATATTCAAGCATAGACCCTGATAGTCCTGAAGGACAAGTAATTCTAAAAGTGCAGTTTGTAACAAAGTCATGGCCAGATATATGGAGAAAATTAGAAAAAATTGAAGATTGGCAGGAGAAAAGTATTAATGAATTATTAAAAGAAGCCTTAAAAGTTTACTTGAGGAGAGAAGAAGAAAAAGCTAGAGCCAAGGCTCACATTATGGTAGCTGTAGCAAGAGAAAGTACTGGAGTAGCAGAAAACCAGAGAAACTCCTCTTTGAAATCTAGTGAGGGAGGACCAAGACCCTCATTTAAAGAACCAAAGTCACCCATAGTACCACCATGGGTAAATTTAAAAAGAAGTAACTCAGGAGAGAATAGAACTTGTTATTACTGTGGTGAAATAGGGCATTTTAAAAGGGACTGTAAGAAATTATCCCTTGATGAAGCTATTGCAAGGGAGCAAGATGCCCTGGAGAGGGTGCTGAAAGGGGAGGATTAGGGGTGTCAGAGGCTCTATAAAATAGGGGACCCAATGGAACAGCAAGATGAGCCTCTAGTAAACTTTGATGTGGGGCCCCAAAGTGAAGAATATGAATTCTTAGTAGACACAGGAGCTGATAGGTCAAGTTTAAGGAAATTACCAACAGGAGTAACAATCGGGACAAAAACTTGTGAAGTGTTAGGGGCTGAAGGGAGGCCCTTTCGAGCATTAATAATTGAAGGAGTAGAGATAAAAGGGAACTCAAAGTATTGTGTAGCTGATTTTCTTTATTTACCACATACAGAAACCAATTTACTAGGCAGAGACTTACAAGTGCAGCTCGGGGTAGGAGTTATCCCAAAAGATGGAAAAATGGTTGTGCATATCATGAAACAGACCCAAGGGGATATACAAGAGATAAATCCAGAAGTGTGGGCTACAGAGGGAAAGTATGGGTGTTTAGATATCCCTCCCATTAAGATAGAAATGCAAAAAGATACCCCTGCCATCAGAGTCAAGCAATACCCAATGTCACCTGAAGGAAAGAAAGGGCTAGCTTCAGTAATTGAGCATCTTTTAAAAGAGAATATCCTAGAACCCTGTATGTCCCCTCATAACACCCCTATATTGGCCATAAAGAAAGATGAAGGAAAGTTTAGATTAGTCCCAGATTTGAGAGAAATTAATAAAAGAACTATTGCTCGACACCCAGTAGTACCTAACCCCTATACCTTGCTGAGTAAAATTCCAAGAGAGCATACCTGGTTCACAGTGATAGACTTAAAGGATGCTTTTTGGGCATGTCCCCTAGCAGAAGAGTGTAGGGATTGGTTCGCCTTTGAACGGGAACATCCAGACAGGGGAAGAAAACAACAGCTAAGGTGGACACGGTTACCGCAGGGATATACGGAATCACCAAATATCTTCGGACAGGCCCTAGAGACGTTATTAGAACAGTTTAGTCCCAAAGAAGGAGTCCAAATTTTGCAATATGTGGATGATTTATTAATATCAGGGGAGACAGAAAAAGAAGTTAAAAATGTAAGTATTCAACTTCTAAACTTTTTTGGAGAAAAGGGGTTAAAAGTATCTCAAAGTAAACTACAGTTTGTAGAAACTAAAGTCACTTATTTAGGACACATAATTGGAAAGGGGAGTAAAAGGTTAAGCCCTGCAAGAATTTCAGGAATAGTATCTATATCACCTCCAAAAACTAAGAGAGATGTAAGGAAACTTCTAGGCCTGTTCGGATACTGCAAGCACTGGATAGATAAGTACACTCAAGGGGTCAAATTTCTTTATGATAAATTAGTAGACCAGGAACCAATGAATTGGACAGAGAGTGACGAGAAGCAGCTACAAGATCTAAAAGAGAAATTATCCTCAGCACCAGTTTTAAGCTTACCAGATCTTAAAAAGGAGTTTGATTTGTTTGTAAACACCGAGAAAGGAATAGCATATGGAGTTTTAACCCAAGAATGGGGAGGATACCGAAAGCCTGTAGCATTTTTATCAAAACTGTTAGATCCAGTTGCCAGGGGATGGCCAGCTTGCCTCCAAGCAGTCACAGCTGCAGCTATTCTGATAGAAGACGCTCAAAAGTTAACATTACAGGGAAAGATAAAAATACATACTCCACATGATTTGAAAACAGTCTTAAGCCAGAGAGCTCAAAAGTGGCTCACAGATTCTAGAATCCTAAAATATGAAATTATACTAATAAATACAGATAACCTAGAACTAACAACATCAAAAAGCTTAAATCCAGCCCAGTTTCTCTCTGGCGAGCCCACTGAAGAGATAGAACACCATTGCCTAGAACTAATTTATATGCAGACAAAAGTGAGAGAAGATTTAGAAGACACACCCCTCCCATATGGGAGAATATTGTTCACAGATGGGTCATCCCGAGTGGTGGAAGGGAAAAGAACATCCGGATACTCTGTGATTGAGGGAGAGAAAATGGAAGTCTTAGAAAAGGGAAAGTTACCAAGTAATTGGTCAGCGCAGTGCTGTGAAATATATGCACTAAAGAGAGGGCTAGACTTACTTAAAGATGACCGAGGGACCATTTACACAGACTCTAGATATGCCTTTGGTATTGTGCACACATTTGGGAAAATTTGGGAAGGACGGGGATATTTGAATTCAAAAGGGAAAGACTTAATACACACAGAATTAATAAAGTCAGTGTTAAAATCTTTACAAAAACCAGTAGAAATTGCAGTAGTTCACATAAAAGGGCATCAAAAGGGAAATATGCCTGAGATAAGGGGAAACCAGTTAGCTGATAAAACAGCCAGAGAGGCAGCTTTAGAACCAGGAGAACCAGTAAAAATCCTCAAATTGGAGAAAATACCAAGAAAAGAAAAAGAAGAGATAGAGCAGGTGTTTAGTGAAAAAGAGCAGAAAGCAATAAAAGAATTAGGATTACACCAGGGGGAACACGGAGTGTGGTTAACAGCTGACGGACGGAAATTCTTAAATAAAGCCCTAGCCCGAAAAATACTTACAGAAATACATAATCTAACCCACTGGGGAACCCAGGGGTTATGTGACCATTTCCTAAGGGAAAACCTATGTATTGGAGTACACGAATTAGCAAAAGCAGTTACTCAAGGATGTATAATATGTCAGAAAATAAATCAAAAAGTTATGAGGAAGACTGAGCCTGGAGGGAGGGAGTTAGCCTTAAGGCCCTTCCAGAACGTGCAAATTGATTTTACTGAGATGCCCCCTGTTCAAGGTTATAAACACTTGTTAGTGATCATAGATCACCTTACCCACTGGGTAGAGGCATTCCCTACAAAAAGAGAAACAGCAGAAGTAGTAACAAAAATAATATTGGAAGATATCCTTCCTCGGTATGGGCTGATAAATAATATTGATTCAGATAGAGGGCCACATTTCACAGCACAAATTCTACAACAAGTAACACAAGCCTTAGGGATAAAATGGAGGTTACACACCCCATGGCATCCCCAAAGCTCAGGCAGAGTAGAAAGAATGAACAAGACCATTAAAAATGTACTAACTAAACTAATAGCAGAAACTCAACTAAATTGGCTTAAATGCTTACCCCTAGCATTATTACGAATCAGAACACAACCACGAGCAGATATAGGAGTGTCACCATATGAAATGTTATTCGGGCTTCCCTTTTTGTTATCTCCTTATAGTTCTAAAGACTACCTGGAAGGAGAGGAAGTCACTAGAAAATATCTAAAAACCATTGGACAAACCCTAGAAAATCTCAGAAAGAAAGGCTATCTTCCTCAAACTTCCCCTTTGGATGCAAACGTGCATAATATCAATCCTGGAGACTGGGTATTGATCAAAATGTGGACTAATACCCCACTGACCCCAAAGTTTGAAGGTCCCTACCAAGTACTACACAGCAGTGCGCACTGAAGAAAAAGGATGGACCCACATCACCAGAGTTAAAGGGCCAGTACTCCCTCCTGGAGAGAATCCGAGTTCAGCACCCTCACCGGATGAAACCGAGTGGACAGTAACACCACACCCGCAAGACTTGAAATTAACCTTTAAAAAGAAATAAGAGATAACAGAGACTGTGAAAACCTTTTTTTCAGTCGCTTCTCCCCAAATCAATAGACTCAAAAAAAAAAAGGGGGGGGGGGGGGGGGGCACAATAAGAGTTAATTTATGTAAACCTAAATTAGGTTTTTTTTGTAATTAGCAATTTAGATAAGCTTAAGTAATAGATATATATTTTAAAAAAAAAGTATAAAGTTTTTTTGTATTAATTTTACATAGAGTTTAAGTTTTATAAGTAAGAATTTAAGAAGTTTAAGTTTTTTTATATGATAATTTTTAGATTGTAAGTTTTCTAAGTAGCAATTTAAATAAGTTTAAGTAATAGATATATTAAAAAAGAGTTAAGGTTTTTTTGTATTAATTTTAAATATTGTTTAAGTTTTATAAATAGTGTTTTAAATAAGTTTAAGTTTTCTTATATGTTAATTTTAAAAGTTGTTAAGTTTTATAAGTAGCAGTTTGAACAAATTCAAGTAATAGATAAATTTAAAAAGTATAAGGTTTTTTTTGAAAACAAAGGTAAATCTCCTACAGAACATTCTCTAAGGGCAGCTAAATTAATAGGGAAGGGAAGTGGAAGTATGTAAGTGGGTTCTTTAGGAGACCTCTCCACTCCAAGAGGCAAGGCCGGGTGGAGCAAGAGATCCAGGAAGGATGGCCCATACCGGACTCTTGGGAGGGATCGTACTGATGATGTTCATAAAGCACACCTATGAAACAAAAGCCTGTACTAACTGCTACCATCCAGTGTACGGTGGAGAGGATCTCAGATCCTTATTCAGGGTCCATACTAACGTGAACCCAAACTGCTCTGACCACTCCCAGTTGAATACTTGCCAAGAGGATGGAAAAGTTTATTGGACCACAAAAAACACAGCTAGTTATGCACAGCGCCTATTTGGGGAATGTCCTATAGGAGATACTTGGTTATGCTTTGAAGCAGATCAAAAAGGATTAAGAGATATAATCAAAGAAAAAGTGTTGACAACAAAATTTGAAAAAAGCCTAGACATCCCATCAGGAAAAAACCTATTCATTGACTTAGTAGAAAGAATCAGTCGAGAATTAAATTTAACCGAGTGCTGGATATGTGGAGGTACACAAATGTCTGAAATATGGCCTTGGGAAGGAATTAGTTTAAGCCCTCTAGAAATTCTAAAATGGAAACAAACTGAACAGAATACACAAAGTCTAAGAACAAGAGGAAGAGAGAAGTGGGATCTCAAATCTAAAATCATTGGGGAAGAATGTATCATGAGGACAGGAACCAGGTATCAAACCCGTGTAGGAAAATTAATGTGTAAAAGGTATATAATAGTGATAAACTTAAGTGCTAAATGGGTTCCCAAAGGGCCTAACAAGTATTGGTCAACTGAGAACACAGAAAAATATATCTTTAATGAGAGGTATGAATTATATGAATGTATTGACAAAGCCATAAATCCTTTTTGGGGAATAAAAGAACTGTCTCGGTTTTGGCAACAGCCTTTTGAAACTAGGGAAGATTACTGGGAAGCTCCAAATCACCTGTTCTGGATCTGTGGGGATACTGCTTATACAAAATTACCTGGGGATTGGTTGGGAAGCTGTACAATAGGGATCATAAAGCCAGCTTTCTTCCTATTACCCAAGAGATTAGGAGCACACCTAGGAGTCCCAGTATATGACAATCTGGGAAAAGTCGAACGAAAGAAAAGAGATACTCTAACAATTGGTGGAGACCAAAAATGGAAAGGAAAAATATGGACCCCAGAAGAAATCATTAAAACCTATGGACCAGCCACATGGGCACAAGACGGGTCCTGGGGGTATCGCACTCCAATCTACATGTTAAATAGAATCATCAGGCTCCAGGCTGTCCTAGAAATGGTATCTAACCGAACAGCTCTAGCATTAGACCACATCAGTGACCAACTAACACAAACAAGAGCTGTAATATACCAAATACGTCTGGCTGTAGACTACCTTTTAGCAGATGAAGGAGGAATCTGTGGTAAATTTAATTCGTCTGAATGTTGTTTAGAAATTGATGATAAAAGTGCAGTAATTAAAAACATCTCAAAAGAAATCAGAAAGCTAGCCTATGTGGGAAATCAAGAGTGGACTCCTTTAATGGACACCAACTGGTGGAATAGTTTTTGGTCATTCAAAGGGGATTGGTGGAAGAAAGCTGGGTTTATGATAATTTGCTCAATCACCGGGTTAATGTTTTTTACCTTGTCTAATCCCATATCTAATTCGAACTATTACCTCCACAGTCCAAGCCAGTATCCAGATCCCTAAAGCAACCAGTCAAAAACAAACCAAAATGATGGTGATAGAGAGTCAAGAACCTGAACATGAAAATGCCAAAGAAATATATGAAAAGTTCCAAAAATGTAGAAAAATTTATTTTCAAGAAGAAGAAGTAACAAATTGATGCAAGCTAAAGCTCGATCAAAGAAATAGAGGGAGGAGTTGTTATAAATAAGTTCTATTCGAATAATCTATGTTTTAGTTACTTAATTGTTAAGTAATTTCATTAAGATTGTTAATGCTAGTTCTGTATAAAGAATTTGCCTTATTCCTGTTTTAATATTGATTTATCACCTTATTTACTTGTTTGTTAATTAAAAATTCACCTTATTACCTGTATATCTGCTCCCATTCGCCGGATAGTGTCTGAATATGCAAATAAAAAGAACACTGGAATTCTGGGAACAACTCAAGAACAAGAGACTCTAAAAAGCAGAGAACCAAAGTAAAACCCAGGACTGAAGTCGCACTTTAGACTAGTGCAAAAAGTACGGGGGTCCGCCGAAGCAGCTCTATTTAGTCGCCGTGACCTGAGAAGGAGTCCCCCATCGCTGGATGACGCCTGATCAGCGACGCGAAACGGACTCCCCGGCAAGGGAAAAAGCCCGTGAGGGAGGGTGGGAGTCCCCAGCTTTGCTGTGAAGCGAAGCTGTGTGTACCTCCTCCTCCGCATTGCCAAGAGAGCAAGCAAGCTCTCCCCCAAGGCCAAGCTTGATAATAAAGCAACATACAAAAAGAGCAAGTCTCTGACTCTCTCTTTTTTTTTTCCAGAACAGCGGCCACTTATAAACGGGGGAGGATCCAGGGGTGATGACAACGGGTCAGCCAACCAGGGAACATGGGGGTGTAACAGGGGGTGTCAACTTCTGAACAATTAACAAATCACAAGAGGGGAGGAGGGGATTCTTTGAGCACCAGCCTATCACTCGACGCCTCTCCTGGATCTTTCCAGAATCCAGGGAAGGGTCTCGAAGTGACAGACAGGGCGACCAAGAGGAGAGAGGGGGGATTGACAGGGACAGGTGCAGGGGAGGAATGATTGACATAAAATGTCTGGTTATATAACTAACTCATAGGGGGGAAACTATTACAGAACACAGGGGGCTACAGTGGACTGAACCATTACAAAAATAACTTAATAACTTAATAAAACAACTCTTGCACCACCACAGTGTTCCAACTCCCCCGCTTCAAGGTCACTCTGAGGAGCAGAGTTTTCCTGGGGCAAAACAAACCTCGCTTCCCCTCCCCTTTGCACTCAATAGACGATTGGGGGATACACAGTCACCCTAGGACAGGTAGCCAGGTTTCCAACTTGTGGCAGCTTGGATCTTGGAGATCCAACCCCAGCTCCGTTTGTAATTTCACCTGGCAGGAACCCAGTGTGAAGCACAGGGTGGGCCTCAGACATAGACAATGGCCCTTTTCCATGGGAATCTTATCTCACCCAACCAGGTTCCTGATGTCAGTTTGTAGGAGGCATTTGGACCTCCAAGGTCAGCCAGGGTTTCAACAAGGGCAGCTTGGATCTGGGAAAAATCATGCGCCATTCATAATTTTAGCAGGCTGAACCCACAGCCAGGCACAGGGCCTTAGAGAAGAATGATGGCCCTCTTCCATGGGAATCTAAACTCACCTGCCCAGGTTCCTCGTTTCAGTTTGTGGTATGCATTTGGTATTCCAAGGACAGACAGGGTCCCAGCTAGTGGCAGCTTAGATGTTGGAGAAATCCTGCTCCATTTGTAGTTCCAGCAAGCAGAAGCCCAGTGCAAGGTACAGGGAATGAACAGTAGCCCATTTCCATGGGAAACTAAACTCATTCACCCAGGTTCTTGATGGCAGTTTTTAGGAGTCATTTGGCACTCCAAGGACAGCCAGGGTTCACATTTATGGTAGGTTTCATGTGGGAGAAATCCTCAGCATTTTTTAATTTTTGTGGGCAGAAGCCCAGTACCAGGCACAAGGCCTTAGAAACAAACAGTGGCTGTTTTCGAAAGGAAACTAAATTCACCTGCCCAGGTTCCTGATGTCAGTTTTTAGGAGTTGTTTGAGACTCAAAGGGAAGCCAGGGTTCACACTTTTGGTAGGCTTCAGCTGGGAGAAATCCTGCACCCCCTGTAATTTTTGTGGGCAAAAGCCAAGTGCCAGGTACAGGGCCTTCGAAAGGAACATGGGCTCATTTCCTTGGGAAACTAAACTCACCTGCCCAAGTTTCTGATGTCACTTTGTAGGAGGTATTTGGCACTCCAAGGGCAGTTGAGGTTCCAAATTGTGGCAGCCTGGATCTGGGAGAAATCTTGTGCTGTTTGTACTTCTAGCAGGCAGAAGCCCAGTTGTTGGGGGTTAGTGGTTTTTTGGTTTTGTTTGTTTGTTTGTGGTTTGTTTTGTTTGTGTTTATTATTGTTGTTGTTGTTTTTGTTTTCCCTATAGAATTTTTCCCCCCCCATAAGTTGCTAATAGACTAAATACTGATGCTTAGAGGGTGCTTGACTAACACAAAAGATGTGGCTGGGAGGGAGATGATCACATGAAGTTTGCGGGAGGGAAAAGGACAGGGCTGGGGGAAGCTGCATTTCTTTTTTCCCTGCTCTTGGCATCAGAGAGGCACGGTCAGGTGGCTGTTTTACTACGTTAGGAGTCCACTGTTAATGGAGGGTCTGGTTCTGGGAATTCTACCATCATCCATCATTTGCTGGAGTGCCCAGGAATTCGGAGCTCCTTCGCCTGCCCTGCTGGAGCTGGGCCAGCCCTGTCCAGCTGTCGTGGCTCCTTCAGCACCACTCACTCTGCCAGGACACCCCCCCCTTTTTTTTCTGTGGGCACACCCCCCTGCCTGCTGGGGACCCTCGCCATTCCAGCCACCAGCCCGGGAGTTTTCTACTGTTCCAGTTTGGTGCTCTTGGGGTCCCAAGGAATCACACTGCCACAGCCTTTGTGAGACAAGGCCCCTCGAGGTTCCGGGTTCTGTTTACTATTAACGTTGTAGTTGTTGTTGTTTGTTTGCCTTGTTATACTTACTAGTAAAGAACTGTTATTCTTTTCCCCATAGCTCTGACTGAAAAGCCTCTTTAATCTTCTAAATTGTAACTTGGAGGGAAGGGATTGGAATTCCCCCATTACTAGAGAGGCCCTGCCCCTCCCTAGCAGATACTGGTCTTCCAAGCCAAGACACCAGGGCCAGGCACAGGGCAGCCTTAGGCACAAATGGTGGGTGGCCCTTTTCCCTGGGAAATTAAACTCACCTCCCAGGTTCCTGATCTCAATTTGTAGGAGGTGTTTTGCACTCCACAGGCAGCCAGATTTCACACCTGTGGTAACTTGGATCTGGGAGAAATCCTCCACCTTTTGAATTTTAGCAGGTAGAAGCCCAGTGCCAGGCACAGGGCCTTAGACATGAACATTTCCATGGGAATCTAAACTCACTCGCCCAGGTTCCTGATGTCAGTTTGTAGGAGGTGTTTTGTACTCAAAGGGCAGCCAGGGTTCACACTGGTGGTAGCTTGTATCTGAGAGAAATCCTCCACATTTTTTCATTTTTGTGGGCAGAAGCCCAGTGCCAGGCACAGGGCCTTCCAAAAGAACATGGGCTCTTTTCCTTGGGAAACTAAACTCACCTGCCCAGGTCCATGAGGTCACTTTGTAGGAGGCCTTTGGCTTTCCAAGAGCAGCTATGGTTCCAAATTGTGGCAGCTCGCATCTGGGAGAAATCTTCTACCATTTTTAATTTTAGCCAGCAGAAGCCCAGTGCCAGGCACAAGGCCTTCATCACGAATGATGGCCCTTTTCCAAGGGAAACTAAACTCACCCACCCAGGTTCCTGATGTCAGTTTGTAGGATGTGGAGGTTCTTTTGAGAGAACAGATGACCATCGATGGCAAAAGGCAAGAGCCTGCTCTTTGTCCGGGGCGGGGGGGGGGAGTGTAATTATAGCTTTATTTAGTCCAAAGCTCCTTTAGCTCCTTCCCGGTCCCCATTCCGATGCCAAAGAGACCACGCCCCCTCCATCCCAGGGATTTTACCCAGGGGGGAAGGGCCTAGAGCCAGGGACAAGCCACTACCCAATCAGGGACAAGGTGGGAGTGGAACAGAGTTGGGTTACATTCCAGTGTGGGAGGATGGGCACATCCGAGCAGGGACAAACCACATGATAGAGTTTCCAGGGAACAGAGGAAACATTACAAAACCCAATATAAAAATGAAATACAATATAAACCCAATTAACACACTACAACAGTAGGAGGCGTTTCGCACGCATGGGCAGCAAGGGTTCCAACTTGTGGCTGCTTGGATCCAGGAGAAATCCTCTGCCTTTTTTAATTTTTGTGGGAAAAAGCCCAGTGCCAAGCACAAAGCGTTAGACATGAACGGTGGCCCTTTTCCAAGAGAAACTAAACTCATCTGCCATGGTTCCTGAGGTCAGTTTGTAAGAGGCCTTTGGCACTCCAAGGGCAGCCAGGCTTTCAAATTGTGCCAGCCTGGATCTTCATAATTTTAGCAGGCAGAAGCCTAGTGCCAGGCACAGGGCCTTAGGCACGAGCGGTGCTCCTTTTCCAAAGGAAATGAAACTCACCTGCCCAAGTTCCTGAGGTCAGTTTTGTAGGAGAGTGTGGGGACAGTGATGAGAGAGCTCTAGAGTACAAGGCAGATCTTGAAACGTAGTTTATTGCATAGTTCGTTGGTGCAAGAGCTTTGCTTAAGCTGCCAGCCACAGCTAAAAGCATGCCCGAGCAAAAAGACCGACGTTCTTGTTACAATACATTATATCTCCTTCTGTGTTGAATATTCTAGTTTATACTAACCAACAAGTACAAGACACAAATCCTACAGAATTTACATACAGCCTATAGGAACTATTACATTACCATACCGTGCCACATTCCAAACCCTAAAAGCTCGTTTCTTGACTCTTTTTCCCTGCCACCTTGGCAGGGCCCCTCCCCCTTGGACCCTTGGCGTCCTTTTGTCTCTTAGGTGTATTGCTGAATCAACAGGAATCTTGCCTTCAGCTAACTCAATGACTGTCTTCTGGTTTGGCATCCTACATCTCAAAACTTGCTTTCATTTCTATTTCGCTCATAGGTTTCATGCTGTTAGAAACTTTTGCCAAGCAATCACATTTGTAAGGCTTTCCTGTTTCATCCTCTCCAACAAGTCTGTAGGAAGACTTTGGCACTCCAACAGCAGCCAGGCTTCCAAATTGTGGCAGCTCGGATCTTAGAGAAATCCTGCTCCGTTCGTAGTTTCAGCCGGCAGAAGCCCAGTGCCAGGCACAGGGCCATAGACACAAACGATGGCCCTTTTCCAAGAGAAACTAAACTCACCCACCCAGGTCCCTGAGATCAGTTTGTAGGAGCCCTCTGGCACTCCAAGGCAGCCAGGGTTCCAAATTGTGGCAACTTGGATCTTGGAGAAATCCTGCTCCATTTGTAATTTCTGCATGCAGAAGCCAATGCCAGGCACAGGGCCTTAGACATGAAGCTGCTACTGAGCTCAAGGATCAGTGGATGTTAGATCAGCTGTCCGTCCCTTCCTAGGTTGAAAGGTGAGCAAGATTTAGATGGGAGCTGAAGGCTGGGGTAGCTCAGTCTGCTCAAGCAGTGCCTCAGACTGAATACAGGAATTGTACCTATGTAAATTACAGGTTGTTTTGACAACCTGTCTGCTGTTGCTTCTGGAGGTGAGCTGCTCGTGGTTCCTTCAAAAAGGCTTGCTGACAAATGACTTTTACAAGGTCAGATCGTCAGGGCATTCCACTGAGTGCTTATGTCCTCTCAGGCCAACCGTCAGGCTCAGTGTGAGTCCACAGTGCCTCAGAGGTTTTTTTAAGGTGAAACAATTTCTTCATCTAAGACCTGTAACACTCAAGGCAGACTTTCTGCCATCCACAATGAATACCTCTCAGGATGGGAAAGTGTGGCCTTTCCACACAGCAACTGAGCAGCCCAGCCAATGGAAGAGCATGTGGTGTGAATTTTCTACCCACACTGTTAGCAGATAAGATTTCTGAGCAGCCAGAGATCAAACAAGTTGTGTCATGAGGTTTGGTTACTTCAATCCTCTGCTGGCACCTGTTAGAGATCAACATGAGTCTTATGCCGTTCTGCTTTTGGAAGGCAGGTGGAATGCTGCTCTCAAACCTGCTAAGCAGAAGTTACATCTGATTTTTCAGTTGAATGCTATCATTCTATAGCCTGCTGACTGGCAATACCTATGAGCAACTGTGCTGTAATGCTCCAGCTGGCAGCTTTTCAGTGCTGGGTCTTGCTGTAAATCTCAAAAACAGAGGGGTCTCAGTGATTTATATAAGCCAAGTGTTCCCCAAGAGGATTCAGTTAAGGGATATGTTCTTGAGAGAAATATGTTGCTCTGTCCCTTTTGCCTGCCTGGTACCTTTTCCATGAGAAAGCCCTGCCGTGTTTTGGTGAGGAAGCCTCTGTCAGGAATTGCCTGTTCCTTTTTCTAGGTCACTTGCCTTTATGGAGCATGTCCTGTCTTGACTGCAGTGAGTGTTCTTCAGGCTTCAGACAGATTTCTGATGTCTGCAAATTGCAAGTGAGGACAATGTCCCTCACCTTGTCTTTCTGTCCTGCTCACAGCTGGGTACTGCCTATCATCACTCCTGCCGGCTTAACATCAGGAACAAAGACCACCAATGGTGTTTCATAACTAAGTCAAAAGAGTCTGGATTGACGGTTTTATAAAACAGTTTCAAATACAATGCTTTTCCAAAGATGTGATTATTATCTTGTAGATAATAGCTCTAACAAAACCTCCTATTTGAGTAGATTGAAAAGGCTTTTTCTCTTACTGGTAACTAAAATACTGGGAAGGGTGTTCATATGTGCCACCACGACCTGAAAGGATACCCTCCCAACCTCATGAAGTAAGAGTAACCAATGCAAACACAGTGTGACTTGATGGACGGGTTATTTCTTTATGAGACCAGATGACCACCGATGGCAAAAGGAAATAGCCTCCTCTCTCACCGGGGGAATATTGGCTTTATTCTGGAGTCCTGCCCTGCCTGGCTGGAGCTCTTTCCCGGTGGCTCACCGGTGTCAGAGAGCATCAAGCTCTGCCCGTCCCGGGCTTTTTCTCCGGGGGGGGCGGGGGACAGGCCCAGAGGCAGGGACAAGACACTGCCCAATCAGGGACAAGGTGGGAGTGGAACAGAGTTGGGTTACATTCCAGTGTGGGAGGATATGCACAGCCAAGCAGAACAAACAACATGATACAGTTTCCAAGGGGAAAGGGAAAACATTACGAATCCAATGAAGCATAATATAAACCAAATTAATGCATTAAAACAGTGTCTCAACAGTGTGAAAGACTTATTTTCTTACTTGCTGCCCAGGTGTCAGGACTCCGGGTTTTTACCACTGCTCCCCTGCAGTGAACCCCAGTGGTGGCAGTCAGGGATACATCCCTGTTTCCCCTTCAAGCACCCAGCTTTGCAATCCTGGCAGCTGAACTCTGACCAAGCAGGCAGAAAAAACTGTCAGCCTGAATCAGCAGCAGATCAAACATCCTTTCATCTCTCTGTTTCACTAAGTTTTCCTTGCCCAGACGGTCTCCTTGTTGTTCTTCCTCCAGAGAGGTGGTACCATTTCACCAATAAAGTCCGACCAGCTCTCCAGGCAAGGCACAGACTTTGGCCTCAAGGTAAGAGGCACTGATCCTTTCAAGATTTTTCTCTGTCCTAGGTGCAGTTCTTGTTGTCCCTGTCACCTCTGCATTAACTGTGGTCTTCTAAAATGTTTATGTGTAGGTCTTGCTCTTTCTCTTTCTACCACCAGATAGGTCTGTTCTCTCTTCCTTGTGGCAGAAGTAACTGTCTTACCGGTGGGTGAAATGTAGGCACTCATGTGATCGGGATACGCAAAGCAATCACACGGAGACGAGAGATTTCGCAGGGCAGAGTTGTTCCTCCCCGAGAGCCCAAGCTGAGCCCAGCCCGAGAGCCCCTCTGCCTGTTTTTTTCTTACTTTTTATACATTTGTGGGTCTGGCTGTGGATTGGCTTCTGGAGTTTTCACCTCCCAGCTAAATGGCCAGACCAACTGTCAGTTACAATTGTTTTCAGGTTAGAAATACGCAAACAAAGGACAGAGAATGAAAAACAAAGGATTTGTTTATGTTACATGTGTGAGAAAAGGCAGCAACTGCTCCTAATATTGTACAGTAGCTAAAAAGTCTGACTCCATTTTATGAACAATCAAAAGGCTTTAAAAAACTCAGAAAAACCAGGGTGACATCTCACCCTTTTAACTTTACAAAAAAAGAAAAACAGAAAAGAAAAATGAACAAATTTACAAAGGGAATATATACAAATTCAATCACTGTCTGTGGAGGAATCATCAGAGTGGTCACTCGAGGATTCATCCACTTGGTGACTTTCAAGTTGATCACGGCTTCCACCTTGCCTGTCAGCTGAATTCTGCCTCTGTGGTCGCAGGTCAGGACAGACACATTTTGAAGGTAGCCAGCGTGTCCCAGTGTCCGTGGACACACACGCATACCCTCACCCCATAGCGATAAGGTCATAGGGTCCTTCCCATTGCTTGGTGACTAAATTTCAGACCCGTACCTTCGCTCGAGGCGGTTGCTCACCGTCCGAAGCCTGCAATGAGAGATGATGGTTCAAAATTACGGGATTATTTGAGTTCTGCGGCACCGTAAGGTGATTGATGGTGTACCAAGCCTCTGCCAACCGACTGTGCGGGATTTCACCCTGCATTCCCCGTTTTTGTTTTTGAAGAACACACTTGAGTGTACCATGACTGCGTTCTACAATCGCCTGTCCCGTCGGAGAATGACAGATGCCAAAGTTATGTGACACACCCCATGACTATAGGAACTGCCGTATCTGCTGTGAGGCATAAGCAGGACCATTGTCGGTTTTCACAGCAGAAGGTATGCCAAGAATGGCAAAGGCCTGCCTCCAGTGGGCAATGACATCACGGGCTTTCTCTCCAGTGTGAGCAGAAGCCCACATCGCAGAGGAGAACGTGTCCACCGTGACATGCACATACTTGAGCCGGCCAAACTCGGCGACCTGGGTGACATCGGTCTGCCAAAGCTCCAAGGCTTTAAGGCCTCTGGGGTTAGTCCCTGCCGGCAATGGCGCACCAAGGGCGTGACAGTCATCACACGACTCGACAATCTCACGAGCCTCAGTGGCCGTCAGTTGGAACTGCTTCTGCAGCGTATGCGCATTTTGGTGGGAAAACCCATGCGATGTCTTGGCCTGCGTGAGCACGTCAGGCTGAGGGGCTACCCACGCTGGGTTAGCCAAATTGTCAGCCCTTGCGTTACCTTCCGCTACAAATCCTGGCAAGTTAGTGTGACTCCGTACATGCAGGACATAGTATGGATGAACTCTGGCCTGAATTGCACAGCACAGGGCCTTCAGTAAATTAAACAAGGCAGGGTTACTGACCTCCTTCAAAACTGAACAACCCAATCACTGTGCGATGTCGGCAACTTAGGCGGAGTCCATAATCAAACTGAAAGGTTCCTGGGAAAATTTCTCAAATGCCATGACAGCAGCCCTTAGTTAACCAGTTGGGCTGACCATCCTCATGGCTTTCTAAAACCTGCCACTCAGATCCATCCTGCCAGGTAACAATGGCTTTTCCTGCTTTGCCCGAACCGTCAGTGGAGACGGTGGGTCCTTGCACTGGCTCTTGGCTATTTTTGGGTCATAGAGAAAATTGAGTATTTTTCGCCACTTGCAATAGCTTGTGGCTAGGCAGATGATAAGTGATCTGCCCTGAAAAACCCTCAAGAGCACTTTGCAGCGAAACATTGTTCACATAGCTCCAATCAAATTCCTCCCTCTGAACCGGGAGTATGATCTTTGAGGGATCTGCACCCATCAATTGCAAACAGCGTTGCTGGCACTTGATTATCAAGCGCGTAATCAATTCAAACAGCACCGTCGCCGTCTTATGCGGCTGATGAGGCAGGAAGACCCATTCCAAGATGTGCAGAGGATCAGTCCAATCATCATTCCATTGGCCGATGATATCTGTAGGATGTAAATCAGGAGTGGTAATGAACACAGTGACATCAGTGGAAGGTTCAATGCAGTACACCTGGTGAGCCGAAACAGCTTGCTGAACCTCCTCCAGCACATTTCATGCCTCAGGGGTCAATTCACGAGGTGACTTTAAATCAGCGTCCCCTTTCAACAATTCAAACAAGGGAGACAGTTGTGCGGTGGTCAGTCCCAAGTAAGGACGTAAGCAAGTGATAACACCTACCAGCTTCTGAGCATCATTCAGTGTCTTCACCGATTGCACAAATTGCACCTCCTGGTGACGGATTGTCCGTTCCAGAATTCTGACCCCCAAATATTTCCAGGGAGGTTGTTGTACCTTTTCTGGAGCCACCTGTAGTCCATGTGAATGCAGAGCATTCAGCAACTGAGGCTGTAGCCTCAGCAGCTCATCATGGGTGGGTGCAGCCACCAAAACGTCGTCCATATAATGACAGACGTGAGCATCAGGAAACTGCTTGCGAACTCCAGACAAGGCACGAGCCACATACCATTGGCATAACACTGGGGAATTTTGCATGCCCTGAGGCAAAAATTTCCATTGATACCACTGTGCGGGCTCGGCATTATTTATTGTTGGTACCGTGAAGGCAATTTTGGTCTGTCATTGGGATGCAGAGGGGTTGTAAAAAAACAATCCTTCAGATCCACAATGAGGACCGGCCAGTCTGCGGGAAGCATGGTAGGCGATGGCATGCCAGCCTGCAATGTCCCCATGCCTTCCATCACGGCATTGACCTTTCAGAGGTCTTGTAGCAACCTCCATTTCCCAGACTTCTTTTTGATACAAAAGACAGGAGTGTTCCAGGGACTGGTAGATGGTTCCAAGTGCCTCTGATCCAACTGCTCCAACGAATTCACAAAGGGCAATTAGCTTGTCATGAGGGAGGGGCCACTGGTTCTCCCAGATGGGTCTGTCCACCAGCCACCGTAAAGGAGGCATGGGACACTCTGCGCTCTTCATCACAGTGGCCCCAATCAAAAATCCTTTCCCAATTGCACCCCCCACGTGGCCAAAACATCCCTCCCCCAGAGGTTCTGAGCAATCTCAGTAACATGAGGCCAAACTAGGGCCGTCTGTCCCTCCGGGTTCGTGATGGCCACGGGATTCTGGCTCACGTAGCATTGCTTCGTTCCTCCTAAGCCCAAGATCGATGTCTTTGCCAGGGTCAAAGGCCACTGCGGGGGCCAAGCAGCCAGGGAGAGAATGCTCACATCAGCCCCAGTATCTAGGAGGCCACAAAGGTGAATCTCTGACAGTGTGGCACCAACCATGGACACGGTACACAGCGTCTCAGGACGGTCTTTGGTCAGGACAGCAGTCCAGCGCACTTGAGGTGACCCTGTAGAGCCGAAGCCACCGTCACCTCACGACTGGTCCTCAGTTCTGGAAACAGAAGACTTAAAAGGAACAAGTTGAGCAATTCGTGTGCCTTTTGGGATAGTCAGAGGGGGGGTGGGTGTGGAGACCATTGCGTGAATCTGCCCTGAAAAATCCACATCAATCACTCCCAGGTGCACCATGATACCCGGAATGGTGGCACTGGACCTCCCCATCAAGAAGGTGCTCATGCCATCACTCAAGGGACCAAAGGCATCCAGGGGAACCTTGTGTATTTTGTCCGAATCAATCACGACAGACTCGGCTGTGCAGACATCAACACCTGCTGAACCGCGGGTGCTGGCTGCAAGCCTGCTGAGCAGATCTCCATTGGCTGGGGCTGAGGCAGAGACATTTGTGTCGGCACGCGTCTCGTCTTCGTGCTCCGCATTGCGTTTCCCGACCTGACCAATGAATGACAATTCACGTGCACCGTTGCCTTACACGTGTCCGCAGCGTGATTTGGCCTTCCACATCGTGCACAATGAAACAAGACAGCCGTAGGCTTCTGTGCCTTTCTGCCCTGTTTCTTCCTGGCTCGAGCACCTCATTGCTGCTGGTGCACACCCTGGGGAACATTCCAGGCAGGCTGCACAACAGCAGCCACAGCCGGTTGCACGGCCGCAGGCACAGCCAGCTGGACCGCCGTAGCCACCGTCGGTTGGACAACCGTAGCCACAGCTGGCTGCACAGCTGTAGGCATGGCTTGTTGGACAGCTGTAGCCACCGTCGGTTGGACAACCGTAGTCACGGCTGGCTGTACAGCCAAACATCTGTTGGCTGGAAGGGGTTACCCTCGCACAGGCCTCAACCATCTCCAACATGGATGGTTCCCCAGGAAGCGCCTCAATTATCCTCTTGCAAACAGCATTGCAGTTGCTTCGAGCAAGGGACTGAAGCATGAGCTTCCTTGCCGCAGGATCACTCACCTGCTTCTCAACTGCAGCAGTCAGCCATCCTGCAAAGCACAGAAAGGGCTCATCAACTCCCTGGACGATTGTTGCAAAGGACTCCTGTGGAGTAGCCAGCTGCATGGTCTGAACCAGGGCTGCCATGCCTGTCTGCTGGCGCTGCTCCTGGACCAAGGGGTCAAAAACAGCCTGCCCGTCGGCCCTGGTATAATTGCCTGTTCCCATTAGCATATTGGTATTAACCATACGCCTAGGATCTCCTGGACCCAGTGTCGTATTCTGTTCCACCGCTCTGACTGCCAACTGAGTCCATTTATGCTCAAAGAAGTCATATTCAACCAGTGGGAAAAGGGCCTGAGCCAAGCTCCGAATGTCAAAGGGCGTCAAAAGACTGGCATTAAAATAACAGAGAACCTGCATCACCTCAGCTGACTTCCTGACTGCATCACGCAGTTCTGTCAAGGCCTGCCAAGCCAAGGGTTGATAGGTGTTATGAGTAGCACCCTGAAGGACAGGGAAGGCCTGAAGACCCTCAGATGAAGCAGCAGCACCTGCCATATCCTGCCCTGTGGGCCCCACAGAGTCAGAGGCAGGCACTCGGCTGGGGACCGGCTGAGTACCAGACACCGCAGGTCCAGCAACAGCATCAGCACCATCACTCAGTCCTTCAACCTTAGTTTTCACTTCCCCCCAGAATCGCCCACGGTCTCTCGGGCGTACGGTCACCTGACAGGGGGGGAGCATCCAGCAGGCTGTGGACGAAGAATCAACAGTGCGGGGCCCTTTACTCCTGTCAAAGACTGGCCGCATTCCGGCCGTGTCCCCGTTCACGCTGAACTTAAAACACCTCGCTGCCGCAGCTGCCGTAACGCTCGCAGCGGGAAGTGGAGGCGGGGCCAGGCCAGCCACTGGGCCGGGCCCGCTGCTTCCGCAGTGGGGCTGGAGCCCGCCAGCAGTGCTGCGGCACCGGCCACCGGAGACTGGTCAAAGGGCTCTGCGGCGGGCACACATCCCGGCGTAGCTGGGGAGCTCGGGCTGTATTGAGGTGGGGAGACGGCGACCGCACCTCGGCCGCTCCAGGGGTCGCGCCGTCCCCCACCGGCAGCCCATCACTGCTGGCCGTACCAGAGTCTCTCCCCGCCCCGCGAGCACCGCCCCCAGCTGCAGCCCACGGGGCTGGCACAGGGAGCGGAGTGTCCGGGACCTCCCCGAGAAGAGTCCCTGCAGGGGGACGGAGGCCTGCAGGCACTACCACCCCCGAGCGGGGCGGAGCTGTCAGCCCGCCCATGGGGGCGGCATCCATTGAAGGACTGACCGGGACCTTGCCTCCAGCAGCATCCCCACCCTGCGCCCCCTCCGCAGGCAGCGCGGGGACAGAAGCAGCCAACGCAGCCCCCTCCAGCCCCGGCCTGGGTGGCAGGGCGGGGTACGCCGCTTCACCCGACTCCTTCGGATAGGTGATGGTCGTGCAGCAGCACGCACACCACACAGTGACCGAATCCCGGTCAAACAACAGTGGGGGCCGCACCCCCGGGCTGCCCCCCCCCCCACCAACACCAGAAAGGCATGGATGGGAGGGAGCCCAGCCCCGCTCCGGCGGCTCCGCAGCGCGGGGACAGGCGGGACCGGTCCCGGGCTCGGCGGGGTCCCACCCCCTCACTGCCCGAGCAGCGCCGATGGGGTCGGGACGCACCCCTCCCCTTGGAGATCAGCGCCGCAGCCCGAAGGGGAAAAATCCCCTGGCGCAGCGACTGGGGAGGGAGGGGCTGAGTCCGTCTCACAAAGGAGACGAAGATCGGACTCAGACAATACTTCTGGGTCTGATATAATGACCCCGCCCCCCTCCAGCCCCCCGTCCATCTTCGAAACGGGGGAAGCAGCCTGCGAGCTGGGGGGAGGTTGGCCTCCACACAGCCCTCTCAAATAACTTCCACTGCAGCAACAAGTCTGCAATCTCCTCATCATATTCTATTTCAAGGGCGTCCATCAGATGTTCCCCCAGGAGGAACCATACCTGCCGACTGAGCACAGCATTTGGCGTGGGAAAGAATCCACGCTCTCTGCCCCACGCAAACAGACGCTGAAGCCCCTCCCAAGAGACCTCAGTGTGTTTCCGCTCCAAGAGGTCTTCCCAAAGCTCCAATACCAGAGCGTCCTGCATGGCAGGCACACAACAGGAAAAGAGGGGAAGGAAAACCTCACCAGACTGTTTCTCCCACACGTCGGAGTCACCACTTGTGATCGGGATATGCAAAGCAATCACACGGAGACAAGAGATTTCGCAGGGCAGAGCTGTTCCTCCCCGAGAGCCCAAGCTGAGCCCAGCCGAGAGCCCCTCTGCCTGTTTTTTTCTTACTTTTTATACATTTGTGTGTCTGGCTGTGGATTGGCTTCTGGAGTTTTCACCTCCCAGCCAAATGGCCAGACCAACTGTCAGTTACAATTGTTTTCAGGTTAGAAATATGCAAACAAAGGACAGAGAATGAAAAACAAAGGATTTGTTTATGTTACATGTGTGAGAAAAGGCAGCAACTGCTCCTAATATTGTACAGCAGCTAAAAAGTCTGACTCCATTTTATGAACAATCAAAAGGCTTTAAAAAACTCAGAAAAACCAGGGTGACACACCCATTTAACATTTACAAAACAAACAAAAAATATTGGATATTTTATATGAAAACGGAAGATTGAATGGGAAGAGACAGAAGAAGAGGAGAGCAAACAGGCAGTGGTTTTTCTTTTGGTTTTTGATAGTGTCTCAGTTTGAAAGACAGGTATCTGCTAGGGAGGGGTGGGGCCTCTCTAGGAATGGGGGAATTCCAATCCCTTCCCTCCAAGTTATTATAATTTAGAAGATTAAAGAGGCTTTTCAGGCAGACCTATGGGGAAAAGAATAACAGTTCTTTACTAGTAAGTATAACAAGGCAAACAAACAACAACAACTACAGCATTAATAATAAACAGAACCAGGAACCTCAAGGGGCTTTGTTTCACAAGGCCTGGGGCAGTCTGATCTCTTGGGACTCTGAGGGCACCAAACTGGAACAGTGGAAACTCTCGGGCTGGTGGCTGGAACCGCAGGATGTCCCCAGCAGGTAGGGGAGAATGTCCCAGCAACATGAGTGGTGCTGAAGGAGCCACGACAGTCAGACAGGGCTGGCCCAGCTCCAGCAGGGCAGGGGAAGGGGCTCAGAATTCCTGGGCACATGAGTGTTACCCTGTTTTTTCTGAGTTTCCTTATTAGCCTTTTGATTTTCATAAATGGAGTCAGATCTTTTAGTTACTGTAGAATATTAGAGCAGTTTTTCTACCTTTCCCACAGAAGTAATATAAACAAATCCTTTGTTTTTCATTCTCTGTCTTTTGTTTGCATATTTCTAACCTGAAAACAATTGTAACTGACAATTCGTCTGGCCACTGAGGCTGAGGGGTGGAAACCCCAAAAAGCCAATCTTCTGCTAGACCCACAAATGTATAAAAAGTAAAAGAATAAACAAAGGGGCTCTTCTCTCCGCTCTTTCAGCTGGGAGCTGGATCAGAGGAACCTCTGCGAAAATCTCTTGTCTGCGTGTGATTTCTTTGTGTGTCTCAGTGACACATGAGTAGATGATGGTAGATGTCCCAGGACTGGACTTTCTGTTGACTGCGGACCCCTCCCGCAGCAAGCAGCAGCCTGGCCATCCTCTCCGATGCCGAGAGCAAGAACCCCCAGCTCCCCCAGCCCTGTCCTTTTCCCTCCTCCAAAACTCATGTGATCTTCCCCCTCCCGACTTTCAGCCACGTCTTTTGTGTTGGTCAAGCACCATCTAAGCACCAGCACTTTGTCTCTTAGCAACTTATGGGGAAAAATTCTCTAAGACAAAAAAAAAAAAAAAAAAAGGGAACAAACCTAACCCCCAACAGATAGCTCTCCCAGATCCATAAAAACACAGGCACTGGAAAGTGCTACTGTCCCTTTATTTCTGTTCTGGGAAAAAGGGTGCACTCGATGTCCATCCAAGACAGAAGAAATGGAGAAAAATGGGACATTGGTGTCATGGGGTCAGTGACAGCTGGTCACCATAAGTTGGATGCTTTGGAACTAAGGATTTTATTGTACATTTACTTCAAATCATGGGATCTTAGAGGTGATCCACTGTACATGGGACTGTCAGATCAGTGTAGAGCCCTTTGTAGGTCAGTGTGGCATCAGTGACATCACTGTGATGCTGTCCTCACTGTAACAAAGCCCTTGCACAGGGACTTTGGAAGCTTTTCTATGGACCTTTCACAGTTCTGGAATCACAGAGCCAATGAAGCCCTGCCTAAGCTGTCTGGGCAGTCTGCTGCTGAATCCACTCACGGATCAGCTGGTGAGCAATGGCCTGTTTGGGAGGGAACCAGGGTAAAAAACTACCATCGCCTTGTTTTGAAGAGCTGGGTTTCCTCTCGATACCCTCCATAATTTCCTCCAGGCCAAACCAACGGGCTTCCTCCAGTTCCAGGGTGTCCATACTGATCTGGAAAGAATTCAGAGGGCACCAGTTCCTTAAATCAGCTTTTCCTGTGGGCAGTGGTGTCATGGCAGGTAAAAGAATTATAAAAGAAGGGCCTCATAAAATCAGCCCTCCTCTGCTAAATTGCCAAAGTTAGTCTGTCACTTCTTCAAAGTAATTTACAAGTTCCCATGCGAAAACAATCTTGGTATGAAAACTTGATAGCATAACAAACTATTCCTGGGTTGAGAAACAAATGCACCTGCAATAACAAGAGATTTGTCCCATGAAAATCAGGAAAGAAAATATGTGAACAATGCAAGAATAGAGAGATTTAGTGGACAAGTAGAATACCTTTTACTTACCAATAGAGTAATTGGCAAGAAAGCTCTTAACCAATTAAAGCTGCACACAAGGTCTGTAAAAACTATAAAATTAGTTGTGATAATAAAGAATGGGCTTTTCCTGCATGAAGATAATGGAGTCTGAGCTATCTTATTACAAAAGGCAGTGGTACCTTGCCTGTTCTTGTTTCCACAGAGATGGAATGTGGAATGCCCAGAGCATTACATCCATGCCGGAATTAGGCATTGATGCCACTCCAGGGAAGGATATCACTATTCACCAGTACTTTGTTGTGCTGGCTTCCTTAGGGAAGCCACGAATCAATCCTGCTCCATTGTGGCAAAGCAAAGTGGCTGAGCACAGCAATTAATATGGCAGAATCTGCGTGTTCTATGGCAAATGTGTGAGCAAACCTCCTCTGCAAAGTACAGAGGAGGAAAAAAAAAAAAAAAAAAAAAAAACCACAAAAACAAACCTAGGGGTGTTGGGCTCTGGGCTTGTATATACAGTGACCTGAGCAAAATCCAGCAACAGAAGATGATGGAGTTCCAAGTTCGTTCTGCACTTACAGAAAAAGCCAAAGGAAAATTGCATTTCTGGAGGGTTTGATGCTCTCCTAACCAAATTCTGTGGACTGAAGGAGATTTTGCTACCTGAGGCAGGCAGTGGAATAGCTCAGGGGAGCCGCTCACCTCAGATCGCTGGGCTCCCACCAGGGCGTGGCAGGCAATTATTAAGGAGCTGCTGGGGAAGGGCCAGTGCTGGGAAGCCGAGTAGCGGAGCGACTCCACCTCCAGCCCCACCTCTTCGGCCACTTCTCGCCGCACTGCCTCCTCCACGTTTTCGCCTAGAACCAACCACAGTTAGGCAAGGATGGCCTGGCCTCAGGGCAGTGAACTGCACCAAGGAAAGTGCAGGCAGCGCTCATTCCCACACAGCAGCTCCAGCTCTGCTGATCTGGAAACACTTGCTGGTGGGATGCTCCATTAAATTCATCAACCTCTGATAAACACAGGCACCAGAGACATTTTTGGCCCTATCTACATACAGATGGTGGACAGAACAATTCAATTTTAAGCCATTTTCCCTCCTGTAGCAAGAGGTCTGTAGTTTTTCTTCTAAGCCAGACTGCATGAGCCACAGAATGGATTTTAAAAGGATCAGGGGTTAAAACCCATTAAGTTTAAAGCTTACTATCTGGGACTAGAACAACTACTAGACACCTATAATTCCCATTCCCTTTAGGTTCATAACAGCTATTTTGAATTCTGTCTGCAAGCAAACACTGATCTATTTCGATCTATTTTTTTTCTCCCCAGCTCTTACAGAATCACAGACTGGTTTGGGTCTGAAGGGACTTTAAGGATCATTTAGTTCCAACCCCCTGCCATCAGCATGGACACGTTCTGCCAGACCAGGTTGCTCAAACCTTCTGCCAGACCAGGTTGCTCAAAGGCTTACCCAGGTTGGCCTTGAACACACGTGGGGATGGGGACACAGATCACCTGTATGTCCATCCTCCTCTGCGCACAGGGATATGGCGGATGTCCCCACACCTTGCATGCCCAGGGCCTGGATAAGAACCCACTTACCCAGGTCACAGAAGCCTGACAGAGCCGTGAACATCCCCGGGGGAAATGAGGGCTGCCGGGCCAGGAGGCACCGGCTCCCGTTGGACACCAGGGTGATCACCACTGGAGACATCTGGCACATGAACCACCAAAGCAAAAGAAGAAGCTCAGACAAAACAAGTAAGTGCAAATTTTTGCTTTTCCTGGCTGATTGAGCTGACCACTAAAGACAAAGTACCCAGCTATGCCAAACCCCTTTTCCTGCTTGCCCCCAGGGTAACCCAGCAATCACAGAGCCCTGTGTCCCCCCCTTTGCTGCCAGGTGCTCACCTGTGGGTAGTAGGTGACTCCACTGGTGCGGCAGACACGTTTGCTGCCAGCTGGGTTCTTCTGAGTGGGCTGCCCAGTTTTGCTGCAGTACTGGTGGGAATCGTGCCACCGCAGAAGGGACTGGGCCTGTCAACACAGAGGAACACAAACCTCATTTATACCTAGGGGAAGGAAATAGTTCAGAGCAGTCTCCCTGAATAATGCTTTGCACACAGCCATGGGGGTAAACTCTGAGTATCTTTGGAAGCCTCAGGATGGTAAATGAAGTATGGGCAGTGCTTTGAAAAGTGGCAGATTCTGCAGTCCATGTTCTCTGCTTCTAAATTTGAGTATGTTTGGGGGAAGTGGGCAAGAGCTGCTGTTTATTGGGACATAATGGGAGTTGTATTGGGAAATGGACTATTCTAAAGAGTCTCCAGCCCTGAATATCTTCTTGAAAAACAGCCCAGGCATCACAAACATAGAGCAGGAAAGGAAACACAAGCTATTTCTCCTTATGTGTCAGGACAGGTGTGATGTTTCACACACAGGCCTTTAAGGCCTTCCAAACACAGGGCATCTGCAGAGCACAAGCTTGTAAGGGACAGGTTTTAAAAGAGCAGCTCTGAGAGAAGATATGTAAGTTTGTGATACCCAGTTTGCCTGATAGTTGTTGAGCTGAGGACAAACTGAGATTGCTGTAACTTAGCACATTTCAGCTAAATGGCATAAATTACTGCAGTCATTTTTAAGTCACTTGCCTGTTTCCCTTTCCCTGGCATCTTCCTTTTGGGACCACAAATTTGGGAAAACTGGTGTAATTTATAGTGTGTCTGTATCTAGGTTCCTGAAAGTGTACAGTAGGTAATTCTACAATATTAGATCATAAAACAATACGGGAGGTGAGGAGAAGGGTTGATGTTAGAGATCACAGCCCCCTAAATAAAAAGCCCTGTCCAATACCGAAGCGAGCAAAGAAGAATCCTTCCCATCCACTACAAAGAGAGCCTTTCGTAGGTCAGTAAATGATCCCTGCAGTTCTGACTCAATGACTGATTTATCCAAGGCTCCTGTTAAAGAAAAAAAAAAAAAAAAAAAAATTATCTCATAAATGTCAGCTATTATTGCTATTATTCCAATTTTAAGCCATTTGCTGTTCCAATATACAATTTCTGGGAGTTCCCATGGAAGTGAACCACATCAGGGGTAGCATTCCCAAATGTTAGTGGCCTTCCCTAGCCCACCTTTTCTGACACACACAGGCACAGGAGTAGCAGTGCAGTCCATGGCTGTGACCTGCCATGCTCATAACAACTCCTACAGAGACACAACCCAGCCCCCTTTGGCAGGACAGGTTCTCCCAAGGATTAGGGATGCTGCCCTGGCAGCACCTCCATCCCAGTGCATCAAGCTGGGATGGGTGGAAGAGGAGTCATCCGAACCTAAATCCAGTGCGAAGCATGGTCTGTGCTCGTCCGAACAACCAATCAGCACCGACTTCTCTATCCACTGCTCAGCCTCTTGGAACTTCTCCAGAATCCCTTTCATCTCTGAACAGCAGGGAAAGGGGAAGAGAAAGCAGAGATGAAAGCAAATCCAAAAGTGGTGCTCTCTGGATCTTCAAGGCACAGGCAATCAGCTCAAGGCAGAATGCCCATGTGTGAAAGGGTACCAGACAAGTGATCCCACCCAGGTAGAAACCTAAAATCTGTCTCTCCTCCTAAGCTGTAGGAAGTTTAGACCATGTCAGGCTAAAGGTCCCAATGCTGTAATGCTTGGGGAGTGGCTGTCCATTGGTTTTGTCCTGCACCAGCCAATACCTTTCACTCAATGAAAATTTTTCCTACATTACACCAAAAAGATGTCTGTCAGTAAGACCTTGTCTGTTTTCCTGCCAGCCCTCTCTTTTCAAAAGGCACAGTCCCAAATATTTAAATCTGATCACCTCAGAACAGATCAGGCTGATACCATGTGTGTGTCTGTTTCATTTCTGTGTGATGCATCAGGTATTTCTGGGTGCACTGATTTCTTTCTTACCTGCTGCACTGAGCTGTGGTACCAAATATTTCTTCCTGACTTTCTGCAGGAAGGGGGAGAGATTGTGAAAGAGGTAGAAAGTTCCTGAGGTCTGAGCTTGTCTACAAAGGCTGTCATCTTCCTTTAATTGATTTAGGTATCTGCAGTGAGAAAATTATTGGGAAGATGAACTGAAGATTGAGTTGAGATTATTGCTGATTTGGAGGCATTTATTTTGCACAGAGCAGGGCGGGGCTGAATGGGCAGATCAGATTTAAGGTACTCCATGTGCTTGGAGAGTTTTGACACCTGAGTCACTCTTTGGTGAGCTGCAGCCTCTAGTGAAGTTTGTGCAGCAGAAGATACTACAGTTCTTACCTACCACACGAGTACACTCAAGTTTGGAGATACAAGAAGACCAGTAACCTGTTACCCTTTTGGTGTCTCGGTGACAGTAACCCAGTCTCTCAATCCAAAAGATCTGCTATAAAGGCTGCAGGAAACCTTGGTCTTCCCTTTAATCCCCACAATCCCTCCCAGCTCGGAATATTCTGTGAATTTGGATGGTTCCAAATGCTGCTTGCCCAAACTGCCGAGCACTTCTGATGTTGAATTTCGTTCCCATCAGGCTACATGTGTTATGTTGTACCTGTCACACTGATGTGAGGGGTACCAAAATCTTAGGGCACAGCCGGCTGGAGCTGAGTTAGGGAAAAAAAAAAAAAAACATTGGAAAAAGAGTGTCAGCATGTGCTCCTTACAGGCTGTTTGAAGTAGTATTTAAAATGAGGTGAGCAGCACCACTTCAAGTCTGCCTGGTATTGCAGGAGCTCCTCTAGCCAGGACAGGCAATCATTGACAGAGCTTCAGCCTGAGAGAACCAGTTCTTACCACTGGTGAGGGGAGCAGAGAGGCCTTGGCTGTTATAATTTACAGAGCTCACAAAGCATTTCTGTGTCATGGCTGAACTGTTAAAGGATTAACCCCTGGATCAGGATTAGGTAGGGCTCTGGCCTCCCAGTACTCAGGAATCAGTTAAGAACTTACCTCATTTTTCTCACATAGGTGGAGTGCAACCTGCAGACAAGGGAGGAAACTCTCCTGTTCAGGGCTTGATACACTGCAGCCATAACCAACACTTACAGCTGGTGTCTCTGCCTAAAAAAAGAGGCATAAAATGTAATGCAGCAGCCCTGCAAGGCTAAGTTTGATTTAAAAGGTGCAATAACCAGGTAGATCTCCCTCTGTCACAGAGTCTGCAGAATCTGCTTTCTAAAATGATCACTTCAGTCACACTTCAAACTCCATCTCAGGCCAGTTTTAAGACTACTTAAAGAAACCTCCGTTTGTTTCACACAGTTTGTTTGGCACAGCTCTGAGTGTGCACAGGTCTTACAGAACTTGCTTATAAGACTAGATTATACCTTCCTGTCCCAAATCCCTGCATCCCTGAGGAAAAAGACAGAGGTGGCCGCTCTTTTGCTGGTTTCCTACACAGTTGTAATGGCCTCCATCCAACCACATATTCTATTGCAGCACACAGTGATCTGTGGGAAAGACACTGATGCCAGGAGAAAGACAAAATATCAGCTGAAGAAAAGAATTCCCTGAGTTATACAGAGGACAGCAGTTGCAGCTGAGTGGGATCATCTCCAGCTATGAATGCTTTTTGTGCCAAAGAATCCCACCACGTTTTCAGCCTAAGCAGTCTCAGGCTGCCACCTGACCTTGGATTCAGAATGTCAGGAAACAGCCAGAGACACGAGACAGAAATGAACTGTGGTACGCAATCCTTGGTGATCACTGAGGACATTCCACTCTGCAACCACAGAACACTAAGCCTTTATGGAGGAAGTTACATTTGCTTTGTTACAGACACGCAAGCAGTGCCAGAAGGAGTCTCAGGGTCCTTTTTTCAGCAAAGGTCAGTGATGGCAGCCTGAGAGGTGCCTTAGCAGAGGCTCCTATTTGCACGTGGAGACTTTGCCTTGTGGCTCTGGACATCTCTGTCCCAGATCCCCCTTTTCCACTGGGACGATCCCTTGGGGAAGCCGCTGGGAGCAGACAAAAATTGGCGCAGACACGTGTGAGGACAGCGACTGCCACACAGAGCATGTCAGAGAGGGTTCTGTTGTGTTACAGCCGTGTGACACAGGGTTCTATCGTGTGGCACTTAGGTGTCTGTCGCTCCTCCACCCTGTCTCACACAGCCTGTGACTTATTAAAGAAATATGGGTATCGATCTAGTATCGATACCCAACTGTGACGGACAAAAACTCTCTAACAGTTTAAAGTTAGAAAGTGTATGTTTATTACGGCCGGGCAGCACGCAGGCTGGTTCCCTAATACACACTGAGAAATTCACAGGTAATTACAAAGTCTTTTATTTACAAAAGTGTTGAATATCCAAAATACAAATGCATATTCATACCCCTGTCACCTCCCATTCCTCGCTTCATATGTTAATTGGCAAAAAGGCTATTAAGCATGCGTACTTTGTTTCTTAAAATGAGTCGGGGGTCTATTTTGGGGAGGGGTCACCCAAAATGAGGAAGTAAGATGAGTCTTCCTCGTCCTGACCTTTCTACCTTTTCAATGCATTCGTGACAAATGATTCCTTGGTAGAACTTACAGTTTCCTGTGTTCAATGGGTCCTTTAAGCAGGAAATCTGCAGCTATCTTATGTCCTATTTACCACATTTTGTTTTTCATTACAAGGACAACTACATAAACATAAACCTGACAAGAAATGAGTTACAAGATCCGGGGTAGCTTATCTAAGATCCGGCTTCTGTTAACTGCGAACAAAGATTACCTATCTACTTCAGCTAATTCAGCAACTTATTATCTTAACTTTCCTAAAAATCCTTAGTTCCTCAAAATTAACGTCTCACCTGGTGTGTGAAATTCCCTTTGCTCTGGAATGAGCAGCAGCAAAGTCACCGGGCGAGGACAAAGGAAAGACCTTGCGCTCAAACCTATGAGTGCGGGCGTTTAACCCCTTCTCCCCAGGAACCACCGTGCCAGGCTTTGGTTGGGACCACCGAAAACTCGGAGCAGGAGACAGCAAAGCCTCCATCCACCTCGAGAGGCCGTCCCCAACTTTTGCGAGCTCCACCCCCGCTGTGCGGCCCGAGGGAGCGGGGTCCAGACTGCCATTCCCAGTGGATTTCCCACACTTACCGCTCTGTGTGCAGAAGCAGGGCTGTCCCCAGGCGCAGGGACCAGCTGTGGATCCCGGGTGACCTCCGGCAGCAGTGACTCTGCTGGGTTTGAGCCACTCTTCCCTCACCGGGAGTGCTGGGAATTGTAGTTCTGCACGGGCTGCTTGCAAGCCGCTCTGGGTTTGGATTCACTCTTGGAGTTTGTTCCTGTTCCTTACTTTCTCTTTTCTCCTTTTCCCTCCCCCCCTCCTCAAGCTTCTCTGGGTTTTGTATCCACAGCAGAGGAGCATTGTTTAAAGTAAAGGACCAAACGTCCTTGAACAGGAAAAGATGCCAAAAGCTGGATATATCCAAAGGCTGCGCTCCAGCACCAAATACCCACAGCTGGATTTGTCAGTGAATAGCTCGGATCAGAGAGCCCCCTGTGCCAGGGCACGTCAGAATAATGACAAATTACTTTCATTCCTTTGCAAGCAAACAGATTCCTCTCGAGTATTGAAAACATTATTCTGGGTTAGTCAGCCTACCTGACTATATTTAGCACAAAGAGAATTATATAAACACAAGAAAAGTAAATGTTTTCAGGGCAGCCTGTTGCTTTTTGCTCGTGAATTGAGACGTTCTAATTGAAAATTCACATCATGTAATTTGAGAGCATAGCTTGTAAAAATAATAAACAGAATACCTAGGGAAATAGTACTCTTGTTAGCAGAGTTACTTGCAAGTCTAGGTTTAATTATGCTTGACTGCTATTTTTATGCTTCCTGAAACACAGCAAGCCCAGTCTTATTAATCCACCAGGCTAATTGGATTAATGGACAAAACACATCTTCCCTTAATAAGATAAAGGATTGAAATATAATCTCTAAGGGAAGAATCCACCCTGCTGTTAAACTAACAGATTTATTGACCCTAACTGCCCCCAGATACAGAAGCAGCTGGAGGAGATACTTGGGACATCAAATCTTGGACCAGCCTCTCCAGCTGGTTCAGCCCAAAGTAGCCAGGTGTTTGGTAAGTGCACCCTGTCACAGGAAGGATTAAAAAAGCCAGAGCACCACAGTGCAGTGCAGAGATTCCTCTGAAGGTAGGGCAGTCCCCTGGTCTCTCATTGTTAAGTGCAGCTGAAAGCCCCATGGATTGGATAAGCCCAGTCATGTCCACCTGGCCTGTGTGCCATGGGAAGATAGGCAAAGAAAATGAAGTTAATCTGCACTTCTGCTGCTGGTCTGAGCAGAGGAAGCCAAGCAATCTGTGAGAGATTCCTCATGCCTTCTCCAAGGGTTCACACATTAATTGCCCTGTTAGATATTTCTGCAGCATGTAAGCAAAGGGGATGATTTTGAAGCAGAGGCTTGCTTATTCATTTAACCATTTGATTCAATGAGCACAAATACTAGCTGTTGGTTTGGCACTTAAGTTGTTTCTTTGTAAGTATTTTGGGGCTCCAAGTCAAGCGAGTTGCATCTGTAAACTTGTTGGAGTCCAGGGCATATAAACTGTTTATATCAGTCCCTTGCAGACATTGTACCCTGTGCTGGGAGCAATCCTGGGAGTGAACTGAGGGCCCGGGCAGAAAAATGCATCTCTGGCAGCTTTCTGTAGCTTATCAACTAGAGCTTTGGCAGGGCCCCAGAGGAAGTGAATCCCAGAAACTCTCCTAATGCAGTAAGAGCAAACCAAAGGAGCTGGAAAAAGGAAAAGAGGACACAGGCAGTACGAACATCATCTCTTATATTGGCAAGATTAAGGTAAATCTTTGGTCCTGTGTTGTTATTTTTTTTTAATCTAGTATTGTAAAATACTCATATTGAGGTTAAGAGTTGGTAAAATATTTTTTCCAAGCCATAAAAGCAGCTGGAAAATGTAATTCTAGGCTAATAATGGTTATACTACTAATCTTGCTTTTTCTTTCTATTTTGTGTCTCTCCAGTTGCCCCCAATAAGCAGAAATAAGATTAGAATTGCTAACAGGTGGCCCTTGTAAAACAACTGTTAATTGCCTTAAATACATGAAACCAGCAAATTCACATCAAAAACTTATGGTCAAGCCACAAGAAACTTCTTGGAAAGAAAAAAAAGTCCTTTTTATATGAGCTTTGGGAAAGACAAACCACTTCTTTAAAGAGAAAGCTAATGAGTAGCCTTCCCCTCCTGTCAGTAAATTTTGATGCAAGCTACCCAAATCTGGCTTTTTTCTGAAGTTAGAATCGTGTCTATTATGTATATGATGGACACTTTAAACAGCTGGGCCTTTTGAGCTAACATGGATTGATATAAATATGACCCACCTGTGCCTTAAAACACTGCACAGAGTCACTGCCTCCAGAAAGATGCCGAAGGTCTGGGAAAAGTTCCAAGAGGATGAGGAGCATTATCAAGGACAAGGACTCAGCCACTGCCAGGAACTGGGTAGGCTCTGACTTCAGCCTTGTGTGAGGGATGGGTATGGAACATCTCATCCCATGCCGGAACCTCATTAATCAAATCTAACAAGCTGAAGCCTCCAGCCTCCATGCTGATGGACTTGTGTACCCCACTGCCCACCTTACTTCCTAAAAACATCTGGAGAGTGCAAAAGAGGATGAGAAGGCAGCAGATCTCGCTTGAAAAAAAATCTGACTGTGCCTCTACAGCGTGTGAGGTTTTGCCAAATCTCTAGAAGCTGCTGTTAAATCCCTGGCTAGATGTTAGGGACTCTTTGGATAATGGGGCTTTAAATGGATGCCTCAGCTAGAAGCTTGGACATCATTACAGTGTTTCCTGCTAGTTGTAGGAGTTGTATTTCTGTTGGAAGGTGACCAAAATGAGAGGAAAGGAAGGCTTATTTCTTGACGGATAGTTCCACTAAAAACTGGCCTTCTTCCTGCTCTGGCACAGCAGCACTCACAGTGCTGGCGATGCTGTCAGCTGTGTGGAAACATCTGTGTCCACAGCTGGACAAGAAAGGACTAATTCACCTTGTGCCCTTGTTTCTTTCTCAGCATCTCAGCACCCCCTCAAAATGGGACAAAACACCTGAGGTTTTGTCTTTTCGAGGCACGGCTGGGAGCTGGTGACAGGCTGGCTACAGGGAGAAATCTCAGTTGTGCATCACACTGCAGCCTCCAGTTCCCTCTTCTGAACGAGGTGGTTTTAAGGCAGCTCAGTCACCATGCTAAAGAACGTGTTAGAGGAGGGAGTTGGCCCCTGTTATGCTTCTGCCAGCTCTCTGCTGTTGTGAAAGATTTCTAGCTGGGAGTGACCACAAACGCCTGCCTTTAAAGGACAAAGATCGTTATGCTAATGAGGAGGTGATCCTTTACTTGAAACCCTCATCTAAAGAGAAAGGAAGAAAAGGCTTAGGAATGTCCCTGATTCCAACTTAATTGCTGGAATGAACAAAGAACCAGTTTATTTATGAAATACTGCAAAGCAATGAGCAGGAAGCATTGACCTCTCAGAGCAAGACTCAGCCAAGCAGCTTTTTAATGTGCCTGAGAGCCGTGTGGCACCGGCCCTCCCAGGCTGGGCTTGATGACCTCGGAGGTCTTTCCCAGCCTAACTGCTGTGATACCGAGCCCAGCTGCCCGGGCAGCAAGCTGCGGGGCCGGGCAGGGCTGCAGCGTGGTGTACCGGCCTTTTCTGGCAACTTTTACTCCAAAAACACCGCTTAGGCTCGATGATCCCCACAGTCCCTGCTGCCCCGGGGGCTGTTCCCAGCTCGCAGCCCAGTCTCCGAGCCGGCGTCGGCACCGGCGCGGTCCCACGTTCGCGCGGCGCTCCCCGCCCGGCAGGACCGACGTAGGGGCGCGGCGGCGCATGCGCGAAGCGCGGCCGCTGCTGTGACTGGCCTCACGTATCGCGCGGGCCACGCTGGGGGGCGTGGTCCGAGGGGGCGTGGCCAGATCGCCTATAAGAAGCCCGGCGGGGTCGGGCGCGCTCCATTGGTGACGCCCCCGGGTTGAGCGTGTGTTGCTGGTGTTGACCACGCCTAGGCGCTCCCCGTGCTCAGGTGAGGCCTGGCTGCCCTATCCCGCTGGCTGTGAGGGTGTCGGGGCGGGTGAGTCGGGGTGAAGGGAGCCTTGGGGCCGGGCGGCTGCTGCGAGAGCGGCGGTGGGTGGGGGCGATACGTGGCAGCGCTCCGCTACCTCCCCACCTTCCCCGCGGCGGGGGACCGGTGTCCCGGCTCTCCCGGCCCTTACGTAACGGGAGCCAGGAGCCTCCGGAGGGGGGCGGGAGGGCGCCGCCGCGCCGGCTTCCCCGTGGCTGGCAAACTAAACACAGCCGCCGCCTCCTTCTCCTCCTCTGTCTCCTCCCGTTCCCCGCGGCTAGGAGTTGTCCCCTTTGGCCAGGCTCGGGTCTCCTGCCCTCCACTGGCGCGGGTGGGCTCCCGCCCCGCTCCGTGCCCTCGCAGCTGGAGCGCCTTGCCCGTGCGGGCGCATGACTCCGTGCTGGGAGGGATGGAAAGTTACTCGGCGTAAGCTGTGTGCGGGGATTGCACCGTGAGCAACGGGGGTTCTCTTGGTTTCCCTCTCCGCTGCTTTGGGCTGGACTCAGCCAAAATTCTTGGAATTTTACATCTACCTTTGTAGTAAGCAGTACTATTTAGTAGATATTTTGATAGGATCCAGCCTGACTAGCAGGAGAAACTCCAAACTGGAGCCTTGAGCTTGCTGGTGAATATAATTAAAACGTCACATGTACTTAGAATAAATCTTCCAGTTTACCTGAAAAGCTGGCTGCTCCCAGAGGGAAGATCCTTCGGGATTACAGACAAAAGGGACTGCCCAGAGTTCAGTTTTACTTTTTTTTTTGTTTTTCCCTTGCTGGCTTCAGAAAGAGGAGAACGCAAAGGGCTGAAGTGTTCACCTACTTGTAAGTAAAGGTTCAGCGCTCGAGGTTTTAGTGAATGAAAGGAGCCATTTATTTACGTGGTTACTACAAGTAAATCATCTCCCTACAACACCAGGGGCTGTTAGCTGGGGATGCAGACAGTGCTCTCTGCCAGGGACGGAAAGTAAAGGTAGTAAGTTCCCGGGTTGTCTGGGAAGCAGAGGCCTGCCTCTGGGGACAGGCGTGTCCTCTTTCCTACTGCTCTGCACCCGCTGCTACTCTAGGACTTTTGCTGGATACATTTTAATGCCTTGGCCCAAGCTGATTTGGCCCAGAGTACTCCGCACTGCTTCTGAAGTATGTGCCGACACAACCAGTACTGATTATTTTTCTTTGTCTTTGTTTTCCTCCCCAAGGCAGCTCTCTGACCTCTGCAGATTTAAACGTTGTTCCAGAATGAATGGCTTTAAAATTTAGCGTTTAAAGCTCTGATTTTTTTGAGGCTTGCAGATAGATTGCAAAGTGCACTTTGACAAACTGCAATGACAGGTGGTGAGTTACACTTTGGAAGGAGTGAGGATAAAAAGAGGTTTATAGCAGGAAAACCATGCCTTCATGCTGTGGTTGATATAAATAAGGAAATCTTTTTTTCTTTGAAAGAACATACTCTTTGGGAAAGCCCAACTGATCATTTGCATTGCTCTGCTTACTTTATAATCACTCTTAATATCTGAAAATATTCTGTCTATCTTTGTAGATTCTCAACTAATCCTTGAGCAGAAGGATAGCCTCCTGCCTGTTGTGTCTAATAAGATAATTATTCTGTCCCCTGTGTTCTTGGCCTGGTTCAGTTAAAACAAGTGGGCTCAGAGGGCTGTGTCCATTCAGTCTTAGTCTGGAGGAAATCAAGGGAAAACTTGCTTCAGTTCCCTGCCTACAAATCTCTGTACAAACACAGCTGCTTTTTATTCAGCCATTAACGTTGTCTTTAATGTGGAAGTAAATAACAGAACACCCTACTTTGAAATTGATTCCTTGTCTCTTATTATGTTATTATATTTTTCACATGTATAAAAGATTATAACTTTGTCATTAAAAGACAGTTAAAGCATACCCTTGGTAGCAGCAATTGTAGAAGATCTTGCTTCTCTCACTTCTTGGATCTTAATTTTAAAATGGCCTTTAAATGTGCTAGAGGACTTGGGAACTGGGTTCTAGTGCTTCTGTCCTGTGAGACCTTTTAAGCAATGATGACTGCTAAATGTTCTTAGTACTTATTTTGGGAAAGTTCTTTCCTTTTTAGTAGTATTTTCGGTCACTTTGTGTCATGAGACTGTAACTTGGGTTGTCCTTGAGACAGGAGGGGTTTAGGGCAGTGAACAGTTATCACTTCTGGTTCCATCTTCTCCATTTCCCCTAAGCTCAGCCTAACTTATCAAGGGCTTTTATTATTATTTTTATATATAGTGGGGTCCAGTAAGGATTGTGAGAATGAACCTACCTTTTTAATCGAAAGTTGAGGATCTTGGTGATAGGGTTTTGTCTCCTGGCCCTGCTGTGGACTTACATCTTGAGCAGGCCAGTAATTTCTTACCTAAATAAAGAAGCTGATTTGGAATTGAGTTAGCCATTCCGTGTTGAAGTACCTGCTCAGTTTCCATTTTTTTGTCCTGTTTTCTGAATACCGGTTAAGCACCGGGAGGTTGGAGTTGGCAGTGAGGAAACTTGGCTAATGAGCATCTTCAGTCTTTGGTCACTGAGCAGTGGGACCTTGATTGTGATGAGGTTGTGTCACTCTGCAATTGTCTGCTTGCATCTTTCTACTTGTATAGCAGAGCTGAACTCTTTGGAAGTCCCCAGAAAAACTCCTCTAAGTGACATCAATTGAAACTCAGAGAATCCTGTGCTCTGCTTGGCAGTGCCATTGCTCTGCTTGCTGCTCTGTTGCCCTTCTATTCATGTGTTTGTTTGCTCTTTGCTATTCCCCCCCTCTTCCCGTGCTTCACGTTTTTGTGCTCTGCAATGTCTTGCCTTTTCAGAGCTTAGTCAGTGCATGTTCCCAGGGGAGGCAGGAAGCTTCTGTGTTGGAGATGTCAGCTGGAAGCCCACTTCTCTGCGTGGGCAGGGATCACCTCCTCCTCAGGATGCTCAATTGCCATCTTTGCGGGACGTGGCTGAGGAGGGTGGCGAGACTGACAGGAATAATGGAGAGAGAGCTTTCATCTTGTTTTGCTTTGTGTCACCAACAAGAAGAAATTAAAGCCTACTTATTTGGCAGCCTGTGAGTCCAGGAGATTTCCAGCATTTATACAAACTGAGCTGTTTTTTTTTTTGATTTGGGAATCTGTGGCTGATTCTGCTGCAGCAGTTGAAAAGCTCTGCTCCCTCTGAAATTCTTCCAAGAACGGGAGATTGTTTCTCTGGGCAGCCTCTTGTAGTGCCTAAGTGTGAAAAACAGTTTGTGTCTCCTTGGAATTGCCCTTACTGCGCTTTGTGGCTGTTGCCAGTCACTCCTGCTGTGTGCCTGTGGAGATAAGGAGGTGGGAATAGGGGTTGCAGCAGTGTTTGGATAAGCCTGGTGTTGGAGCAGGCTGCAAAGGCAGCTGGAGAAAAGGAAAAACAAGATGGAATGTGGTCACTGAGAGCAGTTGGTGGAGAGTAAACATCGTTTTCACCTTTTTGGTGATTTTGTTTATTGGTATTTCTTGGTGCTTTTAGAAAGTTTTATCTTAATTAATAGCAAGAATGGAAACTTTCTGAAGCTTCTCTTGTGTTTGTGTTTCACTGAGTACAGTAAACAAATAGCTCCATGCATTCCCAGAACTGATAACATTGGGAAACATTTATGGTGTAGTAAAGCTGTTTGTGCTTTGTCACTGATTCGCAGCTGTATTGGCTCCAGTGCTGAATGTGCAGGAGGCACTTGGCTTTCTGCAGGGTGAAATATGAACTGAGTGGTGTTTTCAGTAAGAATGGAGGTGGACATGAGTGGGTTTTTATTAGGTAAGTTTGAAGCAGTCTGATGCAGCTTATTGGCTGCCTGTGGGGAAGAAGAGGTGAGGAGGGCTGCAGTGGACAGCAAGGCTGCTTTAGAGCACTGGTGAAGGGAAAAGGGACTCCAGGCTTCCCTCTCCAAATTCTCACTTTCCACAGGCAGAAAGCGAGTTCTGATGTGCCAGAATGCATCAGCCCTTCAGTTGTGGTCATGCACATTTTGGTTAGTTTACAGGAGCTGGAGGCTGTGCTGTTTTTCTGGGCTCCGGTGAGTTTTCTGTTGTTACTGTTGGTGCCAGTGGAACTGTGCTTGTCCTGTCCAATTGGCAGTCTCCAGAGGAAATCCAAACCCCAGTGCCTCTCCAGCAGTGCTGGAGGTGGAAAGGAGAACTGACCCTCCTGACCCTCAGGTGAAGTATGAGGAGAGATCCTGTACTCTGGAGTTGGGGATACGTTCCCTGTTAATACCACCACCTGTGGCTGTGATGGTTTTTATTTGGGTGTAACTTTTGAATTTCCCTGTTTGTGTTTGCACATTTGTCGTGTGGATACCACAATTGGGTCTGTGCTGTTTGCTTGATTAAAGTTATGCTACTTTCTTCCCTAAGTAGGCCAAACTACCTTGTAGCTGAGCTTGTTGCTTTTTTCCTTTCTTTTTTTCTTCATTAGTTGGGCTGTTGGAAGAGTTGTAAACCAATTTCTATTAGTCCATGCACTGGAGTTCATTTTTTTCTGAGCAGTATGTGAGATTTTAAGCTTTTGTTTAAGGAGAAAAAAGCAAACCCTGTGTATTCCATGACAGCATAATTACTCCTAAAGTATGCAGGAGCTAGGCAATGCTGAGCTGCTAAAGGAATCGGGATCCTGAAAGGCTGAGAGCTTTTCAGCTGGCCCTGCAGAAAGCACTGTCTGTAAGCCTGCCATGGACTTACCCAAATCCAGGGACAGAGCAGCCTTTTGTGTCAGGTGTGGAGCTTGGGTCCATGGTGGTAGCAGGAACGTGCACAGAACTCCTCTCTGGACTGCTTGTCTAGGGTTTTCATTCAGACCTGTTCCACCGGCATCTTTCTGACTGAAAAAAGGAAACTTTTTTTTTTCCCCATTGAGTGGATGAACTTGGTAATGACTATTTTAAATCAGTGCTGTGGGCTTTTTTTCAGTGTTTGATGGAGTTTTTTTCAGTGCTTTTTGCAAAGCAGCTCCACCTGCAGCATGACTTAGATGCTAAAATGAAGAGTGCTGGTGGATACCTTGTTCCTGAGCTATTCTTTTTTTTCCTCACATGAGGAAGGTATAAAAGTCAGCAGGAGGGACTCAAGCAGCACTGGCAGCCCTAAGAGACCTTTTCTGAAGGTGGATTGAACTCTCTGGTGAGCAGGGATTTTTCACCTGTTTTGTGTTTCTCTCACAGGTCTGTGGTGAGGTGAGAGCTGTTGAGCAATGGCATTTAAGGTTTGGTGTGCCCTAGCCCTGGGATTTCTGCTGCATTTCTCTTGTGCCCACACGGACTTCTTCACTTCCATTGGTGAGGCTTGCTTTGGTGTAGCCAAAAGAGTTTCTTGACAGCCCTCAAAGCTCATTCTGCAACAATATGTTAATCATCCTAAGCCCTAATTGGTACAGAAATAAACCCACTTCCTAGTTCTTACCAAGTTATTGGCTTTTCTTTGGGGAGAAACAGGCTTTAAGTCAGTCCAGAGGTAGTCTAATGACCCAGACTAGGCTTTATAGTCACTATTTATTCTTACAGGTATTGGAATTTGCACAGAATTTTGGTGCTGCACACATGTAGAAGGAGGTGGTGCAGCTGCCAAGGGTACATAATGGTGCAGTATGTCTCAACTCACCCTTGGGTTCTGGTGGCTTCAGGGTGGGCACTGCACTTCTTTGTGCTGAACCAGCTGCCTGCCTGCAGGAGGTGAAGCAATTATTAATTAACCCTACAAGGACCCCTTGAAGACATGGATATCATCTTAAAAATAAAGCCCTGGCTTAGTGTTGTGTATCAAACACGGCGGCTTTGTGTATATCTGTAGCTTTCTCTTTATTTGCTCTACATTATGTATGCTTGGATGACAGATTACTCTGTGGCTAACTATTTCCTTTTCCAAATGAATCCTAAATAAGTTCTAATAATAAATATGCAGTATTACATTAATTTCCATGGCAACAAGCTTGGTCCAGCAGGAGATTTTCTCCTTAAAAGAAAAGGCCTTACTCAGATATTCCTTCAGGGTTGTTTAAGCAAATTCAGAAGGACTTTTGGGGAAGGAAGAAAGTAGAAAAGAGGAAGAATACCTTTAATTCTCAGGGTTTTATGTTTCTCCTTGATTCACCAAACTAATTTTTTTCTAGGTCATATGACAGACTTAATTAATACAGAAAAAGATCTGGTCGTGTCACTCAAAGATTATATCAAGGCAGAGGAAAGCAAGCTGGAGCAGATCAAAAAGTAAGCAGTTGGTGTCATAATGCTAATGGTCAATCATTTGAGTCCACCCTTATGCAAAAAGTGCTTCCTTAAGGCTGATTAAATTTGTGGAATTTTTGCTCAGGGGCAAAGCTTAAAGTAGCAGGTTTTGCTGGGTGTTTGTAAATTGTTCTCTTTGACCACAGCTTGGTGTATAAATAGGAAGAGACCTGCCCATGTGAGGAGCAGAGTCCAATGTGTCAGATTTTATCACAGCTAGAAATAAACATATGTTATCACAGAACAGGAATGCTTTCCTTGCTTTCAGAAGTATGTATAAAACTGCCTTGAGGGTGTTGAAACAGGTCTAGATGGAGGAATGCCTTTTATTTTAGCCTTTGTGTATTACTTTCTGATGTTCCACCATCCAGGAAGAAAGATCCTTCTTTGTCACTTAAAATACAGTCTTGGAATTGCTGCCAGGTTTGGAACCTTACAAGTATATTCTTTACAGCTACAAATTAACATGGGAGCCTGCCAGTTGGGCATCCAAAAACGTGTAAACACAGCTTATTGCAGAAGTGTTGCAGTTTTTATTATATCAATAATAAAACCTCAACCTGTGAGGTCAGGAGAGTTTAAATAACTGTTGCGGAGCTATTAAAGAACCTGGAAAAATGCCAGTGTTGTTTGTTGGCACCTGGAGGACATTGGGAGCTGGTCCTGCAGTGGGAAATGCAGGGAGGCTTTGACCCTGTGCAATGTCAAGGCAGTTTGAAGTAGGTTTCTTCAGTCTTTTGCTTGCTCTGAGCTGGAGTTGGTCCCCAGTAGCACCTGGAGCCCCTCTGTTTTGGAGGGAGCCCCTCACTCGTGTGGCTGCTGGAGGAACCCACCCAGGGACTGTCAGAATACAGGAAAACAATCAGGGACAGTGTGGGAAGAGCAAAAGCAGCCAGAGACACCTCTAATACCTGGGAACACCTCCCTGCCTCAGGTAAAGCCTGCAGATTTTATTCAGGCAAACCACATCCTCAAAAAAGAGGAACTCCAGCTTGTGGGCAGAGTTCCCTCTAGGCTACATACTCTGGATTTGCTTTCTTGTTGGAGTTTGGGATTCTCTGTGTGATGTGGCTCTTCAACATCAAATTACCCTGATTGCAGGGTGTTGCTCCATGTCTTCATGTTGTAGATCTGTTTGTTGGTTTGGTTTTTGGAAAGCTCTGCTTGTTTTGGGGTACGTTGGGGTGTTGAATGACCTATAGAGAAGTTTGAGTTGGAGCTGCAGCACCAGAAACTGGGTCTGGGCTCCTCTGTTTGGGAGTGTGAGAAGTACATATTTCTTCATCCAAGCTTTCAGCATAGAAAGGAGCTTTGTGGTGAGAGGCAAGGGGCGTCTCACAGATTTGTGTGCCTGAACCTAAAATAATTTGAGACAAGCATCAAAACTGCCTTATTGTGAACCTTAGGGGGGAAAAAAGGGCATTTGAAAGATTAAAAATGTGGGTAAAACTTTGTTTTTGATTACTCCTGCATGACAGCTTATAATGGAAGTGCTGGCACCATGCTTTTGGGGCTTGTAGGAAAGAGTTCCTTCAGCAGGGTTCCAACAAGGACTGCAAGAGCAGCACAAGATCTGGGCTGCAGCTGAGGAAGAAGATTTAATAACAGAAAAGGAAGTAGCCTGTTTTGTTCCTTCTAGAAGAGCTCTAAATATAGGTAATGCAAGAGCTTGTAGTTTCAGTTGGCTTTTTTATTAGTGAAGACATTTGAGTAGCTTGCAGTCAGTTCTCTAGCACACCAGCAGACTTCTGCGAGACTGTAATGAATATTTTCATTATAGATGGGCAGAGAAGTTGGATCAGCTAACAGCTACTGCCACAAAAGACCCGGAGGGGTTTTTGGGCCATCCTGTGAACGCATTCAAGTTGATGAAACGGCTCAACACAGAGTGGGGTGAACTGGAAAGCCTGGTCCTCAAGGACATGTCAGATGGTGAGTGTGTGTGCCTGCAGCAAAAACCAGCATCACAGCCTCACTGCAGGTACTTGACTGTTGCCTTTCACATGTTAGGGCTTGAATTAGATTTGCAAATCTACTTTTGAGACTGAGCATTTGTGGAACTAATCTGAATTAGTGTAGCAAACAACTGCTGCCCCTTTTCTTCAGCAAGTAACAGGACATGAAGTAGTTGACTGTGAAAGACACTCAGTAAAAGGAAGTCAGGATGATTATATTTGACCTGTGAGACTGTCTTAACAGCTAATTGATACCAGGTGGAGGTTTATGATAAGGAATTATAAGAAAGTAGAGCTTTCAAAAAGACCCAGGATTAGTCTCTGATAAAGATTCAGCACACTCAGCTTCCCTGTTGCTGTAAGAGGTAGAGAACATGGCAAATGGAAAAAGCTCTGCACCAGTGTGTCTTAAGCCCTTCTGAGTGAGTGAGGTAAGAACCAAAATGTTTATTTTTGATTTTTCCTTTGCTTTCTTTAAAAAAAGCCCCAAACCAAATGCAAACTGTGCAGGCTGTGTTCGGAGTTCAGTTCAGGCTTGTGTGAAGGTGGATTTTGGCTTCAGGGAGTTCATACAATCCCCAGGACCAAGGTGACCACGTTTCCCTGTCTTTCCCAGGCTTTATCTCCAACATGACAATCCAGAGGCAGTTCTTCCCGAATGATGAGGATCAGACTGGTGCAGCCAAGGCCCTCCTGCGGCTCCAGGACACCTACAACCTGGACACAGATACGCTCTCAAGAGGGAACCTGCCAGGTGAGAGCCTTCCATGGCTGTCATTTGCATTTCCTAAATGTCCTGATTACAAGTGGTTTGCTCTGTTCCGCCTTAACTGCTGAATCTGAAGGTAGCATTAGGAACGGGTTTGAGCTAAACGGTTTGGCTAAAATTAGTGAAAAAGGTGGGGTTTTGGTTGAAATCTGCATCTTTCTTCTATTTATGGTAAAATAATCTAGTGTTATAAAAATCACTAGCAATAAAATCTTGCCTGGGTGGGGGTTTTTCCTGTGTTGCACTGGCAGATGCCTGGTTTTACTGCACAGCTTAATGCATTTTAACAAGTTCCTTTGAGCTTAAACTTCAAGGATTATGGAAACTGAAGAGCAAAAGATGGTGCATACAGACTTGAGCCTGTGTGGCATTGCCTGAGGTGATATTTCATAGGTTGCTCTGTGCAGGAGAAGACACAACTTCTATTTTTTTTTTTTTTTTTTCATTTCATAGAAAACTTTCTCTGCTGAGTCTTCCTTGTTTCCTCTGTTCAAAAATAGTCCTGTGCCAGCTGGCAAGAAATCAGCTGTGTACAATCCATCTGTGTTTTTGCAAGTGCTCATTGTGGTCAGATGCCTAATAAAATTAAGGGTAATTGGCTTTATGTGTTATGATCTATAACCTTGCTTTTGGGTTTGGTTCAGGAGCTGCTCAAGGACCTACAGATTTCCTTCTAATGCAATGGGCAGCTCATTGCTGTTTTCTTCCAACAGCACAGAAATACATAGTGAAGTTCTGCTGCTTTTAAAGCAGTGAGCTCTCCAGAACTGTGTGCAGTGAAGTGCAATGGCAGAACCTGGGAGTTCTGCAGGATAAAAGAGAATAGCTTGGACTTCAGAGAGCTCCAGAGGGGAACTTCCGATGTGTTCACTTGTTTGTGCTCCTTTTCTTCATTCGCAGGGAATTTCCTTTGGTTCAGAATCTCAGCTACTGCCAAGTTTTGAGGTAGCCTGCATTCTGCCAGTCTGTTCTTTTGAGTGTTTGCAGATTCAGGCTCAGGAAGCTGCAGTTGCTGCCTATCACAGGATGGGCACAAGGTGTTTAGTGAGGGAGCAGGAATGAGCAGCAGAACAGCTGCCCTCTTTGAGCACTGCAGAGCTGCTGCTATAAACTCTGAATGGATTAAGATGTAATCAGAGATGCAATTTTAGCTGCAACACTGGCAGGTCCTGTTTCCTTTTATAAGATTAAATTTGGTTTTTCTTAGGGCTTGTGTTTCCACAGGCAAAAATAGGAATCTGTAATTTGCCTACTAGTACTTTAATCTTTCAGAGGTCACTTAAAATGTTTCTAAAAATGACTGACTTGAAAAAATCCCAGGCAGCTGAGAATTTACTCTCTGATGTTTTTCTTTTCCTCCCCCACCAAGTTGTCACTAACAAGTCGTGGTTCAGTAACATTTTCAAAGTGATAATGTGATGTCCGTGAAAACAGAGTTCTGAAACTTCAAATTTGGCTTATTTTTGCTCTTGCTGGGGGTGGTTGGGGTTTTGAGAAAGGAGAGTTTGTTTAATTTGATATTTCACTAGGGGTAGCGACATTTAGCTGTTCGCTGGTATTCTGGCAATGGAAAACGCTTGTGTGCCCAGGATTTACAGGCTTTGGAGACTTCAGCAGACAGCTACTGCAGAAGGGAACTGTGGGAGAACAGAAATAAAACCCTGCTATGAGGAATGAGAAATAACTTGAATGTTTCTTGGAGGACCAGTCTAGAATCCTGTGTAAAACTATATTTTGTTCTAAATACCCAGGTGTGAAGCACAAATCCTTTCTAACAGCTGAAGATTGCTTTGAGCTGGGGAAGATTGCCTACACTGAGGCTGACTACTACCACACGGAGCTGTGGATGGAGCAAGCCCTGAAGCAGCTGGATGAGGGAGAAGTCTCCTCTGCAGACAAAGTCTACATCCTGGATTACCTGAGCTATGCTGTGTATCAGCAGGGGGACCTGGGCAAGGCCATGGCACTCACCAGGCGCCTCCTGGAGCTGGGTATGGGGCACAGGGTCCTGGGTTTGTCCTGGGGAGTGCAGGCTTGCCTGCAATCTGCCTTGTAAATGCATTTGTGTAGTGCATCTTTACATTTTAGGTGGGGATTTGCTCCTTTGTACTGAAGGGTTTTCTGCCTCCTGACACTGTTGGCTTCTATCCTTTTACCTGTCTGAAATCTTGTTCACTTCCTGCATTTTGCTCTCCTGGGTTGAGATTGCTTGCCCTTAGGTAGAGGCAAAACCAAAATTAATGAAATTCGAACCAAATTGGTGATACTGAAATCTCTGCAGATGATTTAAATACAAATTTGGCACATTGAAGATGATGGACTTTTGTAAAAACAAGAAATACAAGTGAGATAAGAGTCTGTTTCAGGAAAAATGAAAGCATTTATTCTTCTGTAAATACTCCACTTACTGTGTCTTGATGCTCTGGGAAGTTCAGTTCTAATCCTAACATAGCAAAAGCTCTTGAGAGCAGCTTATTAAAGAACTGAAACTAATTCTGTAAGTTAAAAATCTTTGTCACCATAAATCTTAAATCCCACTGAGTTTTCAGGTTTACAGCCTGAAACATGCATACATGCTGTCCCAGCTCTCTCCCTGTCCCTTTCCCTTGTCTCTCCCTCTCTAGTGAGATGGGCTGGAATGGCCAACCCCTTTTTCTCAGTGCTAGGACACCCATGTGCAATGAGGGTTGGGAAGCAGTGGCATGCATCTGTTTCCTTTTGCGTTCTGTAAATAACCACTTCTGGATGAATCCTCAGGGGCTGGAAACCTGCCAGTGATCCTCGTCTGTTTCTCTGTCCATAGATCCTGAACATCAAAGAGCAAACGGGAACATGAAATACTTTGAATACATCATGGCTAAAGAAAAGGAGGCAAACAAGTCCAGCACAGATTCAGAAGAGCAGCAGGAGAAGGAAACTGAGGTTAAGAAAAAGGATTACCTGCCTGAGAGAAGGAAGTACGAAATGCTGTGCCGTGGGGAGGGGCTCAAAATGGTAAAGTGGAGTAGACTGTTCTCAAATGTTTGAAACCAAACAATGTCAGGAATTTGTGTGTGGTGTGTAAGCAAGGAAGTTTTGCAGCTGGATGCGTGTGCAGAGTTGAGGATCGTGTTGGATTTCTTCCCCATTTTGGCCTGTTCAGTAGACAGAAAGTAATGCTGCCCCAGGCACTGCTGGCTGTCTTGGATGTGCTCCATCAGTGTAATTAATTGAATAAGGATGCTGGAAGTCTGGAGTTACAGACAGAATTAAATAGGGGGTGGGGTTTTTTAACGATAAAATTGTCTTGGTAAGGTTTTGTGAAGTAATGCTTGTTGAAGTATTGCACAGCAAAATTAATGTGCAGACAGCACTGACTTCTCAAACTGGAATCATCTCTTTAACCTGTCACATAACAAGGTGGAGAGAGTGAATTGTTTGTGTGCCCAGGACATGTTCTGACCTTGGAAATACCAATGTCCCATGGGAGTTCTCTGACTCCCTGTTGCTCTGCCTCCCTTCCAGACTCCCCAGAGACAAAAGAGACTCTTCTGCCGCTATTATGATGGTAACAGGAATCCCAGATACATCCTGGGCCCTGTAAAGCAGGAGGACGAGTGGGACAAGCCTCGGATCGTTCGCTTCCTGGACATCATCTCTGATGAAGAGATCGAGACTGTGAAGGAGCTTGCAAAGCCCAGGGTAAATGCCTTACTTTTGCCTTCCAAAGGCTTCCTTGCCTTTGGAATCTTAAATTCCACATGTCCTTTGTGTGAGGTGTGCGTGGCTGTCTCCTCTGGAGCACAGGGGGGTGTATGCAGTGTGCTCATACCTTGCTTGCCTCACCTTGCAGCTCTTGGTGACACTCCTAGAAGGAGATTGGGAAAAGCTGGGAATTCTCTGTGATGACTGGAGCCAGGTCGCAGTAGTGCAGGATTGTCAGGCTCTTCCAGCAGACACAATTTCAGCTGGTTCTGATGAGGAGGAGAAGGTTCTCCAACAAAAAACAAACATAAAGCAACATGGGTGTACTGGAGTATTCCCAACTTGTGTTTGGTTTTCTGCTTTTTTTCTTTTTTAAGTCTGCAGGGGAAAAACAGCCATTCCAATGGTCCTGGAATGCAACCTTATTGTACAGACAAGAAAGGAATGGTTGTGTTCTCCATTTTGGTATAAGACTGGCTTCTGTCTCCTAGGCTTGGAAGCTGCCTGCAGATGAAAGAGGAGGGCAGGGCATAGTTGCTGAGTTTTGCCTTCTTATTGACAGTGGTGGCTCATCAACCCTGTTTAAGACACTGGATGCAAAGATTCTTGTTTCTCAGTGAGGAATAATCCAGGGCAGCTCCACTGTCTGAGAAAACAGGAGTGTCCAAGACAAACAGCAAACTGATGGAGTTGCCTTCTGTATCCAGTTGGTGCAACTCCACATCTACAAATGCACTTTGAAGATGTAGTTAAACTAGTTTATTTTTCCATCAATTGTGAACTAAGATTTAAACTCATAGAAATTTATTTTTCCTGCTTTTTTTCCTTTGCTTTTGGCCAAAATGGCTTTTTGTCCAGAATGAGCTGAGCAGATGGAGATCAGGGGAATAAGAGCATTCACTGCAGGAGAAACTGTTGGCTTCTGCAGGGTAGAGCAGCTCTGGTTGTACATGGGCACCAGGGTGCTGAGGCTGTCCTTAGCCTACCAGGGAGCCTGAAGGGGATCTTAAAGCTCCCTGAAGCTGAGGAGTTGGACATTGAGAAGAATTTCTTCACTGAAGAATTTGTCAGGCATTTGCAGGGCCTGCCCAGGGTGGTGGCAGGGTCACCATCTGTGGAGGTGTCCAAGGAATGACTGGACGTGGCACTCAGTGCTCTGGGCTGGGTGGCCAGGTAGAGATTAATCAGAGGTTGGACTTGATTATCTTGGAGGTCTTCTCCAACCTCGGTAATTCTGTGATTCTCTTCTGAGGTTTCTGAAGTTATGGTCTGAACTGTAAGCAGGAAGTGTGTAAGCTCTTCTCTCCATGTACTTGAGGCATCTTTTCCTGCTGCCCTGCCAGGCAGCTTTGCTGCAGGGCTGAAAATCTCAGCCCCCCACTGCTGGTCTGGAGGTGTTGGAGCTCCGTTGCTCCAGTGTGATGTGTTCCACACCTGTGGAGTGTGGCCAGACCAATACTTTACAGAGTAGAAAACTGTAGATGTATGACTGTAAGCTCTGAACTTGCTGAGGTCACTGTTTTCCTGTCAAGTTCTCGTCTCATGGCAAAGACTTGGAGACCTTTAAGGCAGGAGCATCTGTATGCAGATACTGCTCCCGTATTCCCTTTGGCTAAGGCCTTGCATGGCTCAGCAGCAAAAGGATTGTGTTCTTGGAGACCTAAAGGTCATCTCCTCCTTCCTGCTGCTCGGGATGTTGCCATCCTCTGGGAAGAGACAGTGCTGGCTGCTCTGTGCCCAGCCTTCTGTGCTGGCAGGATGAAGCCTCATTATTCAGCTACAGAGTCTCACTGGAATTTTAGTTTGTGCCTTGTTTTTTAATGTGTCTGCATGGGAGGAGAGGAGAGGCAGCAGACTGGGAGCTCCCAGTATCTTTTCTTGTCAGTAGGTATGGAGAGAGAGGCCTTGGCTTGTTTAGTTTATTTTAATAGTAGAGAAATGCTTCTGATTGGGAGTTGGCATGACATCCTGCATATAGCAGAATTTGGGCTCTGCATCTCAACCTTTCCAGTTATGAGTGATGGAGAATGTCTGGTAGTACGTGAACCAAGACAAAGGGCACACGTGAGGTTCTGAGTTGGAATATTAACACAGATGGGAAGGCATGAATAAATGGAGCACAGCAGAGGGAAAGGAAAGCCTTGAGCCAGGAGTTTCCACTCTGTGTAAAAATGACCATGTGTGAAGCAAAAGTTTGTGAGAGCTCAAAGTAGCTTGGTGCTGCTTTTAGTACAGGAAAGGCCAAAAAGGAATGGTTTATTCACCTATGGCTTATGATGCTGCCTGGATTCAATTTACCTGGCAAACTCCTCATCCAGGAGCAGGACAGTGTAAGAAAGCGCCACTTGTCTATGTGCCACACCACTGTGCTGCTCCCAGAGCATTTCATTGCAAAACAAATCCAAGCTGCTGTGGTTTGCTTTATTCAGAAACTCTTCTTGCTACAGACATGGAAACAAGACCTGTGGAAACCTGGAAAAAAAAAAAAAAAGCCAAACAAGAAACCTTTCTTTTAGTAAAGCTGGAGCCTCCCCCTTGTTCCCTGTGGCCCTGCACCCCTCGGTGGCAGGCAGAGCAGGGCAGCAGTGCCAGGGCGCTGGCAGCTTGGTGGCGTTGTCCCTATCCCCAGGCTTCTGAATGGTCGGATTGCTGGCATGCAGATCGTGCTTGTAATGCAACTTCTGATGGTTCGCTTCACAGCTGAGGCGAGCCACCATTTCAAACCCCATAACGGGAGCCTTGGAGACGGCACATTACAGAATTAGCAAAAGGTAAGAGAGTTCTATGCCAGAGGTTTTGGACCTGTTATGAGTGTGAACGTCCTGCTCATTCTGAGGAAACAAGAGGTGGGCTGAAGAGACACCTTGTAGTCTATCTTGTGATTCTGTGCAGATCTGTAACAGGCTGTTACTGCTGAGTTTCTCAGTCTTCTTCAGTTGCAAGTTCTGTGGGGGCGTGTTTTGATTTGTTCTTTCCTTTTTGGTCACCTTCTCAAGTCTGTTTTTTCAAGCAAGTTTCTGCAGTCAGTGTGAGAAATACAAGATGCCACAAAACCTTCAGTAAAATCTGTTTTTTTGTTTTCAATCTACCCCCTTGCTCTTCTCATGACTAAGTATTGTCCTCCCTTTCTCTGGAAAATGTAGCAGACCTCCAAGTCCCTTAATGGGTGTAAGAAATGCTTCAGGTCCTTGCTGTGCACACAGACAGACACACATCTCCTTGTCCAGGATAATTTCACGCTCTCAGCTGAGTTCCTTTACCTCCTGCTTGATGCAAACCTGGCAGAACACAGGCTTGCTTCCACTGGGCTTTTGGTTCTTTTCAGCTTGTTCATTAAGTACTATAAGTGCTGAATTTAGCCAGTGATTTCCAAAATTGGCTGGATCTGAAAGAACCAACCTGCCCTTGCCTGCCCTCCCCTGGTTTTAGCCATGGTAATTAAATATTGGGTGCACAGGCCATCAGCACTGAGCCAAAATTCTGGGAGGAGTTAAAATTTCTGGGTGAGGAGGAATTGTCTGGGAAGCTCAGCATCATAGATTACTTGTAGAAAGTCTTGATTTTAAACAAAGGAAAAAAAACCAAACAAGAAAAGAAAGGGAGGAAAAAAGTGAAAGGACAATCTAACCAAATTATTTCAACCAATTTGTTGTGATTTGGACATGGCAGCTGCAGCTTGTGTTGCCCTTCCAACCATTTCTGATATGCGAGCATTGCATCCGGACCAATCGGAACCCTTTCGAACACCTGGGGCTTGTCCAAAAAGCAGCCTGCGAGGTGGGTAAGCCTTGTCCTTTCTCTTTTTGTAGCTGAGCCGTGCTACTGTTCATGACCCTGAGACTGGGAAACTGACCACAGCACATTACAGAGTCTCTAAGAGGTAAGGGGAAGGGATTCCTTGTCCAAGGAAGTGTGTCCTGGGGCTGTGCCGCTTCAGCGCTGAACATAGGCGAGGATTTTGTGTAACCTTCCTTATTCTTCAGCCTTTCTTTCAAAGAGAGTAAAGCAAGCTGAGCTGTCATTTAACAAAGCACGGGGTCTTCTGAAGTAGAGACTGGTTGTCACTGATGGCGTTCTAAGCTGGAAGTGCCTCCCTGGCTGAGCATGGCTTGTGTGCTGTGACTAACACACTAAATGTGGGGGTGGGGCTCTGCTGGATCCCAGTGCAATGGGGCATCTCCCTGGTTCACCTCTGCTCCTCACCTCCAGTGTCTACACTTGCTTACAGCTAGGAGCTGCTGTGATTCCTGGGAGCACTGCCTTTTAAAGCTAGGTGATGATTTTAAGGAGTTTCCATGTTGGAATGATGGAATATAGTTGCTGCTCAAACAGAAACGCAAGGTTCTTCCAGCTGCTTTGAGCAAACCCCTGACCTTGGAATGGCCTGGAGCTGTGGAGGGCTTTTAGTTAGCTTCTGAAAGGTAAAAGTGCTTCCAAATATGGGATCACGGGAAGGTGATTGATTCAGGAATGATGATAGATTTCAGGAAAACTGGAAAACCACTGGAGCTGAGATCCTTAAGGCCACTCTAGTGGCAAGTTGAAAACACTTTTTTTTAAATACCTCACACCTCTGCAATGTGAGGGTCTGTGTGCTCATTGGCACACACAGGTAGTGGGAATCCTCTGGAAGTTGTCTGGGAAGCTCTTACACATTTGCCCCTTAGAACTGCCCCCACAGAGGGATTTTAGGAACATTCATCTTCCCACTGGATACGTGTTGCGTTTGTTTCTTGTTTTTAATGTTCAAGTCTGTCCATGTCTTACCCATCTTGGTTATTTGTCAATGCACATTTCAAAGGCTTAATTTATTTACTTGTGGGGTCTGTCCTCTGTGCTGGACAGCTCTGGAGTATTTACTGAGGAAACTCCTTCATCCATTTGAACATCCCCCTCATGTCAAACTTGATGTGCTGATGATGGGAATTGGAGAAGGTGACCAGATTACTGAGGGGAATTGCGATGTGTAATTGGTCCCTGTTTAAATAGATGAGGCTTAGTGAAAGAACTTTTTATTTCAAGTTGTGATTTTTCATTAGTAGGAAGTGTTATTGCCTGAGGCAGTGCAGATGCCACAGTCAGAAAAAATAGTACAAGGCACTGCCCAACATTAAAGGCCAATTAAAAAAACAGGATAGAGCCTGGGGTATGGGGCCCTCAATTTCTTAATGAGGTGCTCAAAAATGTGTCACTGTGGAACTTCCTTCCCATGTACCCAAGGAACTCTCAGAATTAAATCACATTTTACTGATCTCAGTTTTTCAGTTCAATACCTCACTGGAAACTGGAATTAAAATTGTAGCAACACATCCAAGAATTGGGGAAGGCCATTTATTTGAGGGGTAGGTATAGCCTTGAGTGAAGTGGGCCTGCACTCTTCCTGCTTCCCCTTGCTTTGCTTTTCTCTCAGATTTGCAGGATGGGTATGGACTTCCCAAGAGACCTTGACACCTAAATCTGAAGTAGGAGGCAGAAGCCACCCCCAGCAGCCTGATTTAGAGGGACTGTGCTGTTCCTGCTGCTCTCCTGCACTGCCAGAAACATCTTTCCCTTGGGAGCTACTCGGGCTGGTTCAAATTCCAGATGAATCATTGCTCCTGAAAACCAAAAAATGCTCACTTCATTTCTTTAATAGATGACTGCTTTCCCCCTTCAAACATTCCTTCCTAGCACATGCCCTCCTAAATTATAGCATTCCTATCTCTCAGAGAGCTACTGTTCTCTCAGTGGGATGTGGCAGCTCTGTGAAGGGGGGCACTTTGCCAGCACCAGCAAGCTGTGTGTGCAGCACCAGGATAAACCCACCCACTCTCACACTGCTTTTACAGATAAAAAATGCCTTTTCCCCCTTCTCTCTCCTCCCAGCAGGCAGCCGGAGCTTGCAGCATGTCATGGTAAAAGTTTTCACTTCAGAAATACTAGGCTGGGCTTTTACTCACTCCCTGTTGTGTCTCTGCTGGTGCTTTTCTGCACACTGAGTGTGGCTTAGAAGGCTTTTTAACACAAATGCCAGTGTTTTGTGGCCAGTGACTTACAGAAGTAGTATTGGGATGTAATGTTTTGTCCTAGATTGACCAGTGCAGCTGAGATGAGATTTTTGGGGGGATAAGCTCTTGTGTGTTCAGTAGCTCCAGAGAATTTTCTGCTTTTTCCTTAATGTGTGGCTTAGTCTTTAAATTATTGCTGCATAGAAGCATCATGTCATGAAACATCTCTAAGGTGCCTCATGCAGAATTATAAGAGGGAGGAATATGGGACATTTTGCGGCTGCCCCATCCCTGCTAGTGTCCAAGGCCAGGTTGGACAAGGTTTGGAGCAGCCTGGGTTAGTGGGAGGTGTCCCTGCCCATGGCAGGGGGCAGAATGGGATGAGCTTTAAGGTCCCTCCCAACCAAGCCATTTCTTGATTCCATGAGTCAGTTATTTCAATTATTCCTAACTCTTTGTAATGCATATAAAAGTTGTTAAAAGTGTGCCCCCCGCCCCCCCGTGTGAATTCAGCACACTAATGGAAGCCTTAAAATTTTTGTAACAGTTGAAGGATGGCTTTTTACAAAGCCAAGTGGGTCAGCAAAACACCAGACTTGTACGGTCAGGGAACTAGGGGGCTTGTGTGGTGGTTATTAAGGAAATACCAAATCCTTCTGTAACTAAATCAGTGGTATCTTGAACTGCTCTGCTTGAGGCTCCCCAGCAGTCGTCCCTTTTTTGTTAAGGCGCATCATGTACTCTGAGGTGGCAGCTGGTCAAAAATAGGACAGAATGCAATGAACTAGGAAGCATGTAAATATTAAAAGAAAACAAACTGCTGAACATGTTTAAGGCTGTTCATGACGCATTACCTGCACCACTGGTCAGGGGAGTCTTTCTCTTGTTTTGATAGACAAGGGCAGGAAAAAAGCCAACTTTGTGTTAAGAAATTGTTTGAATGAGGCAGAGACTTTTATCAGCAAGGGACCAAGCTGGGACAGCACCGGAGGAGGAAATGTGGGACAGCTGGAATAGTCTGTAGCCAGGCAAAGCCATGGATGCAGCTTCCATGACACCACATTAACCAGGGTTAAATCCCCCTGTAATTCTGCAGCATTTCAGCCCTCCCTGTGGTTTTGTTCAGAACCCAGCAGACAGGCTGGCACTTGGAATATGGTTTCAAGTCCCGTTCCCCCACCTTCCATAGGCTTTCTTTGTATGTTGAGGCAGTTAATTTTTGGTTTTAAGTACATACAGTACTCCCCTTCCTGAAAGGCTGCAGTATTCTCCCTGAAGTGTTCACTGCCTCTCTAAATAACCAACAGAGCAAGAATGCTTGGGTTTTTCTTTCTTTGGGTTGTTTTCTTTGGCTTTTTTCCTTTATTAACAGACGGGACGGGCAGAGAGAACCTACACTGAAGCTGCTGGCTGTGTTGGGGCTCTTCTTCTGCCTTAAATATGAGGTTAGGGATGCTGAGCATTACCTGTTCACCATGGCTGTGTAGCATGGCTGCTTTTGGGGATTTTTGTTTGGTAAATGCTTTATTTCCATGTCTTAGGTGGCAGAAGAATGCTGAAATCAAAGCAGGTTGTGTTGTAACACCTCGGGTTACTAACAAGTGTTGAGCAGTGGATGGGTCTGGGGATGTGTTTGTGCATGTCTGTCTTGAGAAATCTGGTTTCTTTTATCTCATACTTCATTTGTCATTTAAAAAAATGCTCATAGAGATTCTGTAACCTGTGTCAGTGCCTTGTGTCATGCTGCTGTTCCTCCCAGGCAAAGTATTTGGGGATTTATGTTTTGTTTTGTTTGTTTTTTTTTTTAATACAAATCAAAGAAAAACTTAATTCAGTATAGATGTGAAGGTTGATTTGAGTAAAATACATGGATGCTGCTGATTATAGGTTCCAGCTGAGCTCTGGGCTCAGGGATTTCTGTCCAGCAGGAAGCATCACTGAGCCCAAAAGCTGAGTCAGCTGCTAGGAAAAAAAAAAAAAAGGTAGAAACAGCTGTCTCCATTTTCCTGCAAAAAAAAAAAAAAAAAAAAAAGGCAGTGGGGGGGGCAGGGAAGGAGTACCAAATCATCAATATTATCACCCATATTAATGCAGTGAGCTGCCAGGGTAAAATGAAGGTGCAGTGGCTGGCATGGGATGAGTAAAGCAACAACAGAAACAGGCATCAGATGAGCAGATGAGGAAAAACACTAATGCACAGTAGGAGGCAGACATTTTGAAAGATGTCTTTGAAACTGAGGCTGACCTTCCACATTAAAGGAAAAAAAAAAGGAGGGGGTAGTTTGGATTCCCCACCACCACCCCCTTTTAAATCATTGTGTACCTGAAGCATGTGCTAAATACCAGATTTATAATGGGCTGTTCTGACAGCAGTTGTTCAATTGAATGCATTATTTGATTGTTTTCAGAATGATTTTTAGTACACTGCAGGGGTAAGTGATGAGAAAGGGCAGTTCCCAGAGTGCTGGTCTAGAAGTGTGTTACATTTAGGGGAGCTGAGTTCCAGATGCACAGACAAATACAGTAACTCACCAGTTCCTGTCCCAAATCTTGTTCCAAAATGCATCACTCCAGAGGCTGAATGAGCTGTTGGGAGTGGGGTAAGAGCAAAACTGTGTGTGCCTGGTTTAAAAAACAGCTTGAAGCACTGTTTGTAACACTTCCTTCAGCCTACGGTGGGAGTTCAGACCCTTGGTTATAGAGCTCCCTTAAACCACTGTTGGAACTAGTCTTCCTAGGAAATGTATCCATTAAATTCAGGGTTTTGTAACACCCTGAAAATACTTCTGGTCAGGCTGCCAAATCCTTGGAAAGTCCTTAAAACAAATCTCCCATTCCAAGTCCCTCCAAGTGTTGCTGCAGTGCTGCCTGGTGCTGTCACTGTCACTAACTGTCCCCCTCCCAGCGCGTGGCTCTCAGGGTATGAGAGCCCGGTGGTGTCTCGCATCAACACCAGGATCCAGGACCTGACAGGGTTGGATGTCTCCACAGCAGAAGAGCTGCAGGTACGTGGTAGCATAGGTTTGCTGCTGGATGCCAGTCACCAGGTCAGCACCTCACTGTGGATGGATGGCTTGTGCTTGTTCAGTTGGGGTGGTCATTTATTTACAGAGGGGAAGAAAAAGTTGTCTTTGCAGAGCAGTTGTTCAGTGGGAAATGGCATTTTGGGGCTGAAAGGAAACAGTGATAACTGAAACTCTGGATGTGTAATTCCTTTTCATTTAGATGAATAAACTGAGTTTCATGGCTGCAGAGTCAAACTTTGCTGCTGTTGGAGGCAGTTAAAAGTTTAGCTTGAGTGGTACTCAGGGAAGGCCACCAGTGTGTCTCATATCCCTGGGATGTGGGAAACACTGGCTGGATGTGTAACGAGTAAATTGTAATTTAGAAATGCTTTTGTTTGTTTGCTTGAGGCCTTTAAATGAGCAGCTGCTTCCCTGACTATGACCAGAGCATAAGTACCTAGCGAGCAGGACACCCACAAAGTTCTTCTGAAACCTCCTGTGCTCCATGTCACTCTGTCAAGGTTCCTGGTGATAAAATGGCCAAGGATCTGGTGGAAAATTGAGGTTATTTTTTTATAAGCAATTTGTAAGAAGGACAGGGAACCCTCTTTATTGACACAGTCAAATTTTGATCAAAAAGTGGTTTAAATCTGATGTAAAGGCATCATGACACTGTTTTGAAAAGAGGATGAAGAGTTTTCTGTAGAAGAAAAATGCTTTTCTGCCCTGGGAAGCACCAGATTCCTTACCTGGAGCATGCTGCATCCTGCAGTGCCAGTCTTGGATGTGTTCCTGCTGCTGAGAGAGGCTTGACATTTCCTGGGGCTTGGTTTTTAAACTTCATCTCTGCAAAGGTTGTAGCTGACAGTCAATCTCTTGCCTGGATAAAGACTGATTTACTAGATCCTGTGCTTCTCCTTCCACTGTAGGTAGCCAACTACGGCGTAGGAGGCCAGTATGAGCCTCATTTTGATTTTGGAAGGGTAAGTCCTGTTTTGTCTTTACCTCTTTCTTCTTCACAAGCGCTGTGTTTCTCTTTTTCAGGTGGCAAATTATGGAGTGGGAGGACAATATGAACCCCACTTTGACTTTGCACGGGCAAGTAAAGAGCTGGACAAGACCATAGACCTGGTGAAGCCTGGGCCTCTGGGCTGGGGCACACTCTGTTCTTCAGTGCAATATTAAATTTTGTAGCTCTTCCACACTTTCCTAATCCATGTCTGTGGAGAAAGCCCTCTAAACCACCAGCTGAACCTGTGGAGGTTACTACCTGTGAGCTGAGTGCCATCAGACTCCTGATGGAAAAAGTCTTATCTCACCGTCCTGAATTTTTAAATTGGATTTAAATTCCCCACCTGTTGTAGTCCAGCTTAAATTGCAGACTGCTGAAATTCAGTTGGTTATTTACTGGACATAATTCAGTGTGGTTTAACCTCTTCAGATTAACCTTAGCCCTGCCAATTCCAGCCACCAACTCTGAATCAGGATCTCTGCTCTGTAAGCACCTGCGCCAAGGCATTGCAACTGATTAACAGGTTTTGTTTGGAAACATGGTGGGGTTTCCTGGGGTAACAATTGCTAGAATTTCGGTACACACAAACTGTGGTCACAGGGGGTGGGTTTAAAAAGAGACATGTGACAGAAGTTGGTATCAAAACTCATCAAAATGGGGTTCATGCTTGTCAGTCAAGTGCTGAACACCTTTGAGTTGCCTGGTTTGTCACTGATGCTTCCTCCCTGCTTCCCAGCTGGAATCCAAAGTGGAGCATGGCAGGGAGGTGTTCCAGCTGACCCTGGGACCCAGAGCTGCCCTGGCTCCTGCCAAGGACAGGGGGGATGAATGTAATTAAATAATGCAGTTTGCTGTGAGAAGGATTTATAGACTCAGTCTCAGACAGCACAGTTGTTCTTACCCATTAGACATCTGGGCTTAATGCGCTCCCTCCCTCCCTCTCCTATGGAATTTCAATGTGTTTGGTGTATTTAAATTAATAGATTCACTCCTATTGCATTCCTCCCCTCCTTCCAAATTGAGGGGTTGTATTAATTCTTCTACATGAGTCTGTTGTGAGCTGCTGGCTCAGCAGCTGTGTCATTGGCTGCTCTCAGCAACCAAAAAGAAATGCTGATGGAATCTGTCTGCTTTTATTCACAGAAAGATGAGCCAGATGCTTTTAAGGAACTGGGAACAGGCAACAGAATTGCTACTTGGTTGTTTTATGTAAGTGATATATTTCGGCCATCTGTCACTGCATATTCTATACTGTGGAATGATTTTGTTTTTCTTTCATTTTTTTTACTGAAGGGACTTGCATGTGAAGCAGCCACTAACTTTGGGGTAATATTTATGGGGAGGTCTTCTTACCCAGACTTTGCAGTTCTTCCATGTGTCTTAAGGAGACTTTTCCCCCAAATTTGAGCATTAGCTTAAATTATTTGCCTGCCTGTTTATTTTTGTATCTGCATCAGTATTTAACAGCATGTTCACTGCCTTAACACTTAAGTGGGAGGGATGAGGGTGGGACTGCACTGGGGATAGAGGAGTTTGGCCTTCTTAAGGGTTTTACATCAAAATTAAACTTCACTTTTACTACAAAGTGAAATTTTATCAGCCTGAACTCACCTGTCCTTCCTCACCTGTTCAGATGAGTGATGTGTCAGCAGGGGGAGCCACCGTCTTCCCTGAAGTGGGAGCTAGTGTTTGGCCAAGAAAGGTGAGCAGGATCGATCCAGCAGATAAAACCATACCTCCCAACCTACCCAAACCGAACAGGCACCAAACAGAGGTTTAAAATTAACCTTTAAAATAATTGTAAGCACCTCTGTGCTGTCATAACAGTGCTATATAAGCAAATCTGTGAGTTGATTTAGTCTTGAGGTGTCTGTGGGAAATTTTCCTGTCAGTTTCTTCCTTCAAGCAAGGTTTGCTTTTGCTGGCCTGCTGCTTAGCTTTAGTAAATAATCTTAAATGGGTCGGGAGATGAATGAAACTGGCTTGGCATTTAAAAAATATAAGAGCCACGTGTATAGACATACAATAAGTCAAAGAAGACTTTTTCCTAAGGAAACAAATATTAGAATATGGAAAAGAGCCTTCAGTTTAAAAGGAGAATCTGAAACACAAATACACATACCTTTGCCTTATCCTTCAGTAAGTGGGTGTGGAAGTGTGTGTTGTACAGAGCAACAGACTGAGTGTTCCCTGCCATCCCCAGGGAACAGCTGTGTTCTGGTACAATCTCTTCCCAAGTGGAGAAGGCGATTACAGCACACGGCATGCGGCCTGCCCGGTGCTAGTGGGAAATAAATGGGGTGAGTACCTGCCTCTGTCTTGGGCTCTGCTCCAGGGGGGCGTACCTTGGCTTTATTTTTCCTTTGGACTTAAGAAATTGTTTTCTGTAAAGAAGTCTATTTAATTTACTTTACCTACATAATATATTAATAATATGTTCTATATAATAGCATATTTCATTATGTGTATAAAGGAAAGGAATACTATATCTACTTCAGGAGGCTTTGTTGCCATGGGAGGTTTTCCAAACCTTTCCAAACTGGAAGGATTTTTTGTTTGGTTGGTTTGTTGTTTGGTTGGTATTTTATTACACCAACTTCACACATTTGTGCATGGCAGTGCGGTTGGAAGTCTTTGAGAGAGTCTTTGAAGGCCCTTTCCAACCCAAACCATTCTGTGATTAAAAAAACTCTTTAGAAAATTAAGATAAACCAAAAGCTGGCCTAGAGCCTATTTAGCTTCAATAGAAGAGGAGCTGACCATGTGCAGTGACCCAGCACCTTTGTGTCTTTGCAGTCTCCAATAAGTGGCTCCACGAGCGGGGGCAGGAGTTCCGCCGACCATGCACGTTATCGGAGCTGGAATGAGCAGCCTGGCCTCCTGTGTACTCAGTGTGTGGGACATGCACACACCTGCCAGTTTACAGCTGACTAACAAACACTCCACTACAGGTGCCAGCTGTGGACAGGACAAACATGCTTTTAGTTCCCTCCAAATCCCCCCTGAAGTTTATCATCAGAAAATATTGAGGTTGACAAGTGTTACTGAAAAAAAAAAAAAAAAAAAAGACAAAATACAGGCAAGGGCCACAACTTAACAGTGTTGTTCTTTCTGTGTGGTGTTCCTGTCACCATCATCCCTCTGAGCAGTGTGGGCAGCCAGGAGTTGTCTGGATTCCTCCTCACACCTGCCAGGCTTAGGACAGGATGATTGCCTGGGAGGGCTTCTTCTAAGGAATGCTGAATTAAACCCACTCCCATTTCTCAATTCCCAGACACTCGACTCTTTACTTTCCTAGAGTAGAGTGCCTCACTACTGCAGGCATGTTTTGTTTTTTTCTCTCTGGAAAACAGGTTATTAGCATGTTTTAGCCTGGTTCTCCACTTCCACAAAAGCCCCACTTTTTAAACTTGTCCTCCTTCTCAGACTGGGTGGAGAATTTGGCTCTTAATCTTGACCACATGAGCCAGCAGTTCCACAGGCAGAGTCAGGATGCTTCCAGTGTCAGAGCAGCCTGGGGTCACCCACACCCCATCTTCCCTCCTCTTCTGCAATGTTTGTCCACACAAAAAAATGCTACTTTTGTTCTGTCCTGTCAGCCAGCTCTTCCCTCTGCTCCTTGGGCAGCGGGGATGGGGATGTTCCCATCTTCATTAATCAGAATTGTTGTGCCTTAGGACACTGGAATTTCAAATTGGTTCTGAGACTTCAGGTGCTGAGGTAACACAGAGTCCTCACAGAACACCTCCTGCCCTCGTCCTCCTCCCAGCTCTCAAGGTTTCAGGAGAAAGTCTCAGCTTATTTATAGTCCTGAAGCTTTTTTTAGATGGCATGCTCACTCCCTGAACCCTTTCCCTTCCACAGCAGGATTTTTACCAAAATATCCAAATATCTCACTAGCATGAAGACAAAAAACAAAGGAAGCTGCAACTGCCTCTACCTAAGCAGTCCAATTTTCTGGATGATGATGATTTTACTGATTTAGGGGTCAAGCCTCAAGTTCTTACCAAGGGAAAAATTCCAATTTTGGTTAATTGGTTTTTCTGCCTCAATAAAATCTTGACATTTGAGCCAAAATGTATAAAACCTATTCTTAAATGTGCTAGAAATACCTCTGGATTATTGGGAATGTAGTTTAAGGTACTATAGTTGGAAGAACTGCACACTTTCAGAAGACACTTTAAAAGGTTGGTGCTAGAAAATAATTCTTAAATTTCTACTGAGTCAGGTAGCAGTGGGACCCACAGAACTGCCCCTCCTTAGCCTTGCACCTTCCTGAATTTTGCCTGGCTTTAGCAGCTGGAAAACAAGGTCCATCCATAATATGAGAACACAAAGTCTCCACAGTCCCACCTCACAGCTGTACTGCTCCTTTACCAAGAGCAGGAGCTGATCAAAATAAATTCACCTCAGAACTGCATTAGCAGAGCTGATCTTTAAGCACTAAATTGTAACAGTTTTAAAAAACCCACACTCATATGATTTGTACCTACCTGAGTTTTCTCACTTTTTCATCCATCTCTCTTCCTATCCATAGTTCTCTCTTCCCTCTTTCCCATCTCTTAGTTTGTTAAGCTCCAAAAAGGTAACCATGGCTGCAGGTACCTCCCACCACATGCCTGCAAGTAAAAGGGTAAATAAACTGTGGTGTTGGGAAATCCTGCCTTTGGGGCATCCATAAATGCTTGTCGGGAAGCCAGTCCTACCTAGTAAAGAAGCACAAAACAAAATCCCTTTATTACCATCAAGAACAGGTGTGGAAAACACCTGCATTTGCTCTTACCATCTCTGTTCAATAATCACCAAAGCATGAAAAAATGCCAGAGTTGGGGAATTTTGCTCAGCAGTTCCCTCCCTCGCCTCAATACCAGTGAGTACATCTAGTGTTAGTCTCAGGCATTGCTTGGGGAGAACAGATGTTCTGGAGCACTGTTTTAAAGCAGTGAACCACTCACAGATAATTCTTCAAGAAAGACTTTTCTACTTTTGGCAGTAGAGAATTTTACTTGGTTAAAGTAAAAAAAAAAAAAAAAAAAAAAAAAAACTCTCAAATCTCGAGTCTGCTGAGGCACATCAGGAATGTTTCAGATTATGACAAGGTTGGCTTAGATTTTCAAACTGCAGACAATCTGTTCCTCTCCCTTCACTTCAGTGGTGTCCATGAATCCAGTGCTGACTGTGTAAGGGATTACACTGGTGCTGCTGCTTCTGCCTTAACCCATAATTTCTCAGAGGGCTTTTGGATCCCCAGCATGGCTCCTGTGTGAATCTAGTTTTGTATTAAGCATGATTGAAAACTGTCTGGGTTCATCGTGACTGACAACTGAGAAACTGCCTTACTGTTACCTTTTTTTTTGTAATAAAATTTTTAATGTTAAAAAAAAAAAAAAAAGTGAACAGGCTTAAAATAAAAGCCACTGCCATTAGCAGTGAGAAATCCTCCACATCCAACTCTCCTCGTATGTGGCTGCTATAAATATGATCACACGGAGCTTTTATCACCGTTTGTGCAAACCAAGCTCCTCTGTTTCCCTTCACCATCTCACTGGGCAGGTGCAGGAGCTGCTCCTAACCCCCATTCCTGTTCAACAGTAAACTCAGTGTCTCTGCTGCGAACACACGGCACTAAAGGACTGCGAGAGGATAGGGCAGATAATGCTGGGCTGAAAGCAGGGTCAGCTGCTAAGGGACCCTTTTCCAGGGCTGTTTGGTGAAGCCAGAAGGTCACACAACCACTTACCCTGGAATGGTTCTAGGGAGGGGAAGAAAGCATCAGAGACTCCAACAGCACAATAAACTCACATGTGGGAAAGTCAGGCTGGCCTCTTCCATGCCCAAAACCTCTGGGGTTTGCAGCACAGCCATTCCTGGGTTTCACCCTGCAGAGCAGTGGAGCTTGTGCTGAATTCCGGTCATCAGGAACCTGCAAAAAACAGCAAGGGCTGCTGAGAGGCCCTGATCCTTTTGCCTGTGGAAGGGAGCTGTGCACTGCCGATGGAGCACTTGGCTTGCAGGTAGGGAACTGCCCCCAGCACAGCTAATGTGATCACATGCTTGGCAGCTGTGGCACAGGAAATAAGCCCGAAGGGCACCAGCACTGGTTTATTTTAGAAAGATGATGGATGGGGTTCCATCCCCAGCCACCCTGTGCTGCTGAGCTGCCCCCGCCAAGATGGGCCTTGGAGGAAGGGAAGGGCTCTAGATCAGCCCTCTCCCAACCCCAACCTCCCACCATCCTACATGGGCCCCTGGGGCTCTTCTGGCACAGCTGCACCTGCATGGGGATCACCACCATGGGAGGAACCCAGCAAGGGTAAAGACCACAACAGCTGCAGCTGAAAAGGCAAAGTAAAATCAGAGATAGGGAAACAGGCCTGTGAATGTCACAGGGCAGGATAATATGAAGAGAAAGGGAAGGATCATAGAATCCCAGAATGGTTTGCGTTGGAAGGTACTTAAAACTCATCTAGTTCCACCCCCTGCCCTGGGCAGGGACACCTTTTGCCTTGTCCACCCTGGCCTTAGACACTTCCAGGGATCCAGGGGCAGCCACAGCTCCTCTGGGTAACCTGTGCCAGGGTGTCCCTATCCTTGCAATATAGAATTTCTTCCCAATATCCCATCTATCCCTGCCCTCTGTCACTTTGGTGCCCTTCTGCCTTGTCCTGTCATGACAGACTCTTGTCCAAATTCCCTCTCCAGCTCTCCTGGAGCCCCTTTAGGCACTGGAAGGGGCTCAGGTCTCTGCAGTTTTCTCCAGGCTGAACAATCCAAACTGTCCCAGACTTTCCGCCCAGCAGAGCTGCTCCATCCCTCTGATCATCCTGGTGCCTCCCCTGGACTCTCTCCAGCAGCTCCAGGTCCCTCCTGTGCTGGTTCCCAGGGCTGGGGCAGCTCTGCAGGTGGGCTCTCACCTGAGCACAGGGGCAGAGACCCTCCCCTACAGCTGGGGGAAGGCAGCACAAGGCTGCCGAGGGACTCCTGGAGATACTGGAGCTGCCCACACATATGTGCTCAGCCCTCATTAGGGAGGGGGTCTTTAACCACCCCCAACCACCCTCCCTGGCTGCTGGACTCTGATCTGGCTTGGAGGGACTCGGATATTTCACCATCGACCCGCAGTTCTCCTTCCAGTAATTAGTGACTCATCCGGCTCCCCAGCCGGGCTTTGGAGCAGCCATGGATCCCCCATGAACCCGAACCACCAGCTGCCTCTTCCCCCTGCTGAACACCGACCAGAAATGCCCTGGGCCAGCCAAAGCCGGTGGAAAAGGAGCTCAGTCCCTCAATCCCACGTCCCTCACCCCAGAAGAGTGCCACGGGAAGGATGGCACTGCCACGACTACGGAGTGTGCTCGGAAGGAGGAATACACCACAGGAGCTGGAGCTTGGCTCCTGATGCGGAGCCAAAGGGTTTTTCCAGCTCCATTTGGGATGGTGCTCATTCCCACAGGCGTGGGGGACACAGGAGTGCCTGGCGGCAGGACAGGACAGCAGGGGTGTAGTCACCTCTCTCTCCCCATGCAGGAACGCTGCCAGCAGCCTGAGTGTCCCTGGGAATGTGTGACTCACCACGGCCCGGGGCTGCTCTATATTTAAGCATTACGGAGGCAGAAATGAATGCACGCAGTCAGGAACTGGCTATCCCGAGGCCAGCATCAGGTTCAGAAACTAGTTGTCAAAGTTCACCACCGTGGCAAAAAGCATTTGCACCCCTTAAAACTTCAGAGAGAGAAAAGCTGGCCCAGGGCAGGGGTTTTTGTAACTGCAGTGGGTCAAAGCGAGGCCAGAGAACCTGCAGAGTCCCACTGTGCACATCCACAGTCGAGAAGTTCCTCTGCTGCAGCTGCTGAGCCACTCCCCGAGGGAAATCTAGAGGTTACTTTTACCCAATCCTACATTTTTCCTGGTTTTCAGATCTTGAAATCTGGATGCAACCAAGATATTTGCAGCTGGACTGAAGCTCTCAAGAGACTGGCTTGGGGAGGGAAGGAAGGAAGCAGAAGGAAGGAGAGTGGCTCATCCGCAGGGCAGGACAAAAGGGCTGTTTTGGAAAAGCAGTGAAATTGTTTTTATTCACAAACTTTTCCTTTGGGACCAGTGACTAACAGAAAGTTTCTGACTCCCCTTTACACAGGCTCTGCTCCCTGCCAGCTGCTCCCTCCCCGCCCTGTTCGGCTTTCCTAATTCTAATTGATTTTGCAAACAGCCTGGGCTCCAGAGCCACCTGCTCCAGGCTGCATGTCCTGCTCATGCCACATCCCCTGTGGTTTGCCTCCTCTGCAGTCCTTGCCAGCATTTTTCCCCTCTCTTGCCTTCAGCAGCATATGGATCAGTCACCAGGGACCGAGGGATGACAAAAGAAAGCTGTGTTCTGGTATTGCCTCCAGAGCAACCCTAAAAGGCTCTATATAAAAGCAAGGACACCACGTACAGACACCCAGAGGCTCTCACACATTTCCAAGTTCTTCCCAAATAGCTTGTTTGCTCTTTCTTACATTAATTTCTGCCAGGCTGTTGGCCAAGGCTGGGAGCAGTGGGACTGCAAACTGGAGTGTCAGTCAGGGCAGGAATTGAACCAGCAGAGACACCAAAGGCTCCACGCACTACAAGACACAGCATGGGACTCTTGAATCCATTTTGCTCTGCAGTGGAGCTCCCTGACAACAAATTCCAGGGACCATTTCCACTCTTGACTGACAGACCAGTCCCCAGCACGGCCTGAACAGCAGCTCTCCAGTGCTCCTGCAGGAAGTCCTCACTTCCCCAGCGCTCCCTCTGCCATGTGCCAAGGGTGACACAGATATCACAAAAGGCTTACACGAGGCAGCGATTTGCTGATTCCCAAGCTGGCAACCTCCCTTTCCCAGTGTTCTCTGCATCTGGGTTTATCTCCCCAAAGGCAAAGCTGGTTTGAGGTTCCCCTGGGATCTCCTGCACTCCTAAATGTCCCCTCAGCCCTGGCAGCCAAGGGCCTTAGAACAATGGAATAAGCAGGCAGCAGCTGCCTGTGGCTCCACACCATTTCACAGGAGAGGGACTAACCAGCCTGTTTGCTTTCGTCCCCACTTCTCTTACTTACCCACCACTTGTCTGTGGTTCCTCCTCATCCTGTGTCTGGAGCTCATCACTCAGGGACATGTGCACAGATACAGGCAGTGCCATGGAGCTCTGGGCCCTTCAGAAGCAGCAACCCAGCAGGGCTGAATCTCCTGCAAAATAATAAAATGCCAGAATTTGCATTTGTGTTTGGCATAGATTTGAAGTGCCTGCAGCTCAGCTCTTCCTGGGAGGCAGTGCTGTGCTGGGGCACATCTGAAAAGCTAAGAGCCGCCAGAATCAACCCACCCCAGTTCCCTTCTCTATTCTTCGTGAGTGGTTTGCTTTGTCATTTGCTGTTTGTGTTCATTTGGTTGCTTTCTTTTTAATGAGCAACTTTGAACCCTCCACCAGCTGAACAGGCCCCTGAGTCCTGGCAGGCCTGTTTCACTCCAGAACCAAGACCTGCAGCTGCCCCACAACCCATTCCCTGGCTCAGGTTTCAGTGCGAACCTTTCCTCCTAGGTGACCTGTGCTGCATGTTTAATTTACATTACAAAGGTGCTGTAACAATCAGCCCTATAACATCAGCCTTCAGTACACATCAAAGGCACTCACCTACCACATTGATCCTGGAACTGGAGGCCATGCCAAGGAATTGATCATGCCAAGGACCTTGTCATGCCAAGGAATTGCCCTGATTGCAGTGTTTGTAAACCCACACTACTCCAAGCTGCTGGATCAACCCCTCCGACGCTCCGTGGGCCTATGGGATTTGCTAGGAGCAATACAGCCAGCAGCCAGGCTAGCTGAAGGTCTCATCCCACCCCTTCATGTGCCCAGGAGGCCTAGAGAAAAAGCAAGGGGTACTCCTCAGCCTGCCTGAGCAGCAGAAATTTTGGACACAAAGATACTCTTCATCTGCCAGCAGGCTGAGGAGAGAGTGAGGTGGCCCATGCAGTGCCCTGGGGGAAGAGGTCCCTCCGGGGAGCTGCAGCCCTGGTGCCAAGGAGACTGGGCCCGTCCCAGCGGAATTGTGCAAACTCCCAATTCTGGGAGCTGAACTCGCTCCGTATCTCGGCGTTGCACTTTGCACCCCGGCTGCGGTGACCTCCCGTCAGCTCCCTGGGCAGCGTTTAAAGTCCAGGCAGAGGGGTGTCACTGCCTCTTGCACTCAGCAGCTCATCCCCGCTGCTCCTGCCCCTCTGCCTGCTCAGGGGCTCAGGCACAGGGGCTGCAGCATGCGGCTGCTGCTGCAGGCAGCGCTTCTATGCCTGAGCCTGAGCTTGGGGAAGTGCAGCGAGGAGGAAGCACCCGACAGCACCGGCTACCAGCAGTCCCAGGCAGAGTCATCCTATTCCGACTGGGGCATCGAGACCATCCGGGATGGCTTTGAAACGGTGAACAGCTACTTTGACTCCTTCTTGGAACTGCTTGGAGGAAAAAATGGAGTCTGTCAGTACCGATGTCGATATGGTAAGTGAAACTCACTGCTGCTGGTTCCTCTCTCCTCGCCCTTTCCCCTCTTTCCCCCTCCTAACCCAGGAGGTGCCCCCAGCTGTGCCCAGCAGAGTCACAACTTCTCTGCCAGTGCCAGCACAGGGACATTGAGCCGCACCTTCCCCAAGAACAACCTGGTGTCGAAGGCACCTCAGGACTGTGGGAACTGAAAAAGCACAGGATTTTCACAGTATTGCAATTAGCTTACACAGACAGAGGTTTGAAACAGAGTTGAATTTTAGGCCTTGAAATATTTGGAGCATAGAAAGTTTCTGAGCTGCAAAAAATATAAAACAAGCAACTATTGTACACTAATGTGCACATGCATTATTTAGTGATTGGCTTAAGTGGAAGCTTGTAAGATTTTAGCATTAGCCTATTGGCTAAAAACTTTTTTAAAGCCTTGTAACAAAGAGAACTTTGGCTTCTATTGTTATGGCATGAGTTTTACTATCTTTTCTGTCTCTACCTTCACTGAGACTGATAATGAAATAAAAAATGCCTCTCAGTCGCCCCATCCCATTATTGGATGTTAGCTCCAACACCACACTGCGTGCACAGGGACAGCAGGACAGGATGCAGGTTTTCCTGGAAGGGTACACAGCTACTCGGTCTATCCTACTGCCCACAGCCTAAGAGAGGACAGGGAGGGGAGGCTGAGCCAGCGACCCTAATCTCAGCAACCTTGGGAGCGTCCTTATTCAGCAGTTGTGAGCTGGCCAATGCCGCAGGCTGGAGGAGCAGAGATAACGGAGGCAAACCACGCCTCACCGGGAGGAACATTTAGTGCTCCTGCTTGCTTTGGACTTCAGAGTGATTTACCAAAAATGAAGAGTTTGGGTTGTCCTAGGGGCAGGATGAAGAGGGTGACATCTCAGGGAGGGCAGGGCAGGGGACGTGGTGCACAGAGCGGCAGGTCTGTGGGTTGACAAGGGCACAGACAGCACTGGCCTTTCACCAGGGTACCTGTAGGAACAGCCCTGCTTAGGAACCAGCCAGGAGTTTTCCCACAGACTGTATCCTCTCCTCAGCCTCCTACAACTGTTCCACAGCAACATCTTGTCCTGTCACCTCATCCTGCCCATCCACAACTGCCTCTCAGGCCCTTTCCCCACAACTTCACCCCACACCCCTAGTGACTACCTGGGAAAGATGCTTGTGAGCACAGGGGGATTTCAACCCCTCTCCTCCCCAGAGCATTGTTTTCCACAGACAGACTCGATGCTTAGGGGATACCCCACTGACTCTGTCTCACTCTGTATGGATCCCATGGACCTCCTGCTCCTCCCAGGCCAGCAGCTAGGGCACTGGGACAGAGAGATCTGCAGGGCTGGGACCTCAGCTCCCTGCCAGGGGCAGTGGGCCAGACGGAGGTTAAAATCAATCTGAAAGTTGCTGAGTTTTAGTTTTGTTTCATAAATAATGCCACAGAATCATAGAACTGTTGGAATCATAGGCTGAGTTGGAAGGGACCCATCAGGATCACTGAGTCCAACTCCTGGTCCTGTGCAGGACACCCCAAGACTCACACCCTGTGCCTGAAAATGTCCAAACACTCCTGGAGCTCTGGTAGACATGGGACCACTGCTCTGATGAGCCTGTAAGTGCTTCCAGTGCTCAACCACCCTCTGGGTGAAAAAACTTTTCCTGATATTCATCCAATGTGTATATGTGTGTCCTCCCTCTCCTGCCAGCTCTGCTCCCTAGGCCCCAGCATGAGAACAGGGAGCAGCAAGCCAGGAACCTCAGCCCCATGGGATGGAGGGACCTCAGCCTATCACCACAGCTCCACACTGGCCCTGGTCCCTCAGCCTGGGGGTCCCTCAGGCCTCTCTGCAGCAGCTCAGGAGGGCCATGTGTGTCCCCAGTGCGCAGAGGAGGTGTCCCCACAGACCCCACAGCACCACCCCAGCACACATGATGAGCTCATCAGGCAGCCTATCCCATGCTCACGGTGGGGCAGCCCCAGGCCATGTGTGTGACAACCTCCTAAAAGTCCACACCATGCTCCAGATTCAGAGCAGAAAGGGACTTGTCCTCCTTAATGTAGAGACTGAAACCCCTGGCAGTGGGAAAAACGTGGCTGGGACTACAGTGTGCCTGAGGTAATGCTGATATTCAGAACTGGCTTCAGGGAGTCTCAGGACTCACCAAATTGTGCAGAAGCAGTTTTGGACACATCTAGAGGGGCCTCCCTGCCTGTCCTTGTGACATCTCTAGAGAGCAGCACAAATCCCCGCTCACACTGTGGGAGCACCCTGCATCTTACTGGAACAGCATTTTTTACCTAGAAAGGAAAACAAGCACATCCTTAGCCCAGTTCTCATCCTCTGCTGGACAGCTCATTAATCACTGCCTGAAGGAGGAAACTACTGAAATGCTGCCCACAAGGCTCCAAGGGTCTTGCTGGACCCTTGCAGGACCATTTGTCCTTACTAATCTCTGGCACAGACATTGCAAGCTGCGAGTGGAGAGGATGCTGGGATGGTCTCAAACCAGTGAGATCCAGTCCTTGCTCAGAAGGATGAACACAAATCATCTTTGTGCTGAATCAGGGCCTGATTGCTTTTTTTCCCAGGCATGAAGGAGAAGTGATTCCTTCTCTACTTACTTTCATTTCAGCCAAGAGATACCAATAATAGCTTATTTTGCCACAGTAAAGGTCAGGACTCACCTGTGATTGCCACATCCATCTTCAGCGGAGCACATGGCACTTGGCTGTTCCAGCTGCTGTAAGACTATCCTGTTTCTACAGCAGCTACTGAGGTCTGAAAACATCCTGATGGATTACTCCCTTAAATCAGGACCATTAGGGTTACACTAGCATTTACTGGAAAATATCCTTCTGCTTACACAGGCTCACTGGACATCTCAGGGGAAACAAACAGCCTGAGCTGGGAGTGAAGCCCCTGTAACTTCTTCCTGGCCAGGCAAGACTTCACTGCTTTGCTCAGCATTTGGTCCTGAAGGGCTTAAAATAAGGGGGCACCTCCAGGCTGTGGGAAAAGAGCCTTCAAAGCCAGGTTCTCCAACAGGGCATACAAGGCTGGGTATATGCAGGCACCTCTGCTCAAAGCCTGCCTGCCTGGGGCAGACAAACAACAACAGAGCACCCAAAATTGCAAGGAGCCCTGAGACCACCCATTCACCCAAAAATACACTTGTCCCAGCACTGCAGTGCCTGAGACCTCCTGCATGGCCGGCAGCTGCTCCAGCCAGCTGGCTGCTCTCCAGCCTGTTGGAACAGCTACAATAGCCTGGGGGTATTAAAACACATCAGGGAAACTCAACTTCAGTTCTAGGGCTGTGCCAACAAGGCAGTGGCCTGAAATCTATCTTCTTGCCTGTAAGGATGGGCAAGCAATAAATAACAGGAGCACTGAGTCATTGCTTGTAGAGAGGCAGGAACACCTGATATTCCTGTTTTGCTTTTGCTTTACTGTTAACTAGGAAACAAGACGTGGGAGAGAGGTTAATTGTGGTGTTTTGGACTTGACCTAGCTGAGAAAGAGTACAAAGGGGCACTCTAAGAGTTTTAAAGCTCTGTTTTGCAGAGGGAAGGGAACATGTTTCCTACAAGAGCTTATCCTGAAGGCAGTTTGATGGTTTGTGATCAGCACTGTCCTTAATGTGAAGGTTTTTATTTCCTCAGGACAGCTTTCTAAAACATTATAATACCTTTGACTTTGTCTTAATTGAATATCTGGAAACAGCTATCTTTGGCTGGGATCTGGATAATGGAGGTAGAACTGGATGATCTTAAGGGTCCCATCCAGCCCAAGCCATTTTATGATTCTATGACCTCCACATCCCCAAAAGGTCTCACCCCTACTCAGACTTGCCATCTTATTCCAGTAACTGCCAGTGTGGTGCAGGAACAGAATTTACAATCAATATTACAAGCAAGTCACTCAAATTTGACTCCATCCTGCAAAATCCACAGCAGATTTTGAACTTTCCTTTGCCTCCTGCATCAGTTCAGGAACATTTGAATTCTGAGTCCCAGTTCATATCCCCTTCCAAAAAACCAACAAGGCTCTTTTGGAAGAAGAAAATTGCTTGTTGGCATCTCACAGCTGGACAGGATTTCAGTTTGTTATTTATTTGTAGCAAATCTGTAATTTAAGCAAAACAGCTCTGGCAAAGTTTAAGTGAGAGGTGCTGGAAATATTCCTACATAAGTCTCTCTGAGGCTTTTGGCTGTAAGGCCTTCCCAAGGACACAGCAGATTTATGGTTAAATTAACCACTGGCATTTTAGGTACACCTCAATAGAAAAATAGGAAAAGCATCTTAAATAATTCCTGGTGCTGACAAGAAACAAGAAGTGGAAACAGAATTTAAAAGAACCCAACCCTGCCTTGAAGGGCTGAATTAGATGCATTTCATGTCTATATAAATTCTCTAGCCATGCTCAGGGAAGTATAAACTTAACCCTTGACGTGATAGGTTTTACAAGGCTCATCTCACATATGTTTTCATTGGAGCATTCACACAGTTTTTGTTTTCCCAGAGCAGGGACAGGACTCAGGGAATGGCTGGAGCTGTGTCAGGGCAAGGTTAGGTTGGATATCAGGAAAAGGTTCTTCCTCCAGAGGGTGGTTGGGCACTGAACAGGCTACCCTACAAAAATCAGATTAAAATGCTGCTGAAGGTACTACTATAATTGGCTGCTAGCTGAACTCTTCCTACGTTGGGTAAATAATTATTCACAGATTGAGTTCTTCCTCCTTTATGCATATTAAGAAGCATACTGAGAAAGGTGCAGAGATTAAAGGAATTGAAATGATTTGCAAAACGTGGCAGTGCATCACTATGGGCAGAAAATGCACCAAGAAGCCGTGCTCAGAGTAAGATCAGACGTGCAAGGTCTGGCACAGTTTGGGGGAGATCCACAGCACACCAACAGTCCAAATATGAACTGAGGATAGAAAGCAAGCTCCTTGCTAAGCTAGCAGTGTAACCAGAAGCATTTAGGGATGCAGACCAAAGGGGAGCTGCCTGTCACTCCTTGCTTTTTGGACTTGGGAAGATCAGCTTTCCTAACATTTGTCCTGTCTTTTCTTTCCCAGGGAAGGCTCCCATGCCACGGCCTCACTACAAACCCCAAGAACCCAATGGCTGTAGCTCCCATTTTCTGGGGCTCAAGGTACCTGAAAGTGTATGTACTGTCCCACCCACCATTCCCAAAGGATGCGGCTCTCTCAGCACATCACCAGCTCCTAATTCAGGGCAAGGAAAAGGCTGTGCTGTGCAGCTCGGTGACAATAACCTATGTGCACACAGCAACACCTGAGAGCATCCTCAACATCTGCCTCTTTACCTCTTCCCACACTTTTTGCCTCTGCCAAGCACTGAAATGAACCCACAGGATTTAATACTGCACCTGCTTGTTATCTTAAAAGCAATTAATGAAATAATATTAGAATCACCAGGAAAAGCTTTCCCAGGCTCTCAGAGCAGGGATTCCTATTTAGCTCATGCATTATTGCTGCGCATGGAGTCTGCAGCAATTAGGAAGAATCCTGCTCTGACAACCCCTCTCTTTGCAGCCCATTTTTCATATTAGGTTTAATTCCTGAAACTCTGTTTCACTGCAAACCTTGTGGGCATTTCTGTGGTGCCTCCTCTGTACCCACGCAATCACGAGGACAGCAAAGGAACAATTAATCTCCTAAATTTTATGTGAGTAAAGGAGAAAAGAGGAATAATTTATAACAAGCTAACAAGTCCAGACTCTCCAGGAGACAGGCCGCCTGCCCCATCACCCCCAAGATTATTAGCTAAGCTTACAGGGAGCAGAACTCCCTGACTATGCTGTTTGTCCTTGGCCTCAAGCGCATCTCTGAGAAATAAGGCGTTAAAATACTTATGGCATGTTTATTAGGCCAGAAAGCAGGACCTTGTCAGGTTGCGGAAAAAAAAGGAAATAGAAAAGGGGCTTTTGCCACTGTTGGCAAGGACAAGGAGCTCTCTGACGAGGTCTGACAAATGAAAACTAGAAAATGGTCATGGAGGAGCTGTTTCCCACTTCTCTACCAGATGTTAATTCCCCAGGACACAGAGATGAGAAGAGAATGTGATGTAGCCTGCGCTGAGCCTGCACCACTGACACCACTGTGCTGCTCTGTCATCCTTTAGATGGTGAGGGAGCAGCTCCCATTCCTTCCTGCTTCCCCAGCTATCAGGAATAGCTTCTGGAAAAGGGGCCATCTGGGCTCTGCAGCACCTGACCCTGTTAGAGCTGTGCAAGCCTGAGGCCAGAATGCAGCCAGGGGACACTTCTTCTCTCTTTCTCCAGCTAGACTTGGGCATCCCTGCCATGACCAAGTGCTGTAACCAGCTGGACATTTGTTACGACACCTGTGGAGCCAACAAATACCGCTGTGATGCCAAGTTCCGCTGGTGCCTCCACTCCATCTGCTCTGACCTCAAGCGCAGCCTGGGCTTTGTCTCCAAGGTGCAAGGTAGGCTTCCCACCTCACATTCCCTGTGTAGGGAGGTATGGAGGGGGGGATGTGGGCAGGGACCCCCTTCCTTCCCAAAAGGAAGCAAAATTCTGCAGTAGGAAGCAGCATCTGTGTCCTGCACTTGTCCCAGGTGGGTGAGAACACAGATCTGCCCCCTCTGTCACACACTTCTGTCTCAAGGCTGGAGACCTACAGTTATTTTCATTTAGAAAACATTACAATGTGGAAAAAACAAACAGACAAACCCACAAACAACCCTGGAAGCAATTCCTTCAAAACTTGGATGCACTGCCAGATAGCTCAGACACCTTCACAGAATACCAAAAAAAGCCTTCCAGGGCCAGTGAGGCACACACTGAAAGCTGTATGTGGCCAGGGGCCAGCAGAACTGAGAGAGCCAAGGACAGGGCTCTCAGGCATCTGGTCACAGGTAAGAGATGATGATGGCACCAGGGACATACCAGGCTGGGTGGTGGCTGAGCCACTGCAGGCAGTTCTGGATGGCTCAGAAGTCCTAACAAAGCCCAAGTACCACCCTGGTTTTGCCTAATTTAAAAAGCCTCAGCCTGCAAGTCTAATAAGAGCATTTTTGGGGCTCTGCTGATGCCCTGCTCTAAGGTAGCCTTAAATATGCATTTATTTTCCAAAGGTGCAGCCTGATTAGGACACACGGGAAGTCTGCACCAGCACTAGTGCAGATGGCTTCCTACCTGGTCACAGATAAATGCATGGAAAGAGTGCCCAGGCCAGCAAAAAAATCAAAGATGGGGACTGAGACCTAAGTGCTACAGGCTGAGCACAGCCAATCTTTCATGATCATCCTTAACAACAGATCCTCACACAGCCAACTTCTTACTATCTCTTCAGATTTTCCCCTGCCACTTTTTCATATGGTTCCTTCTTGCGCTTTGCTTGTAGCAGCAAAGCAAACCTAGATCCTAAGGAGTTAAGGTAGAGCAGAGCCCACAATCCTGGGTTGAGCCAAGCCAAGCCACCTCTGCTAGTCAGGAGTAGATTCCTCCAGCATCTTTGTCCTGGCTGCTGTAGGAGGCACAGGTAACACCAATGAACCTCTGAGCCATCCTCCCCTCACCGTGGGCTCTACAGATTCTGCCCCCAGGGCTGCTCTGAGCAGCTCCTGTCACAGTCCTCCTCGACAGCCATCCCAGCTTTTATCTGGCATCCAAACCCTTGGTTTTCCCACTAACTCACCACAGCCTCTCCAGTGCCTGCCAACTGAGCAACCTCCTAGAGGAACAGGAGCTCTGAGGTGTTTTGCAGAGGCTGAGATAAGAGAAAACAGTACCAAAGGCAAGGCTTTCCCAGCTTCATTATACATACAACAATCAGTGTTAGTGCAAGTAAATAAACCCTAAACACCTAATATTAACCTATTTATTTACTGACAAGCACTTTCAGGGTTTTGGGATGAGGAGGGGCTAGTAGTCAGGCAATCAGTTGCTCCAGATACTGTAGGATTTTTCATGCTGGCTGGCAGCCAGCATCATAACTCCCAAAAAAGCCCAGAAAGGTTTGTTAATAGTGGCTATAGGCAAAACTGAGAGGAGGAGTAATGTGGAGGTCTGGGAAATATGTTTGGTAAACAGTGCTGTTTGCAGAGCCCCGGATGAATCCATCAAGCAGTAAGGCCTTGAAAGAGGCAAGAAAGGAGGGGTTTAAGGGGGAGAGAAATTAGTGCCACCCTGGGGAGGAAAGAGGAAGGAACCTCAGGATTTAGAAAAATGCAGTTCTCAGAGAGAGAAGACAACAGCCCACACTTGCAATTGCAAACCCCATGGAGCTCAGTGCAGGGCTCGGGCTAGGATGCTCCAGATAACCTGCCATTACCTGCCCATCTTGTCCCTCTCCACAGCCTGTGAATCCATGGCAGACACGGTGTTCAACGCCGTCTGGACCCTGGGCTGCCGGCCCTTCATGAACAGCCAGAGGAGCGCCTGTATTTGCAGCGAGGAAGAGCGGGATGAACTGTGAGGAGGAGCAGCCGCCTGGTGTCCATGAGCCGCTGCCAGCGTCCCTCTCCAACACAGCAACTTCTGTCAGCCCTCGGGTCCAGCATGGGGTGGGGACCCGGGCCAAAGCACGCCAGCCTCTGGGCAGAGGCAGCCAGCCCATGAACAGAGGGCAGCTGTGCCTGCTGCCTGCCACAGATGCAGCTCAACAACCCCACTGCCCCTTCCCAAGTCCACCAGCCGGCAGGAGCCTGTGCCAGTTCTCTCCATGGACCCAGCAGGAGAGAAAAGCAGGATGCAGTGCTGGTTACAAACACTGGACTTACCTTAAATACACACTTGTTACCACCTCCCAGCCTGTAACTCTCTAATTTGCAGCGCAAGGCATGAGGTTTCTGCAAGCCCTGTGCAATTCATAGTCCATGGATATGCTATTTACATTTTTGCACCACTGGTGACAGACTGAAGAGGGGTAATTTGCTTTCAGTACATTGCTCACACCCATTCCTGACACTTTTTATCCTGTCATTACACATCCTGCATATTTAAATACTTGGTGGATCCTAAACTGATTTTAGACATCTGAAGATTTCCTAAGCATGAGTTAAGGAGAAGGGCTTGAGCTGTTTGCGGTACACAATTGATATTCGGGACCAAAGCCCACCATTTATCAATGTGAAATCACAGCCCTCTCCCCCAGTCTCAGGAGAGGAAGCCACTTTTCTTTGCCAGTGTCATACACATCTATTTAATTACTTTTCTCCTATAGCATTCAACAAAGCTTTGCCCGTAGGATCCCTTTTTACACAAAATGGCTGGGTATCCACCTCCACCTTTTGCATGAGGGAAACAGGAGGCTCACAGTGGCCTTGGATGAGATATTCCAAATTCCGGAGGCTTATCTGTCAGGTGACTTCCTCTGCGGGGCTGCTATCAGCAGCCTCAGACACCATTCCTTCTAAAATGTGGTTAATGCTCCCATCTGTTATGGGGAGCTTTTGTTGCATGCAAAACCAGAATTGAAAGTGGTGCATGGCATTTTGCCTCCATAGAACATTGGCAGACAGCTTTCAGCTGGGTTTCTTGTTGGAAGGAAGTTGCTACTGGATGTGTGCATGCCGTGTAAATATTTCAACGGCTCCTGCAAACATATTTATAGTTATGTTCTTCCATCTGGCCACAGAGAAGGCTGCAAAAGGGTGATTTAACAAAGAGTGGAAGTCAGTCTTGGTTGCTTTTCTTCCAGTTTAAATGGGTTGAAAATATATTCATGGAGCTATAAATTATTCAAGCCCTGTATTCCTGTTCCTACCAGTCATCTTTGCTTCACAGTGAACAGCAATGAGACGCTCAGCTGGCCCCAAGTGGGCTGGAACGACAAGAGCCAGCCGGTATCCAGACCAGGAAAATGAAGTGACTGTGTGGGGTGTACTGGGATGTTTTCCATCAAAGAGGATTTCAACACTAATCAGATGTAATGACAGCTTTTCCTAGCTGGGCTAATGCCACCAGAGAGGGAACTCTGCATTGCCAAGGTTCACCGTTCTGTCAGAGCATAAGGCTGGACAGATAACCTTGGATAATCCAGCTAAGAAACACAATTTTGGCTAGGAATGGGAAGGAAACATTCCTCATTCCAGACACTTCGCAAACTTTGTATTTTGTTAGTGAAATGGTGCCTGTGCCCAGTTTAAATGTGAATACACTCTTATGATTAAATGACAAAAAATAAATTAAAATACTTGTATTGTCTACGTTCAGGAGCTGACTGGATGGCAAATATCTTAATTTATTTTACAGTTCAAGTGATACCAGATTAAAGCCAAGCAACTGCTGGAAGGTGATGACACACACTGGAGAAATCAAAGAGTTGTGAACAAAATTTCTGCACCCAGACACTGATGCACTGGAGACATCACTAACATAAATCCTAATTTCTCCCTGCTTTCAGGGAGAAACCCTAGAGACTGCCGCAGGCAGGGCAGCTACTGAATAAGTTCATTTTTCACTGAGGTAATCTGAAAAACCCCAGCAGCAGCTCTTCAAGGAAGTATTTGAACCTTCAAGTGATGGCAGCGACTCTGGCAAAGCACCAGACAATCCTGTGCAGGAGCAAACCAGCACATGAACTCCAGTAAAACTGCATCCAAACTAAAAATTGTTTCCCCTCCATGCCACTCCTCCTATCCAGTGATGTACACCCATGGAAGCAGCTATCACAGGATTCTCCAGGTTTCTGCTTGAACCTTAGGTCATCTTCAATTCCACCCTGTTCTGGACACAAAGACATCACTTTGCTCATCCCGTGGCTTCTTCTTCACTTTGTGCATTGGCAGGATTGTTTTCAGCTGCAGAGTGGAAAAGCTGTTTCACATGGATTTGTCAAGAGGAACCAAATAATGTGCCCAATAACTGAAATAAGCCAGGAAAGGAACTTCTCCCTCCATCACTCCTCCCACATCCCTTCCACATGAACAAACAAGAGCAGCTGATTCTCCAGAAGGCATAAGATAATTAATTTCATTACCCAGCTCTTGTTTTATCAAAACAAATATATTTAGTGGAGGCTGCCTGAACAAAAAAGTGACAGTGGGGAACTACCCCTGTGGTCCTAATACAGATGTGAGTCAGCAGAACAGCAATCCTAGGAGAAACTTATTTTCTTTCTTTTCCTTTCACATATGGTTAGACAACACAGGAAAAGTGTTTTTCCATTTATACCTACTTACCATCATAGAAATATTTTTGTTTACTCTAACATACACATGTATTTCCAAGATTGGAAAAGCAGCCATGAAGCTATTTAGAAAACTTATTAAACTCTCAGCCATTAAATGTTCATTCTTCACTGGAATCTCACTTGCCAGAACAAATAAATCTGTGAAATAGGTTGAAATGTTTGAGGTGATTTGTGACTTCCTTCTAAATGGCCCCTTCAAATGGATTCCCCTTCCATTTGAAAGCAGCAGCAAATTTTGGCTTTTGCAGCAATTTGGCTGCTCCAAGCAAAGCAGAACATGGGTGATGAAGATTGGGGGGATTCCAGCAGACCTCCAACCACACAGGACAGAGCTGCACACTGAGAAGCTTCTTGAAGAAAACCTTGGGAATGCACTGCAATGCCACTGCCACTGATGGAGATGGATCTTTCTATCTCATCCTCCAGCCCTGCCTGCCCTACCTTGTCCTTCACTGCTGAATGTGCTTCCTCACTTCCATCCCACATTCCTACTCCTTTACCACACACAGCTCGGTGAAGCCCCAGAGGAGCTTGAGCTAATCACATCCATTATATTTTCTTTGGAAGGAGCTTTAGAGCCCAAAAAGACTCTTGACAACCATGATACCACCACCATCACCAGTAATTGTGTCCCCTGCCACGGCCACTCAGACAATGCTGCCATGTCTCCTGTCACCAGGGTCACTGGGAACAGCCCTGTCCTGAGAATTGCCCACATTACCAATGACTGCTATAAATAATTAACGTGCATTCCTCTAATCCTTTGCTGGAACCACAGCCTCTCTAACCAGGGCAATGCATCACAACTTCCATACAAACACTTGGTAGCAGCACACGTGGGAGGGGACTGTTTATAGATGTTTAATGGTGTTTCTCTTACAATCAAGGTGCTATAGCACTTAGGAAAGGCATTTTTGGCAGTGGGAGAAGAGGGAGAAGAATAATGATACACTTAACACAGGACAAAACACTATTAAACTTCATGCAATTATCTAAAGCCACTAAAAAATCAAATCTCATTAAATACCTTTTGCTATTTAAAATCACATTTAAGTGTGCCTGTGATAGATCTGAGCTTTAGCTGCCTGTAATGACAATTGCATTGCTCCAAGGAACTTACACATGATGAGATATATTTTATACATGTTTTTATTAACAGTCACCCAAAAGCTTCACCATCACTCACAGAGCTGCACAGCAAACACACTCAGCTACAATACTATTTGTACTGTCTGATGCAAGAAGGGCTTGGATACCATTTGTTTAGTCAAGGACAAACAGTCCTGGGCCCTGTAGGTGGACGTGGGGAAAGGCAAAGTTGGATAACACTTCTGGCCCGCAAAGAAACAGGGTCCCTTCAGCTGAAGGGTTGTTGGGGAGAACTGCAGATAAAGCCAAACTGTTCTGCAGTCCAGTTCACATTCCAAGGGCTGCCTTGTGGGCCCAAAATACTTCACAAATAACCACCACAGAGTTAAGGAAATGAGTCCTGAGGTTCAAGTGGAGCTCTAACAAATACCTCTCGTTTCTCAAACAACCACAACAGGAGGCAGTGATAAGGAAGGCAAGGGATGCTGTTCCAGAGGGCGGGTGTCAGTCATCAAAGTCGATTCTGATGGGGCCTCCTGTCAGGACGTGGTTTGCCATGTGAGACTCCTTCTCCTGCTCCTCCTCCTGTGCCTCGGCCAACCTGCGCACACGTCTCCGGCAGCCCTGGGCGCAGCGTGAGGTCTCGTCCAGCGCCCCACACACGAGGATACGGCAGTGCAGGAACACTTCCTGCGATGGGGACACAGCAGCACGGTCAGTGCACAGCTCTGGGGACCACTGGCACTGCTGCCAGAGCCACAGCATTCCCATGGCACACAGTCCATATCCAGCATCACCATCTGCAGCCAAAACAGACGCTCCATCCCTTTTCCTTGTGTGCCCTCTCCAGAGAGCCTGGCTGAGACCTCAGAGCCAAGAGTGGGGAGACAGGGAATAGGAATGCGTGAAATGATCCTCCAGATGAAGGGAGGAAAATGGCAGGAATCAGCTTGGAAGAGCTCATACAGACGTCAAAAATGCGTGAAGCCTCGCAAGGATTGATGGAGACGTGCAGGAGAATTTCAAGTGAGCTGGGAAAACAAAGCCAGGAAACCCAGGGGAAAAAAGGAGGGAACAGAGGGTGATGAGAGGCTAAGTTGAGGGAAGAGGAAGAATGCAAAGAGCGAGGAGACAGCTGCCTTTTCTCCTTGCACAGCAAAGGCAGTGACAGGATTGCTGCTCTCTGCTGTCCTGTAAATGACAAAGAGAGCAACCAAGACCCCTGCAAGCAGCAGTCACAAAGACTTGGAGAAGTTTGAAGCAGAATCCATTGTGCAGGATGGGAGGATGCAGGTTGGAGGCAGCAGGGGTAATCAGAAAGCTAAGGAAATTTTCTGCATTTTAGATCTCATCTGTTTTAACCTTACTGGGGCTCTCCAATAGCTGGAGCAGCAGCTTTATACCTTTTGGAGCAGGCAGTGTTGGCTGAGCATAACAATGACTGGAAGATCCAATTTCCTCCAACACAGAAAAGAAAGCTATTTAAATCAGGAAAATGGCATTAACCTTCCACTCTCTTCCCACTACCGAGCTTCTGCCCCAGAGAGACAGCCTGGTTTCACACTGAATTAAGCAGTATGGTGGCCTTCTGTCTGGAGTCCTAGCATCTGTACTCACAAGAGCTAGAGAAGACACAAGACTGAAGAGATCAGGACTAAAAACTGTGTTGTTTTAAAGACAGGTCACTGTTAAATGTGCCTGGTGACTGAGAACACTTCTCCCACCCAGCAAACAAGGGTCCACCAAGACCAGTCTGGAAGCAACAATGATTTTAACCTGCTGTGGTGTTGATGCTCCAAAACTGTCCTTCATATTTTAATTTTAGTTGTTTTTATCAATCTCTCCTGAAGTACCTGTGTCAAGACTCCTGTAAGGTACAACTGCTGGAACAAGCACAGCAGCACCTGCCTTGGACCAGCTATTCCATGCCCTTTTCCAACTTGGTGCTGAGGCTCCTCAGGTGTATCAGAGTTGATGAAATATCTAAGAGTTGAGTTTTGAGCTTACCTTGTTGTCTTTGCCCACAAACTTGAACACAGGAACCTGGAAATGCTTGGCAAGATGGTCCTTTGACGTGTACTGCTTCACGGAATCATCAGAAATGCAGCTGACGAGAGCAGAGGGATAAGGCTTTAATGGGTTTCCCAGAAATGGAAAAAAAAAAAAAAAGAGAAAAGACATTCCATCCTGCTTAAACAGAGAAAGAAAAGGAGAGATTGGTTCTCTCAGGCTTAGCTACCACCTCTGCTGCTTCCTCTTTGGCCACAGTAGAAAAGTCAGGAATGATGTGGAAAAACAGCAGCATTGCTAATAGCATCTCCAGACAAGGAACAGCTCAGCACAGCAGAGGGCTGGCAGGACATGGCGCAGTCCCCTCAAAGAGGGACTGCCAGTGAGCTGCAGGCACGTCTGTCCTCACGTCACCTTTCTGTGCAACAGCCTGCAGTGTTATACGCTACAGAATGTGCTACGCACTTACTGCATACACATAGATATGCACATAAATTATGCTTCAAATGAAGCAGCCTGCACTCACATTATTAAATATGACAGATGATAAAAACAACAAAAATACAGATTTACTTTGCTTTATATAATTTACATTTTTCTTCCTGATGGATTTGGTCAAACAGCTCAAATTCACTACACCAAAAATTTATAATTTCAGTTTTTCCATCACTAGCAATGCATGATTGTATGAGAATTCTCAGAACTGCAAGAAAATAAGCTGTTTTTATAACAAGTTACATTCCAGGTGCACTGCATTTATAAACTATTACACCCTATTTAGAGTCTGACAGACAAAAAGTTGGCTCAATAGTTACTGCTGATTATTGCAAAGCCTTAGGCATCTTGAGAGGCCCTGATGCTGCTGTGAAATGGCATTGCCATGCAGCTTGCCCTTTCTAGCAAGTTAATTCCAAAAATGTGGACTTTGAAAAATATTAAAAAAAAACCAAAACAACAAAGCAGTGGTGGAAGAGACAAGAGGTACTCGTGTAGCTCAAAGTCTTGCTCTTGCAGCAAGCTTCAGCTCCCATCTTTACAGGAGAAATGTGCACAGCATTGTCAGCAATGCTGATGTTTGACATGTTCAGTTGTAAAAGAGCAGTTTTGCTTTCACTGGAACATTTGGGAATCTCTACATTGGTAAAATTCCTTTTTAAACAAGGTAGCTGACTGTAAGGAATGACAGCTAAAGACTTTTCATAGGTGAGTGCCCAAGCTCTAGGGCCATGAATACTTTGGATACTGGCTCAAACTGATTCCTAAATCCCAGGTTCTCCACACTGGTGGAAGGAAACCTAATGGTTTGGGGTAGAGAGAGAGAAAGTGGAAGAACACCACAAAGGATGCAGAGATACATAGGCAAAACCAGCTCAGAAACCTCATGAGTCACAAAGGCAAGTCCTTTTTCATTTCTGGGGCCAGACCATATCCCACTCTCCTAGGAAACCCCCAGAGACCCTGCTGCTCACTTTGGAGAGGTAAGAAGAGACAGGTATGGAAGGAAAAGGGGTGAGCCTGGTCATGATATGGGAAAAATCACTCTCTCCCTGTGCACAATGTGCTTAGGGGTTTGGGGAGCAGAGTGGCAGTGCCGTGGGAGCTGTGCTTTTACTCAGGGTTGCAAGGTTAAAAGGAATGCTTGCACAATGAAATATCCACCTCAGCCTAACAAATGGGGCAGCCTAAGTCATAGCAAGATGAGCTTAGTTCATTGAGGAACTACCTTAACCACCTTGTGCTCTGCTGAATCACAGCTCCTGACGTCACCAGTGACATGACCTTGCTCCAGGCACCCCAGAGAGCTTCACCATTTATTAGATGTGCCATCAGTCAATGCTTTTGTTTCATTTTGTTTTCAGAAGGCAGAGAATTAACAGAGAAGACAGCAGTAGAGGAAACTGTACCATTCCTCAGTCCAATGCATATCCCCTCCAATTTAAACAGTGTTGCCCTTTGGAATATGCAGTTAACTCTTGCAGGTCTGATCCTACATAAACTGATACAAAAATCCCATATTTATTGCCATGGGCTTTTGGGGCTGGATTTCTAGAAGGAAACTGAGTTATTACAGAAGTGTTTGGAGCAGGGACAACTCAGCAGTACATTCAGCTAATTTAATTTTGAATCACTGGGGACACTGGGGCCTGCAGTGATGGCTGAAGAGTGGAGAACTTCTCCCTTCAGTGAAGTTTTAATGCCCTCTGCAGGTACCAAGAGACTGCTGGTGCCATAAATCCTCCAACCAGTGCTGGGGTGAATTCAAGAGATTACATTTCCTGCCTGCTCCCTTCTCTCTCCAGCTCAGGTTTTGGCTGCTGATTTGAATCCCATCATTTCCACTCATGCGAAGAAACAAACGAATGTCTGGGGCCTTGACTCTATGAAGGGTCCATGGGAACAGCCAAGCCAGGGAGTTGATAAAATCAATTTTTCCATTACAGATCTGCTCATAAAGCCCAGAAATGTTGGGCACAGAAGGACTGCAGCTTAGGATGGATGGAGAGCAGGCAAATGCTGAATGCTCTGTCAGCAGGAAGTGAAAACAGTATTTTTGGGTACTTTACATTGTAGGACCATTTTGCTACGAGACAACCACACACACCAGCAGCTGTAACAGTGGATGATTTGTCTGGCAGCTGAGGACATGATTGTTGTCATCATTAAATGGTCTGGAGGCAGCACACAGGATTTACACAAGCACAGTCCCTTGACTATCAGGCCTATAACTCTTGGGTATGTCTTAGATATTCCATTGGCGGGATTTTCCTCCCTAGAGAACAGCAGACTGCCTCACAACTACGACGTTTCCTCAGAGCTGTCTGGTTAAGCAGCTGGTTGCAAACACTCCACAGCAATGCTGTAGCATGGCACAGTCATTTCAGCACCCGAAGTGTCGGAGAAGAGGGATCATCTCAGGAGCCACAGCTGAGCCCACAGCAAGGGTCCCCAAACCTCTGATGCAAAAACCACAACAGTGAACCCACAGATCTGCACAAAATTATTTTTAGTATATCATGCAATGATCACTAACCCCAAACACCTCAAAAAAATTACAGCCAAACTGAGACCCTAAATTTTTTGCACTGACAGGCATCAGGGAGAGCAAAACAAGGGATTCTCCTGCAGCTCCTACCAGGACTGACAATGGGTTCTCCTGCCTCATGCTGCAATAAGGCCATTATGAGAAAATTGAGAAACTTGCTCCAGTTGCTGTGGCAGCTGCATGGCAGCAGCACATAGCCATGGGGGCTCTGCATGTTGGCTTGGCACTCTGTGGCTGGCAGAGAGAGGGTATCAGGAGAGAGAATCTTTTCTACAGGAGCCAACTCCATTATCCACAAGGCTAGTGACAGGGAAATACATCCTGTAAAGGCTGCACTGGGAGGAACCTCTTTCACTGCCTCCCACTGTTTCTCCCAATTACTTTTGATGGGAGAGGTGGTTTCAGCTTGATGGCTGCTGATGATTGCTATGAGCACAGCAGACAGGCTGCCGTGGAGAATGCAGGAGTGTTTCCTGCATCACAGAGACAACTCAGCCCCACTGCCAATTCCCATTAAATCGCCAGCAAGACAAGGAACAGTGAACTCACCCATCTTGAATCAGGTAGTACTTCAGGATTTCATCAATTTTTGAGGTGGGAGTGGCAAAGCAGGTCTCCACCAGCGTCTCCAGTCCACTGACGTGCACCAAGGGCTCAATCCCAAAGTACAGGGAGTCCCGAAGCTTGAGGGTAGGAGGAGCACCCCTGTAGGGCTCATCAAAGTCTTTGTCCTTGAAGATCTCCAGAGTGAAGGGGAAGATGCCCTGATTGCGGCTCATGATCTCCAAGGGAGAGTTCTTGAGGTTGGGCACGTAGCCCTCAGAGATGGTGTAGCGGCGTGGGAACTCGCAGGTCACTGGGATCAGCAGCTTGCTGGTACGAACAATGATGTCCCCGTTGCTCCCCGGGGTCTGCTTGGGCAAGCCAGTCACCAGGTTGGTGGCAATGATTTTATCATTTATTACCTGCAGCAACGAAAGGGGAGATCACTGAGAAACACCTACCTCTCTGGGCTGACACTCAGAGCAGCTACTGAAGGGCCAGCTTGTGAATTCATACCCCACCTCCAGAATGATGGTGCTCATGCTCACAGACCAACTAAGGACCTTGGTCTGCTGTCAGCTGCACCACACTTCTGCTACCCTTCTGCTAAGGTGAGCCCTCTGGGTCCTGACTTTCAAAAGTTTCACCTTTGAAACATTATCAAGAGACCAGAATCTGTCTCAGCAGGAGGATGAAGAGGGAGGGCACTTGTACCTTTTACCCTTTGTGATGCAGGAGGTGAACAGCAAGCAGCACCCATGCTGTCAGACACACACTGCTCAAGGGGGATGGAACAAGCTCTCTGATTTTGGAATGCCAGCCCAGGTCTACTCTGAGGGCAGCTGCATGGCAACACAGGAAATGGCTCTGAGGGTACAGCTAATTTCCCAAGTAAGCCACAGCCAAATCCCCAAATCCCAGAGAGTGGGCTAGGGGTATACATACATCTACAACAGTACCACACGACTTCAGGGAGAAATAGATGTTGACATGAGTGCCATTGGACACGCCTTTGCACGAAGTGTTGATGAGGGAAAGGTCCAGGCCTCCAACCAGGTCCTTTGGGATGCTCACCTCGATAGAGCTGGACTTGCACAGCACTGGAACTGCAAGAGAAGTGCCCACAATTACAGTTTGTACTACAAACCTACCAATGAGCTGGGGAAGGGCTATACCAGTTATAATTGGGGAAAAAAAGGAGAATCACAGACAGCATTTGTGGTCATGATCCTGCCACAGTAAACTAACTACCCATCTTGCATTCCCACCTACACATCACAAACCAGAGCTGCCACTGCCCCAAATTCTCCAGCCACAGCAATGCCTCAGAAAACAATGAAGACAATCACTGCACTTGCAGCAGAAACTTAGCTGTGCTTTCCAGCTTCACTAAATACTCAGCACAGATTTGGCTGATATCTCTTGCACTGCGATGTCCTGGGAAGAGCCTTTGCCAGATATGGATATCAAATTCACAACACCCCAGGCAAAGCCATTTTTTAAGTCCCTTAATCAGATTTTACATCAAACCCAGAACAAGCTGAAACAAGGCAGAGTACTTCCATATAGACACTGAGCTAAAATGGAAGCACCTCAAAATGCCATAATAATATTTTTGTAAGCAATAAAACTAGCTATGACAAACAAACCAAATTAGCTCATTCCACTCATTCCACCTCTGTCTAACCTTTAAATTTTAATACAGGCCTCTGTGTGACTTTTTTTAAATTAAAATTTCATTACATAGAAAGAAGCAGGAGAAAACAGAGCTTGGACAAAATAAATAGGAAGGAAGAGAGAATAATCTTCAATTAAAAAAGTAGTTGCTGTATATATAATCCTTGGGATTATTCAGTTCAGTTAGAGATAGGACAAACATACTGGTGGCATATTTTCTGGTTTCAACCAGAAAAACAAACCTTTTGTAGGATTTTACATTCATTGTATTTTAAAATCCCATGACAAAACCTATTGCAAATCTACTAGTTTCCTGAGACTTTTGCCAAAATTAATTGCAGTCCCAGTCTTCAACATTCCTATGACCTGCCTTCCCTAATTTCAATCATTAAGGATGTAATTTAGGATTCTGGATATTTGATATAAGGGCACACTGGTAAAACAGGCATTTCACCCCCCCTTTAAAATTTTCCGTGCCCCAGGTCAGATATTTGCAATAGCCTCTGAGTACCTTCAGGGAGGATTTTTGATTAAAAGTTGATAATTTCAAAATGATACACTAAAACGTATGTGGAGTGCCCAAAGCCATATGTTCCCTTAATAACAGTGCTGGGTTAGAACAGAAGCTTAAATAACTAAAAATCACCTTAACCTTCCCTCCACTGGCAGCAAAAGACAAGTGGGAATAACTGCACAGCTCAGAAGCAGACAAAGGGATTTGGAGAACTGTCTTGGTTTGAAAAGACAGGTATCTGCTAGGGAGAGGTGGGCCTCTCTAGGAATGGGGAATTCAAATCCTTCCCTCCGTGTTATTATGATTTGGAAGATTAAAAAACAACTTTTCAGTCAGAGCTATGGGGAAAGGAATAACAGTCCTTTACCAGTAAATATAACAGGACAGACAAACGACAAAAGCAATTATAATAATAATAAACAGAACTAAGAACCACGAGGGGCTTTGTCTCACAAGTCCCCAGCAGTCTGATCTCTTGGGACCACAAGAGCACCAAACCGAAACGGTGGAAACTCCGGGGCTGATGGCTGGAAACGGCGGGTTGTCCCGGCAGGCAAAGTGAGCAGTGCTGAAAGAAGCCACGGTGGCTGGACGGGGCTGACCCAAATCCAGCAGGGCAGGCAAAGAGCTCTGAGCTCCCAGGCGCTCCAGCAGACGATAGAATTCCCAGGACCAGACTCCTCCATTAATCGTGGACTCCACGCAGCTAGCCGTCGCTGACCGTCCTCCCCAGAAAACCGAGAGCCAAGAGACTACTACCCTCAGCTCTCGGGAGCCTTTTCCTCCCCCACTAAACTAAGTGATCCACCTCTTTTGTACAGGGCAAGCACCCTTTAAGCATCAATATTTAGTCTCCTAGAGCAACTTACGGGGGAAAAATTCCACAGGAAAACTTAACCCCCAACATTATCCACCCCGAATTTTTTTCCCATACCAACAACATATTATATTGAATTTAAACCTTTAAATAATATACATGTGAATATGAATACAGACACAGTCACAGTGTTCACCAAAAAACAAGGTCCCCTTGAGGTATGCAGTGGGTCTCTCCATCCTTTTACATCACCCACCATGTGCAGCCAGGTCCCTGAGCAAAAACAACCCCATGAGCGGGATTGTCTTTGCTGGAGGCAGAATTAATCCAAACAGTTTTTCCCAGCATTCCTCTCATGTGTACCACTGGCACCTTATCTCCATCTCTTGTTCTCAGGGGCTCAGATTGGGCAGGGCCTGCTCGGTTGGTGGAACCTCAAGTGTTCACTAACCAGGTGGCCTTTGCTAAATTATTCTCCCAGTTCTTGAAAGTCCCCCTACCCAGTGCCTTTAAGGTGGTTTTAAGCAGGCCATTGCACGGTTCAACTTTCCCGGCTGCTGGTGCATGATAAGGAATATGGTACACCCACTCAATGCCATGTTCTCTAGCCCAGGTGTTTATAAGGCTGTTCTTGAAATGAGTCCCGTTGTCAGACTCAATCCTCTCAGGGGTACCATGTCTCCACAGGATTTGCTTTTCAAGGTCCAGGACGGTGTTCTGGGCAGTAGCGTGGGGCACAGGGTAGGTCTCCAGCCATCCAGTGGTGGCTTCCATGGTCAGCACATAGTGCTTGCCTTGGCGGGTTTGGGGAGGGGTGATGTAGTCAATCTGCCAGGCCTCCCCATACTTACACTTGGACCATCGCCTGCCATACCATAGGCGCTTCACCCACTTGGCCTGCTTGATTGCAGCACATGTCTCACAGTCATGGATAACCTGAGAAATACTGTCCATGGTTAGACCCCTTGGTCTTGTGCCCACTTATAGGTGGCATCTCTGCCCTGATGACCTGAGGCATCATGGGCCCATCGAGCTAGGAACAACTCTCCCTTGTGTTGCCAATCTAAGTCTATCTTTGACACCTCTATCTTTGCAGCTTGATCTACCTGCTCGTTGTTTCAGTGCTCCTCGTTAGCCCGACTCTTGGGGACATGGGCATCTACATGATGGACTTTGACCGCAGCTTCTCTACCCGAGTGGCAATGTCCTTCCACTCATCTGCAGCCCAGATTGGCTTCCCCCTGCCAGCTGGCCTTTTTCCACCTGTCCAGCCAACCCCACAGAGCATTGGCCACCATCCACGAATCAGTGTAGAGGTAGAGCTTTGGCCACTTCTCTCTTTCAGCAATGTCCAGGGCCAGTTGAACAGCTTTGAGTTCAGCAAAAGTTGGCTTGACCCACCTTCTCCTTCAGTGGCTTGTGCAATCTGTCGTGTGGGGCTCCATACGGCTGCTTTCCACTTCCGGTTCATCCCTACGATGCGGCAGGAACCGTCAGTGGAAAGAGCATAGCATGTTTCTTCTGCTGGCAGTTGGTTGTATGGTGGAGCTTCTTCAGCACGTGTCACTTGTTCCTGCTCCTCTTCATCTGTGAGACCAAAGTTCTCACTTTCCGCCCAGTTTGTAATTATCTCCAAAATCCCAGGGCGATTTGGGTTTCCATTGCAGGCGCACTGAGTGATGAGGGCAATCCATTTGCTCTATGTGGCATCAGTGGCATGATGGGTGGAGGGAACCTTTCCTTTAAACATCCACCCCAGCACTGGTAGCCGAGGTGCTAGCAGGAGTTGTGCTTCTGTGCCAATCACCTCTGAGGCAGCTTGAACTCCTTCACAGGTGGCCTTCTCTGTTGGAGTGTAGTTGGCTTTGGACCCTCTGTAGCTTCGGCTCCAGAATCCCAGTGGTCGGCCCTGAGTCTCCCCAGGCACCTTCTGCCAAAGGCTCCAGGACAGGCCATTGTTCCCGGCTGCTGAGTAGAGCACGTTCTTCACCTCTGGTCCCATCCTGACTGGGCCAAGGGCTACTGCATGAGCGATCTCCTGCTTGATCTGGGCAAAGGCTTGTTGCTGCTCAGGGCCCCAGTGGAAATCCTTCTTGCGGGTAACCAGGTAGAGAGGGCTCACAGTCTGGCTGTACTCAAGAATGTGCATTCTCCAGAAACTTGTGGTGCTTAGGAAAGCTTGTGTTTCCTTCTTGCTGGTCGGTGGGGACACTGCGGAGATCTTACTGATGACCTCAGTGGGGATCTGATGCTGTCCATCTTGCCACTTTACTCCCAGGAACTGGATCTCTCGGGCAGGTCCCTTGACCTTACTCTGCTTGATGGCAAAACCAGCTTCCAGGAGAATTTGGATGATCTTCTCTCCTTTCTCAAACACTTCCATTGCTGTGTTCCCCCACACAATGATGTCATCGATATACTGTAGGTGCTCCAGAGCCTCACCCTTTTCCAGTGCAGCCTGGGTCAGTCCATGGCAGATGGTGGGGCTGTGTTTCCACCCCTGGGGCAGTCGGTTCCAGGAGTACTGCACGCCCCTCCAGGTGAAAGCAAACTGAGGCCTGCATTCCACAGCCAGAGGAATGGAGAAAAATGCATTAGCAATGTCAATTGTGGCGTACCATTTTGCTGCCTTGGACTCCAGCTCGTACTGGAGTTCCAGCATGTCCGGCACAGCAGCGCTCAATGGTGGAGTCACTCATTCAAGGCACGGTAGTCCACAGTCAATCTCCATTTTCCGTCAGACTTGCGCACAGGCCAGATGGGGCTGTTGAAGGGTGAGTGGGTTTTGCTGACCACCCCTTGGGTCTCCAGCTCACAGATCATCTTGTGGATGGGGATCACAGCATCTCGATTTGTCCAATACTGTCGGCGGTGCACCGTTGAGGTGGCAACTGGAACTCGTTGCTCTTCTACCTTTAGGAGTCCTACTGCAGATGGGTTCTCTGACAGTCCAGGCAAGCTATTCAATTTCTTAATGCCCTCTGCCTCCACAGCTGCTATTCCAAAAGCCCACATGAGTCCCTTAGAGTCTTTGTAATAACCATTCCGGAGGAAGTCTATGCCCGAAATACATGGGGCCCCTGGCCAGTCACAATTGGATGTTTCTGCCACTCCTTCTCAGTCAGGCTCACCTCGGCTTCCAAGAGTCAATTCCTGTGATCCCCCCGGCACCCCGGCAATGGAAATAGGTTCTATCCCCACATATTCTGATGGTATCAGGGTACACTGCGAACCAGTATCAACCAAAGCTTCATATTTCTGTTTCTCTGATGTGCCAGGCCATCAGATCCAGACCATCCAATAGACCCAGTTTTCCCGTGCCTCTCCCTGGCTAGAGGCAGGGCCCCTCTAGCACCGGTCATTATTCCCTTCCTGGGCATACACAATAGAGGTTCCTTCACAGGGATCTGACATATCCTCACTTCTATAATACCTGGCAGCTTGGTCATGAGACGTTGAGGCCACTTTCATCTTAGTGGAACCCCCTCGGTTAGTGTTTCTCACCTTGAGCTCACGCACCCATGCTGCCAGGGCAGAAGTGGGTTTCCCATCCCACCTTCCCATGTCTTCCCCATGGTCACGCAGAAAGAACCACAGGTCAGCTCGTGGGGTGTACCCTTTCTCTCTAGCTGGGGGACGTTGAGCTCTGACTCTGGGGCCTGTAACTCGCACCGGTGCCACATGGGAACTGTTCCTCCTCATCTCCTCCCTTATCTCCTCTCTGAGTTCCTTAGCCACGGCAGAGACCTGAGCCTGCACTGGGCCACTGATCATACTCTCATAATTTCTGAGCTTGTTGGCTACAGAACCCACTGTCTCTCGGTTGTTATCAGGATTAATTGTTGCAATGTATGTGGCGTATTGAGATGGTCCTAGAGCTGCCAGATTCCACAGCATTTGCCCTGTGCACCTGACTTTGTCGGGGTCATTATCATGCTGTCCACCCCTCCCAAAAAGTACCTCCAATACCGCCACTTCTCTCAGCTGTTGGATCCCTTCCTCAAGGGTCTTCCAGCGCATTCTATGCTGGTGCTCCTGCATTCTGTCTCTGTGGACAAACCTCTCCCGTACACTCATTAAAAGCCACTCCCAAAGGGAAAGGGGCCCTGGCTCCCTTACAAATACCTCATTCACATCCGAGTCCTGGGTCAAGGGTCCCAAATTCCTTGCCTCACTACTATCTAGTTGCACGCCTGTACCTATAAGGTCCCAGACCCAAAGTAACCAGGTTGTATAAGCCTCATATCCCCGCCATGCAAGATCTTTTTGTAGATTACAGAGACCTTCATATGACAGGGACTCAGCAATGATCTCAACCTCTGACTCACCTGTGGGTTGTGAGGGCCCTCCTTTCTTATCCTTGCTGCCTGGGTGCTCTGATTTCACCTTATACTTCTTTGTTTCCACAGGGGCAACTGCTGCTGGCTGTGGCTGCCCCCGTGGTTCAACTGGAACTTGGACGATTGTAACGTCTGTGGGTTCTGCTGCTGCACCATCAGACTCTCCTTTGTCGGGGCAGGGGGAGGGTTTCCCAGCAGCTGGGGCTAATGAGGCTACTACAGGGGAAAGGTACTCCCTCAGCATCTCACATATCTCCTTCACCAAATCTGGGTGGTTTATTCCTAAGGCAGGCTGTGGAGCAGGGTCAGGCTGTGGGGCAGTATCCTTATTCTCTAGGGTAGGTATCAGGGTGGTTATCCAGGTCAGTCTCCCCTTATCTTTAAATGCTAAACAGAACAGGCATACCAGCAACACCAGCCACTGTATGATGTCATTAACATTCAGAGATTTGAACCCTTCAAAGACTGGTGGCATAGGCCCAAAGAGCTGGGTGAAGGGTTGTGAAAAAATTTCCCCCGGTGTCATTTCTTCACAGTAAGGTACCATTGTTAAAGTAACCCCAGAAACACACAGTTAGTGTATGATAGCCCTGAATCCATGTGCCTGCCTTCCAGAGGAAATTAAAAACCCATGAATTCCTCACTTTGTTAACCCATATAGCAAACTGGATGACAGCCACAGTAGCCTTAGTTATATGGCCCATGTTTAGGTAAGTGCCCGCAAATGGGAGAAATACGGCCACCACCACACGCCACCCGAACCAGGTAAAGCCAGACCACATGATACCTGGTACACAAGAATGTAGGCACTTAAGAACTGTTATTCCTTTTTCTCTCAATGCCCTTGTGCCCCACGTTGGGAGCACAACGTGGTTTGAAAAGACAGGTATCTGCTAGGGAGAGGTGGGCCTCTCTAGGAATGGGGAATTCCAATGCCTTCCCTTCGTGTTATTATGATTTGGAAGATTAAAAACAACTTTTCAGTCAGAGCTATGGGGAAAGGAATAACAGTCCTTTACCAGTAACTATAACAGGACAGACAAACGACAAAAGCAATTATAATAATAATAAACAGAACTAAGAACCACGAGGGGCTTTGTCTCACAAGTCCCGGGCAGTCTGATCTCTTGGGACCCCAAGAGCACCAAGCCAAAACGGCAGAAACTCCGGGGCTGATGGCTGGAAACGGCGGGTTGTCCCGGCAGGCAGGGGGGTGTCCCGGCAGGCAAAGTGAGCAGTGCTGAAAGAAGCCACGGTGGCTGGGCCCGGGCTGACCCAGATCCGGCAGGGCAGGCAAAGAGCTCTGAACTCCTGGGCGCTCCAGCAGACGATAGAATTCCCAGGACCAGACTCCTCCATTAACCGTGGACTCCACACAGCTAGCCGTTGCCCGACCGCCCTCCCCAGAAAACCGAGAGCCAAGAGACTACTACCCTCAGCTCTCGGGAGCCTTCCTCCCCCACTAAACTAAGTGATCCACCTCTTTTGTATGGGGCAAGTACCCTTTAAGCATCAGTATTTAGTCTCCTAGCAACTCCTGGGGGGAAAATTCCACAGGAAAACTTAACGCCCAACAAGAACACAGCATAATGCAAACAGAGAAGAACATACTTTGGAGAACCGACTGGCTCCATGTGGATTTAAAGACTCACTGCTCTAGCAATCCTTGATAAATAAGAAATATACTGCTTTTATAAAGGTGACATTCCAGTCAAGAGATTTAGCTCCCAACTGAAATTCTCTGAAGTTCAGGGCTGATTTGGTTCAGGATATCTCTGTTTCTACATGTCTTTGACTGGCACAAAATGGGAAAAAGATAGCACTCCATTCTCCCTGTGCTCCAGAGCTGCAGGAGCTGTTTGCCCTCCACCACCTGGACACAGAAACAAGTGAAGGAAATCTCTTGACTCAAGCCTCCTGTGGCTATTCAGGAAAACATCCAGGGTGTGCCAGTCAAACATTTTAGTTCCTCATACTTCTCAGAGCACCTGTGATAACTGGGAAAGCTTCTTTATTTTCCACTTCAAACTCTGTTTTGCACCAGTGCCTCTGAGCACCTGACCCTGGGAGGAAGCTTCGGTGGCAAGTCCAGCGCTCATTTCTCTGTCCACTGTTGTTACTGGCACCATATTTCAGCCTCTGGCTCCTTCCTTGTCCTTTCCAAGTGCTGCTGCTTGGAGCAGAGGTTATCTTCCTGCACAGACTGTTCAGCAGAACAGGCTCTCTGGTACTGGGGAGCCCTGACCCACTGCTACAAACATAAACCCCACTTACCTGCACAAAAATTCAGGCAGGAGACACAGGGGGAAGAGCATTTCAGCCCTACTCTTCAGGAAGAGGTGGGGTATGGGGGGGGTGCTGCAAAATTCCAAGTATTTTGCTGGCTAGTATCTTTATGGAAAAATTTCAGCCTGTAGATTTCTGGGGAAGATTATTAATGTTTGCTCTGAACATGGAGACAGTGCAGAGGAGGGTAGAGAGGCTGCAGATCCAATTGCTTCAGGCTACTGTGCCCGCCCTGCACTGTTAATTGAACCAAAATAAACCTGATTAAGTACCATAAAAAATTGTGTGGTACAGTTCCATATCTGCTCAGAATTGCAGACCACAGCACGGGGACATAAATTCATGAATGCAAAAGAACAGGCTATTTCACTTTATGAGATGCTGTATCCTGAGCCCCAGTCTGGCTCCCAGCAGTGCTGCTGCTCTCATTAGCAGCCTCGCAAGCAGCAGAAACCTTGGCTGGGAAATCCAGAACTTCCAACCCCATTGGGGTTGCCTCAGGGGCCCGGGACTGAAAAACATCGCTCTGTTCTGGCCTACATCCATCAAACAGACCTTCAATCAGTGAGTGTGATCACAGCTCTTGGAAACCCCCACCTTCACTTCCCCACCAGCACTGCTGGATCCCAAGTGGGCAATGCTCACACCCCTTGGGAGCCCTGCATTTCTAAAAAGCTTAAAAAGCAGAAATTCCATCAAGTAGAACCATTCCAACTCACTCTCTAAGGCATACCTACCCTTTTGGCCACCAGGAAGCCTGAATCTGTCCCTCTGACTGATGTCTAGGCACTCAGTGGCACATCTGACTGCACACCAGGCAACACCAGACTGCTGGTATCCCAGATGTATTTGCAAAAGAAATCTTTGCAAAAAACAGGAAGCTTGTTTATTCCATGTGCATGCCATAGGCATAAGTGACTCGGCATGAAGGACACCCTGTGGAAAGTTCAGATGGAAGGTTCTCCAAGGATAACACTACCCAGGCCCCTAACACAGCACAAGCAACAGTCAGTTTTTAGATGCTATCCCAGGCACTTTTCGAAGGGACAGCAGGAGCACCTAATATCAAAACTAGTGCCCTGCTTCAAGGCAAAGGAATGCTAACTGGAATAATGGAAAAAAAACATGCCTCACTCTTTAAGCTCGTTCTTGGAAGGGACTGGACCTCTTCAGCTGAGATTTTGAAGTCTTAAGTATGCAAAATGTCAGTTCTAACAGCATAAATCTGAGGTGTACACAGAGCAATATAATGGGAGATGTGAAGCAGTATTAATCATAAGGGAACACTTCCCTACAATTAATATGATGCAAGATGTGCTCAAACTGGGCCCCATGGCTGTTCTCCTGCCTGGATAGAACAACATCTTCAGGCTCTCACTTTTGGATCGTCTGCCATCCAAAATAACTAATAACAAAGCTCCATTAACCCAACTGGAAAGGACAGACTAAGAGAAGAGAGCAAAAACAAGAAGAAAAGTTCCTTCAGACATTCCCTTGGAGGACAGAGGCTGCCAGATTTTGTTGACCTACCTTGGCAAGTGTGGTTGTCTTCTGACAGAACAAGTCCCCTGGGACATTCACACTGGTAGGTGTCTTCCACTTCAATGCAGGTATGGCTGCAGCCTCCGTTGTTATTGTGACAGCCTTCAATTTCTGGGAAAGTAAGGAAAATCAGTGCTTCCTGCAGGCCTCAACAGCCCCCCGAGCAACCAACAGTCTGAACAACGCAGCTCAAAGGCAACAGTTTGTTTCCCCGAAAATGAGGTGGAGACCCCTTTTTTTGTACACTTTTACTCATTTTACACTCTACTCATGTAGAGCGTCATGATTTTTTTTTCTTTCAAATAAAAAAGCAGTTTAGCTTGATTTTTTTAACCCTTTGAGATGAATATGCTAGATAAGTATGATTTTGAGTGTATTTTTTATATTACGATTTGCTTATGTTCTGCTATTTTACTGTTCTCAGTAAAATAACAGAACATAAGCAAATCATAAATATAAAATATTTCTCCCTGAGCCTGCCATCAGAAATCACTGTGTGTTTTTTCACTGAAATGTAAAGGAAAGAGTAGAAATCCCACACTCAATCCTATACAATGCACAGAAAATAATGGCCTGAACACCCTATGTGAGTCAAAGCAATGGTTAAAGCTTCATAACATAAATTTTTAGATACTTTAAACTCTACTCAGCCTCACCAGCTCATGTAATCAAGCTAAATCTCTTGCATTTGTTCTTTTTAGCAACAAGCTGTAAGGTGGTTCACACCTCACATCCCATTCTCTACCAGCCCACAAAGCTAAGGGCACATCTTCAGAAATAAAACTCACTAACAAGATTGTAAAAATCCCCAGCAGCAGGGTAAAACTTGTGAAAGGCACCATCCTTCGTACAGAAGGGAAATTAAATTATATATCAAAGGCCTTAAAAGCCATCGTGGGGAATAGCAGAAACAAATGACTTTCCAAACATACTATTCCAACCCTGTCAGAAGAGTGCAGCACTCAGGAACAAAAATTGCACAGTTCATTTATGTGAACTCAGCAGCTCAGAGCTGGATGTGGCAGGGACAAAGCTCAAAGACCATTTTTGGCCCCACACAAGTTGACAAGTATTAAAGGAGCACTCTGCACAGCAACATTTCCCAGGAAAGTATCACTGCCTGGATGAGAGACGTACCATCTCAGAGCTCAGAGAGCAGATTTAGCTCTTCTGGGTAGCTGGAAAGTGAGGCTCATCTGTAGTTGTTTATTTTGCCTGAGGCCCCTTAGCATCTGTGAACACCGCATAGCAACTTTGCTGTGAGGGGGCACAGTGCTTTTCCACAACTCACCACAGAAAACATCAGGCACACATCAATTTTTGCTGGGTTTGCCTATTTCTGATCAAGGATGCCTGCACATTGTTAGTGGCAGCACCTCAGGCCCACAATTTGGACTTTAAGCCACCAGTCTAAATTTATCAAGGGTTTTCAACCTGTGCTGTGCCAGCACTGTGAAGTAACTGTGGCAGCTGCATGGAGGAGCAGAACCCACAGACCTCAAAGAGCCAAGTACCACTTAATCCCAAATTCAACTTCTGTCTGCAGACTGGCAGCCCCTCTCCTCAATCCCTATCCTGAGAGGCTAAAGTGATCCTCATGTTCAAATCTAATGTCATGACATTACCCCATGCCTCACGTGAGCTGCCAAAACCCTGTGCTGCTAAATATGCCCCCATAAAACTCTACCACATAAATCTCCAGAGTCAAATCCCAACAATACTGGCAACAAGTTCTGCCTGGGCAACCAATCTTCCAGATCCACTGCTACCTTTCCCCCATGGAGATAAACACAGGAAAATCCTAACAGAAATGGACAAGGCAAGGAGAACAATAAGGAGATTTCTCTCTGCTTGCTTAGAAGGATATTTTAGTATCAACCTCTCTGGCAAGCATAGAGGTGATATCAGTGACATTTAATCCTAGGTGCAAGGAGCCAAGAGAGAGCCAGTGCTGCAAGGGAACAACTTACAGAGCTTCTAGCAGCCTGGGGTAGCTGATGCCTCACCTTCACAGGTTTTCCCATCACTTCCGAGCGTGCGCCCAACCCCGCACTCGCAACGGAAGGAATTCTTCAGGTTAACACAGAACTCGCTGCAGCCTCCGTTGTTCTGCTCGCACTCATTTTCATCTGAAAAAAACAAGCTCTGGGATGTAATAAATAATCCCACTAAAAGTAGTAACACTGACAGTAGCTTTTGAATCTCTTGGTAAAGCTCCGAAAACTCCTCCTAACTATTTTTTAAAGGCTAAAGTTGCTCTATGTCCATCTGCCCTTTTTTTTTTTAAATGGTACTTTGATCTTTGAGATTCTAATTCCTCAACCTGATTTAATCTCTGTGCGCAAAAAGCAAATTAAACAGAGAGGAAGGGACAGACATTGCTCTTGCTGAGCCTCTCTTAGGAAGGCCAGGATGCTGAAGTTATCAATCAAGGTTCACATGGAGTTTCATCAAAACAGCTTAGAAGCTGGCTTTTATTAGGTGTCAGAAGCTTAAAACCAAGAAAAAGGAAAAGTACCATTTTAACAAACAGGTCAGAGATAAGCTCTCTCAGGTACCTGTGGTCCCACACATGCACAGTATCCACAGCTAGCAGCTGGTGGTGGTGCCTCCTTCCACAAGCAAAGTGAGTTGAGTATTTTTAGCCATAAACTTAGCCGGTACCCTGCCTTAGGAGGCAGAAAGCATGTCCAAGAGGCTCACACAGACACTCTTTTCACACACGTGACAGGCTCCACACTTTCCCTTCTAAAAATAAACTAAAGCTGCTTAAAAACAGCAGGCGAAGAGGGAAAGGGCTACTGGCAAAGGCACAGAAATGTTAGAAGGGCCTAGAGATGGTCTTGGTCAAGGGCCAGGCCCAGAAATTCCCCTGACTGGTCCTTCCAAGTTCTACAGCACACATAGATCTCTGTCCCTGCTCTTCCCCACAAGCAGCATTTCTAGGATGCAAGCTGGTTGTCTTGAGACTGGATTGGGACAGTGCTGAGCTGATTTTAACCACAGCTTAGTAGAACTTAGATCCAGGCACTGAAGAAGTCAAAGGCAATGCACTGAGTTGGTGGATGCACGACAGGAAGTCTAAGACCTTATTTAACCCCTAAATGAAAATATAAGTCAGGATCAGCCGTTCTGCTCTGGGATTAAAAGCAGCTACTATACCAAGAAGAACAGAGAGGTGCACAGAGCTGCTTAACATTCACAGAATGGACTGGGTTGGAAGGGACCTTAAAGCTCATTGTGTTCCATCCCCTGCCACTATCCCAGGTTGCTTCCAGCCCCATCCTTGGACACTTCTAGGGATGGGGCAGCCACAGCTTCTCTGCTGCATTACTGCAGTAGCTTCAGTCTCCCCCTTCAAGGGAGCTAGGAAAGGAAACACATTCTCTGTTTAGGAAGGCAAACAGGGATTTATTTGGTTTCTCCGTAAGGAGGGCACAGTTGCTCTCAGAGATGCGACTGCACAATTACTCAGCACGATAGAAAGTTATTAAAAAGATCACAGAGCCACACAAGAGGCTGCAGGTAGGTGAACCAGTGTGATCATTCCAGCTGAGGTGCTCTGCCATTTGGGAATCTCATTTCAGAAATCCTGCTCAATGGGGGGATGCAAGCAGCTGCAGCACACACAGACAGGCTCAGGACTCCTGTGTGCCTCCCCTGCTGCAGGAAATCCTTTCCTCTGAGTCTGCCACAGAGTCACTGAGTGCTAGCGCTTGTCAGGGGCATTTCTGTGACTGGAAGGCTTGCACAGAAGCAGCCAATAAATGCTTTTAATTATCTGAGAGAGCTCAGTCAGCCCCTTGGCTGCAGACAAGTGGAGCTGGTTATGCAAAAGCCTTTCCCCCCCCGAATCACCGTGAGCAAGTGTAACTCCTGCACCAGGATGAGGCTGCTCCTTCCACACACTGGAAGGACTGTGGGCCCTGCCCTGGTGCTCACAGACATGAGGCGTGCAAAGAAAGAAACCACCCATGCCTGCTTTGTCAGGTGTAGCCCCTGCAGAACAGACTGAGCTGTGACACAGCCTCCTGGACCAATTCTGCTTTCAGCTTCAACACCAAATCAAGTGACAGATGAGATTCCTCCTCCCCCCAACACCCCTTCCTCCCTCCTCTCCCTTATATCACCCTATCCATCAGTGTGGCTTCTGCAGCTCCCCAACAGCTACCCCTCCCCAGCCCCTTGATTTGTCCCATCATTTTCCAGACATATCTGTGCAGGTGCTCTCCCCCTGCACCACACACACAACCACAGCCACTCTCTCCTCAGAACTTCATAGAGATTCCCCCACAAATCTCCAAAGCCTACACTCCCCACTCTGCTCTCACCTCCCTGCTGGCCATGCTGATCTCTGCCACCAAGTGCCAGCTCTCCAAATACCCCCTTGTCACGCTGCCTAACCACTGCAGGGACTGTGGTGGGACACTGTTTTTTGTAAGCCTCAAAGACCCAGGCCCTAGACAATGTCTCAAAAGGGCAGGAAGAAAGATGGAGTTTAGTGTGCAGCCCTACAACAGCCAGCAAAACTGGTTATGGAGGAAAGCGATACAATGGAGCATCTGAGAGGAAATCTCTAAAGCCAGATTGCGCAGCACTTCTAGATTGCCACGGTGATACCACACCATCCTGCACCATGATCTTGCAAAGAGACTCTGCTACTGCCTTCAGCAGCTGAACCATGCAGAAAGCAAATCCAGCCTCACAAAAGTGGAGCTCCAGGGGCACCAGAATTGATGCAGTCATGGGATGTCATGCCTTAGAACCATTTACTGAATTGTAGCCCTAGTTCTAGGTAGCAAAGGGGAAAACTCCTGTCAGGATATGTCTTTTTTTATAGTGCTTTGTAAGGCAAGGGATTGAGATGTGAGCAATGAAACAAAGGGAAGAAAAGCATCAGTAACTGGCACAGCTGATTTCCACCCTTACCAAGGCATGTCTGGCCATCAGGTCCTAGTGTTGTACCTGGGGAACACGTGCAGTCACCAATGTCCACGCAGGAGCCCTGGCAATCCACCACATCACAGATGTCGTAAAAATCTAGGGCATGACAAGAACAATGTCAGCACACAACACTGAGCATGCAAGGAAAGTACGGGATTTGTCCCACCCTCAGTTACAGACCTGGCCCATGCTGGGAAAGCTGACATGCTGAAGCTGCAGAGAACAAGCAAGCTTAATTACTGCAAGTCAGAGATACAAATTTTGGTAGTGTGCCAAGACAAACTACAGAGCCCACAGGGAGCATTAAATTACTAATGCCAAGTCAGCTGTGGAAAAATCCTGCTAGTGGAGAAAGCAGGTGAAACTGCCTCGCTGATCCTACATGGACAGGCCACCACCTGGAGAAGCCAGTAAGCCTCCCAGGGACCACAGGTGTGGGTTTTCTTATCTTCTATTCTTCGAACCTAATGCTCGAGAGATGCAGTTTCGTGTTCAGACTCAGTTGTTTATTAATTCTTACCTATAGTACAGTCTCACAAGTTGTGAACTCTATCTAACAAAGTGTCATGGGTTAGTACAGTTCAGTTCTTTAGTCATAGAGGAATGTAAAATGATTTTCCAGTTCAGGACCTGGGAATTGCTTCAGAAAGGACAGAGACCTATCAGAGGGTTAGTTGGAATATTGGCATGTTTTAACCACTAAAAAATTTCAGCTACAACTTTGGGAAGTACCATATAAAACATTTTGATTTCCTGCAGGTCAGCCCTTTTTTTTCCTTTGGTCAGAGACAGGTAACATTGAGTTGGGCCTGCTGCTTCTCCCATTTGGGGGGGAGCTGGCCTGAGACCTGGCCGGATTCCATCAGCTCCTGGGTGTGAGGGGAAGGAGAGGTTGCTGCTTTACAACAGCTACTTTCTCTAAACTTCCCTGGAGCAGGGAGGGATCTCTGCTGGGCCCCTGATAAGAGCCATGGGCACCATTTAGGCTGAGGCCACCCTGATTTACACCGAGGGGTCGGCTGAGAAGGCATTTATGATCCTGCCTGGTATTTCTGTAATTCTGGACTGCCCGGGTGCTCTGATCTCCTGTGTGAGTTCTTCCTCCCTCACCAGCACAGCCTTGAACATCTAATACCAGGAGCTACTTCGGGAGAGAAGAGACTCTGGGCAGATTTAACCCTTTCCTGGCAACATGAAGCTTCCATGGCTTGGCCCTTCTCTGAGAGAGAAAAGAAAGAGACAGAGTGAACATAAAGAAGAAACAGCATGAAGTCAGTAGAGCAAGAGTGAAAAGACTATTGGGACAGAGGGTTGAGGAGTTGGTTGTTCCATTCTTATTGAGCCATAGAAATAAACTCTATATTTAGATTATCCCTTTAAATCATGAGAAAGATATGCATTTGGGAAGATGATTGTTTAGATTTATGTGTGGATTTGAGCAAAGGTGTTTGTGATGGACTAAGTAATATTAATCCTATAAGATGCTTGAACAAAGATAGAGATGAGAAGCCCTCTGCACCAGTGAAGAAGTGAGAAGATATCTCTGTATCTTGAGATGAAGAAACCTTTGCCTTTAAAGTTATTCATCTTTAAAAGGTGACACTCCAATATGGAAAAGTCTAAGACCCATGACCCATAAGCAGCTTGGGAAACTGCTAATGGAAGGGGTCACAAAGTCAGGTTTCCCTGGGCAGCTGTTTTTGTGACAGCTGAAAACCCACAAGAGAACTGTTATCGGTTGCCAGTGGGATCCATTACTCTAAGAGAGATTCTTCTAAAGAATTGATGAAAGACTATTTTCAAATAGTAAAACTGACTACAAATTATAAGTTTTGTCTCTTTATGTTGTTTTGTAGAAAAGTTAACAGTTTATAAGGAGAGGGAAGAGTGTTTTTAAAGTTTCATTCTGTTTTGTTTTAGTTTTTTCCCAACTTTGTCTTTCCATTCTTTTAGTGTGTGTTAATAAAACTATTTATTCATTTTTAAGGTTGAGCCTGCTTTGCTTTTCTCCTAGCCCTCTTTCCCACAGAAAAAGAGTGAGTACTATGACCAGAATTTAATGAATATGCAACCACTACACAAAGCGAAAAATGGCTGTGTCTAACCCTTTCCAAGGTCTTTTAAGCATAAATTATCCAATAATGAGATTACATCTACATTATTTTTACTTTTAGCCCAATAACCAGACACCTGTGGTCCACAATGCAGAATTTTTCACCCAATTACAAAACATCAGCCAAACCCATGAAGGAGAAGGTGAAAGAAGAACTTAGCCTATGCCCTTAAACCTCCATCTTGCCTTATATATTTTACTACATACTAAAACCTTAAATCCCAAGTTTTGCACCCTGTGATAATACACACTTCCATCCAAACTACACACCCATAATCCCAGTGCTATCACTCAATTTTGGAAGCCCGTTCCATGGCCCCAGGTCAAGTGTAGTTCTTGCTTGAGGGTCAGTGTCTTTTAGCACAGAAAGCCTAAAATTCTCAGCTTCCAGGGTTCCAACACACAGGGTGAGGGCGGTCAGAAAGGTGACTTACACCCACAGTAGGCATGGAAGCAGACACTGGGCTTGCTGAGGTGGTACACATAGTACCCTCCTGGGCAGGCCTTGACCTCGATGGTGGTGTTCCAGAGGCAGCAGTTTCCGCTGAAGCTGGCGCAGGCCTGGCGCTGCACAATGCCATCGGCCTGACGTGGGTGGCTGCCGTTCATCCAGATGGGAGCGTGGGTGCCGCAGTGGTTCTCGGGGATGCAGAAGGTGGGCATGGCGTCACCAGCCATGCCTGTGAAGCGGTACCACTCGCCATCGATGCTGCTGTCACACGTGGGCTGCCCGTGAGAGTCGTTGATCCGGTGCTCCGCGTTCCTCCAGGGCTCATTCAGGCTAACATAGGCAGAGCAGGGGTCCAGGGCTGGGACACACAGAGAGAGCAGCTGGTAGATATCAAACCAAGGTGTTTACAGATAATTACAAAAGAGTTTTTTTTCTCAGTCCCTGACTTAACAGAACTGTTGTGATAGAGAGAGAGACCCCTGGGGAGAAAAGGTGATACCAGAAAACTCATTGCCTTGTGAACAATTCAGACAGCTCATCTTAAAGGTTTTGGAGAAACAAGTAAATTAACAACATTATGCAACAGTCTGACTTGCTATTTACCTGGAAGGGAGGAAAAAAACAAGATATAAGCAAATCTGAGGTCTATGTAATAATTTTGCTATAGGAAATACACCATGGGATCTAGCCTAGGACAACAATCCTTTGTTCAAGTACTAACTGAGCACCTGCAAACCCCTCCTGAAGTCACTGGTAACTCTGCCAGCTGCCTTGGAACAAAGGACTGTATCTCACACAGGTTATACAGCCTCATTTAAAACCCATCCACAGCCAGTGTCAGCCCTCACAGCTGAGCTGCCAAACCTTTTTATTCATTATCTTAAAATCTAGAGCACGTGAAGGTCTGAATTGGGACCTTCTGGGAAGTTAAACCCTTTACACAGCTGTGTTCCTTGCAAGCCCACAAACCCTCCTGACCTGCACAGGAGATCAGCTACTTGTGAGTGAAGTGAGTGTTTATAATTAAAATATGAGAGTACCATAGGGAGAACATAAATGAAGAATTTAAGCATTCATTAAATTTTCAGTCTCCTCTTAGTTAGCCCTCATTTGGCAGCTTCCTCACTGAAAGTCCAGAGGTTCCATTTTGCCTCACATTTAATACCTGATTAAGCACACAACTTATCCATGATAAGCAACTCTCTATTAAGCAAATACTGCCCTGAGTAAGGAAAATTGATTACTATTTCTTAAAATTAGGCTAATAAAACCAATCACTCTGACAAAATGCATCTTAGAGTGGATCAGCCTCAATTTTCCACAACACATTTCTTTTGAAGTTCTAAAGCTGTGCTGTTTTGTTTTGACAATAGTGTGATGGAGTTTGGGTGAGGGAGGAATGCTATGCTCTTTCTATTAGAAACATAAACAATCCAGGTTCCTTATTTTGATTTGTTTTACTGACTTTAAAGTGGGAGCTACAAGTGCTTCAGAGAAGAGACTTCAAGCCACTCTTATTTAGCTGTGTCCTCTGTCTGTTTATCTGTCCCAGAGATGTGCTACCTCATAGAAATATCTCACAAATATAACATCTCTCATGCCTTCCTCAGCCACAGACATGTTTTTTGCCTGGTCTCAAATCCAGCATAAAAGGCAGGAGCAGCTGCCAGAGTCAGGAGTGCTGCAGAGCTGGCACAGGGAAGTGTGGATCTGGGTTATGAAAGAATCTCTAGTGCCACAATTCAAAGATATACAGAGGAGCTGATTCACTGCCACCACAACCAACCTTGTTCTCCTGAGCAGCAGAGAGGGGAATGCAGCAGAGAATCTCTGATGGGGTTCACCAGGCATTCCCTTGTGAGCTCTCCTTTTCACCTGCCTCTGCTTGCCTGCCCATACCCACAGACAGCAGCAGCGTTGTAAATCTCGTTCTGCAAAAGTTGGTTTGGCTTCTCCCAGAAGGAAAAGATAGGTCCTGAACAGAGCTTCCTCTGGGCTTCCCTCAGTGTAATTCCCTTGGTTTCCACAAAAGGATTTGGTGTGGCCTTAGGGTGAGTCACTAAGATGAAAAGGTTTTTGTGTTGTTAAAAGCCAAACAAGATGAAGCAGCAATGCCCTGTCAGCTTCCCAGCTGGGCAGCACTAAAAATACCAACACTCTCATTAGCTTTCATGCAATTATGAAATACCGTTTGTAGACAGACTCTGGGAACGCTCATCTAGAGAGTACAATGTCTCCTAAACATCCAGAAGATAATTTAAAGACCAAATTTAGCAAGATGAATATGCAGCAGCTCAGAGGGAGCTAGAAGAAAGCACATCAGGGGAATTGAAGTAGCATTCCCTCACATCCTTCACTCCCCTGAGAGCTTCTGGCAGGAGTGAGGGGGAAGCAAACCAGCAGAAAAAACAAGCAGTGCTCTTTGAAACACTGCAGATGCTCACAGCCACCTTTGGACTGCCAGTGCTGCCCCACACCAGCCCCCCTGCAGACACCAAGCAGTCTTTGGCAGCAGTTTTTTAATTTTAATTGATTCAATTGAGTTTTTAAGAAAAACATTCCACAAAAATAGAGAAGCGACTGATCACCTCTTCTCCCCAAACAACAAACTTGGGGGTTTGCACTAGCTCACTATTTTTCATTTTTCTTGGCTCAATTCTTTTCCTTCTCAATGCTTCTTGCGTGGCCTAAACAACTGAGGCTGACAAGCATTAGCTACAAAGCAAAGCTTTTCCACTTGTACGCTCAATGCTATCATTAGTTCTCTGGCTGACATGGTAGCAGATACACTGGGTGACAGATCAGGCTCCAGCGAGCACTGCTGAGTCCCTCATTCTGCAGAGATTAATCCTGGTTGCATTGTGTAACTGGAGGTCTCTGCTCCAGCACAACTAAGCAATAAAGGGAGCAGCACTGCATTACAGCACTAAATTCAGCTCAGATTTGTCAAGGAAGCATGTGAAAAGGCAGTATAATGTCTAGAGTCTGTTCTCCAAAGGGAGGGGAAAACCCCACAGTTCCTTAGCAATAGAGATTCTCCCAGTATGGGAAACTTACACACTCTGCAACAGAAGAATCTTTCCAACTGGGAGAAATTTCATATCACCTTCAAAGAAAAGGGATATTCCTCCCACCTTCACCTAAGAACACCAAAGCTCACTGTGAACCTTAGAGATAGCAAACAGAAATACGCCAATGCCTCTTTACTCACCCATCAAAGACACTGGCTGGAGCTGAACAACAAAGTAAATACAGAAAACCAAGTACTGGAACATCTCACTGAGCCAAGGAAGAGCCACCACTCAAGGGACAGAGGCTTGGAAGTCCTTGCACGGGCTGTGGCTCTTGTAGCCTTCCTCTCAGTAAAGCTTCTGACGCCACGCTTCCAGAAGAGCGAGTGTGACTGCTCTCCTGGAAGTTTATCAGAGAGAAGGGACGTGGGCTACAGCTCCAGCCTTGACCTCCCCAGAGCAGCTCTGCCCCTTAGTGACAGCAGAGATGTACTAACTGATCAATCTTGTTTTTTAGACTTGACCTGCTATTGTTTTCTGCCCTAACTGCCCCACAGTGACATCTCCACTATCTTATCCAGAGAAGAATTCTAACCAGGGACACCCGGACATCCTGAAGGGATGAAAAAGAAGAACAGATGGGTGCTTGTTATCTGTGCTTCTTCCACAAGTCATACTCCATGGCTCCCCCCAGACACAAAACACTGGCTAAGGAGCCTTAACTGCAGGAAATAGTGGCCAAAGGAGCACCACCGACCCTTCCGAGCACAGATTGTAGAGGAGTGCTTGGAGCAGAGCTACAATGGGAACATCAGTCAAAATGAAAGACTGGTGTCCCACAGGGAAATGAGCTGTTCCTAGACTACACCCTTGCCACTCCTGGTCACACAGCCTGACCACTGCAGTGAGATTATCAAACAAGGCAAGTAAAGACATTTCTCTACAGTACTCTTACAATCTCTCATCTCAAAAATACAAACCAATCCCAACATTACAGAATTAATTTTGATGCAAAACTGAGTAATTGAGAACCTCTCCTGACTAGTTCAAACCAAACTGGGATGAGTCACAGTTGACAGCCACAAGCTCTGGATGCAGCGCACTTAAATGTGTCCTTTACTACAGCAAACGCAGAAAAGGCTCTTCCCTCTCACTCCACCCCAAGAGCTTTCCATCAGCAATGAGCACAGCTATACCTACAGTAATCACACAATCAGGCAAGGGTGAGCATTTCCCCATTCCCTTGGCATCCTGCATTTCTGCGGCAAGGCTAGCCTAAGAAACGACACCAAGCTTCATATCCCAGCAGGAAAAAAGTGGCTCCATTATTTACATGTCGAATTTGTACAAGACAGGGAGTTGGGCACTTGTCTGTCTTGCTGGGACTGTACATTACAGAAAATTCTCAATGGCCTCTCTTTGTTCGGGTGTGCCCCTGAGAGTGAAATGCAATACGCTGCTCTACTCCACCCCAGCACAGGAGTCTTTTTTCAGTGGTGAATGACTCTAGGGAATAACAAAAAAAACCCCCTCCAAATAAATTACTGTTGTTGCTCTCATAAGGAAAAAAGAATACAAATTCTTGCGGCTCTATTGTGGTGATAGCTGTGCAGTACCAGAAAGGTTTTTCCAACAACAGGAAAAGAGAACAGATTCACTACACAAAGCTATCAGGGTAGATAACCCTGAAGAGGTGATTATGTGAATTCCCAGAAGAGAAACTAAAATTAGACAATAATACAGCAAGCCATCGGAATTTCTATTTTGCTACTTTCATTGAGAGGCGGGTTCATACTTATGATGCCAGGTAAATAAAACTGACAAGCCTGAATGAAATGCTGTTTGTGTCACAGGTGTGTACAGCTCTCTGAACCATCTCTTCACCAGCTGCTTTTGTTTTGTAGCTCCTATACGAGCTATTATAACAAGGTTTTGACAGGAATATGTCAGTGACTGAGAGCCAACAATTAACACAGAGAAATTAAGTGCAGCATCACAAGTTGGAGCCTCAAAGGTATCACCTACATGCTCTATCAAGGTCTCAAAAATGGATTAAAGCAGGAGATGCCCCAGCATTCCCAGAGATGACACTACCCCAAATCACCATAACATTGAGTTGAATGAAGTGGTCTCAAGCTAGAGAAAACAGTCTGCTACCTCTTAGCATTTCTGGGAAGAAGCACCAGAGGCAACTCTTCTATCAGCACCTTCTCTTTGAAAGTTGATTTGGGTGATATTCATAGCTCCGATTCCCCCACAAACAAACTATGCCTAAGGGAGCTGTAAACTACTCCCAAGAGGATAAATGGAGGGAGAAAAGCCCAAACAAAAATATCTCCTTGCAAGGAGATGCTCTGGGAGAGACATGATTCCAGTAGCACAATTTGTAGGACCTGCACTCTCCAGCAAATAACGTTGTTCCTGACCTCCACATGTACACCTCAAAGACTGATACACCCAACACCCCAAAAAGAACCAGGCTCAAGTTAGAAACTTGATTCTTAAAAGAAGTCACCAGTATTGCTTAAAAAATATGAAGAAGGAAGGCAAAATTAAAATAGAGGGCAGGGATTTTATTTTGAAAATCCCAAGAGGGATTTTCTAAACCTGCTACGAAGCCTGTACATATCTGTTCTTAACACATGAAAAATGCTCATTTTGCAGGTGACAAACACCCTTCTTGTCCCTCCCAGTGATCTCTGCAGGGCTTTACCATCCTCACACAAGGAACTCAAATTCTTCAAAGCATTGGCTGGGCTGGAAAGCCTCATACAGTTTGTAATGGACTCATGAATAAAAATACTTCGGCATTTGCTGGGGTAATCTTGGCTTTGCTAGAGCCACCTCTCAGGACACACCAACGCCTGGGAGGTGTCTGAAGCACATCTCTGGGTGCAGGAACCTGCAACCTGCCTAGAAGGAGCAGGAGGAAGAGCTAATCAGCATTTCCTGCCGCAGGGAGAGAGGACCTGGCACACAGGACAGGCTCCCTTGTCTAGGATTGATTGGAGGATGTACATTCACAATAAGCCCTGACAGGCAGCTGAGATGGATTGCAAAGTCAAGGATTTTGAGATAGCCCTTGTTGCTGTAAACAACTTGTTCCAGGACTCGGAGCCAGCGGGAAAGGCTGTGGAGATCGGGGAGGGAGCACAAGCTGAGTGAAGTATGGGCAAAGTCAACACAAGTGCAACATCAAGAACCCATTAAAATCAGGCAAGTACCTCACTCCTGGTCAAGAGTAGCAGTTGTTTCCTTTCCCTTAGTGGAGCACTGTGACACAGAACTTGGTGTTTTGAGTGTTTTTCCACAGGTCCTACAAACCCAGCATATTTTCCATGCTCCTCCATTTTCAGATGGAGGAATTAAGGACATGGACAGCACATGAACAACTGCAAAACTAGTTAGGGGCAGAAAGAGAATAGTACTCATCTTTTAAGAGCCCTCAGAGCCACAGCAGCACAACCTAAGAGCAGCTTCTCCCCTGCTTCAGGACTTAGGTACACTGCAAGTCTAATTTTCATTACTGGATTTTACTTTTCACCCCTTTAATGTCAGTAAAGAAAATAAGTCTGATGGGGTTTTTAAAAGGAAAAATTAGCATCTCTTGGGATAGGTAGAATACCTAATTAAAATATAAAAATCTCCTTCCTCTGTGAAAATTAAGCTACACAATGAGGCACAGAGGAAAGAAGTGTGCTTTTATAACACCACACAGACACAAAAAACTCAGGGGCTATAGAAGAAATTGGTCCACTGGCTCAAAGACAGGACGGCTTGGCCAGCTTCACATGGCTGGCTCAGTGCCATGGTCTGACAGCCAACAGCAGCTTCAGAGCATCATGCAAACCCTCTTAAAGCCAATATAGAAGCATAAAAACTTGAAGCAAAATGATCAACACCAATGCCTGCCAGGCAGGAAGGATTACAAGGGGAAAGAAAAAGGGTTTCTTCTTTGCTCTTCAGGAAAGAAGGGCCATGAACACCTTCCCTGAAGGGGCCTACAAGGTAAAGCTTCACAGGTGTGGCAAAGGGAACTTAATGCAGTTCTCCAGGAAACTTTGAACTGGTCATACGTTTATTCGAAAGCTCCCTCACACAAGACGTTAATCAAAAGAATGACAAAATTGGTAGAAAAATCAGCACCCGAGCACTGCAGTGCGCCCTGCTGCTTCTCCCTCACCGGGGCTGAGGAGTGCAGTGGTACATTAAAACACAGGCAGCACTGCCTGCTCTGCTAGTGCTGCCAGGGGGACAGGACCCTGTCACCTGTCTGGCTCAAAGGGGAAAAAGCTGCTGCAAAAGACTGTGTTGATGCTGATATACAACGGGGTGGATCAGGAGAGCAAACCAACCCTGCCCTTCCCTTCAGTTTTAGCATTCCAAGGCACTGAAACTGGAGTGGAAGGCTTCTGGATTTCAGGGAACAACTGTAGGCATTTTAGTTTACCCACACCATCTCTAGAACAACATTAAAGCATGTGCAAGAACAGTTTTGTAACAGCATCTTCTTGCTTTCAAGACAGAGACAGTGGTGCTAAGATGTCACGAAGTCTCCTGTTCTCCTGGATGCCAAAATGGACAAATTCTTATACAACTGAGCCAAACAATTTACCTAAAGGTGGCAGAAGTTCACCTGGGGACAGCAGCAGACTAAGGGTTGCTTAGAGGAAGGAGGCCTGTCAACAGTGATTAAAGGTAGGTGACAAACAGCCCTTCCCCGCCAGCTTTGAAAAACACAAGAGCTGACTTTTTCAAAAAGTAGCTAATCATGAATGGTAATTTTTTTTTAAGCAGTCCATGGGCATGATGGAAACCTGCACCAAACATTTCATCCTAATAACCCATAAAGCTAGGAACAAAGCACACTGGGCTGATTCCTAAAGGTAATGAACAAATCACATGCCACCACAACAAATCAAACCATTCAAGGGCCCAGAAAGAGAGGAACTGAAGCCTAACACTCCAGTTTTTCTCCAAAACAGCACTTGAGTGCACCATAGAAATACAGACATCACAGGTACCTCTTCTGGGTTGCTGGGCATTACCTGCCCGTATATATTCTTATCTTGTTACTATGCTGGCCAAACAAAGAAAAACCTTTGCTAGACCAAGTATCTCTACCTCACCACCTCAACTGCTCCTGAGATCCCTGTGTTAGGCAGCCAGGCCTGGCAGCCAGCTCTCCATCCAGGCTTCTTCAGGAAAGCTAATAACTGCATCACCACGGCCTCGGTGAGGTAAGGTCAGTCAAGAAGACTCAACCTAAACAAAAAGAAATGGAGGAAACTCAGGAGAGAGCACCCATACAGGGAATATTCTCTTCTCAGCTGGGGAAAATAACATTATTCAAGAGCACCGATTCAAAAATTGAAGAGTTATTTATTGTTCCAGAAGTACATTGCTCTTTTATACATATTTCATAAATGATACAGCATTTTACACATGTTCAGGTTTGTGGGGTTTTTTTGCCTTTTTTTTTTTTTTTAAGAAGGACTTTTCTCCATGCTCCCTCCCTCATCCCAAACACACACCAAGGATTCAGCTACAGGATTGTGTTCACTTTGTTCCTTTTAAAACTCATCACACAAACAGGATAAAACAGATAAAAAATAATCACACAATGTAATTAAATGGAAAGACAGAGGAAAAGGGGAAGGGAAGGAAAAAAAAAAAAAACCAAACAAAAAAACCCCCACCAAAACTAGAAACATGCACCCATTCGGTCCAACATGCCACTGAGTGAGAATAGGCAGCAATCCCAGCTGTGTTTCCACATCTGCAAGGCACCTGGCATCTAGTTAATACTGAATTATTTTCTTTCCCATATTTTTAATACATGGTTCTCCAAAAAAAAAACCAAAAAAAACCAGAAGCCTCTTTTCATGACACAGTGAGGAGTAGTAGTGAAACATCAAAAAGAAGCAACCAGTCTTTCTGTGTATAAAGCTTAGTGTCCTTCTCCCACCTTCATCCTGTCTCCACAGCATTTATCAGCAGAGGTGCTAAACCAGACTGACCTGCTCTGAGTGATGAGATGTTTTATCTGCTTAAAAAGCAGCCAGCCTTGGCTAAGAGAGAGGGCAATGGGTTGACCTTCCTTCCTTTATTTCGTTTTAGCTAAGAACAAGAGATGCCATTAGCCACTCCTAAGAAATTTTGACATGCGGACACAAAGTTCACTTAAAGCTACTTAATCAGGGGAAAGTGCTACAGAACCAAAGCAGTTCTGTGTCTTTCGCTGTGAGATCCTCAGGCTCTCAAAAAAGCCTCTGAGCAAGGGAAACGCTTTGACGATATATGAAACCTTCTATCCCATTACACAAGCAGTCAAGCATCAAGTTCCATTATTCCATGTCTCAAAACTGTTCATTCAAAAGCAGGAGTCATGATTCCAGCAACAATTTTGTAATCCTTTAAGCCTTCATAATTTCATAGTCCAGGTGGCTCTCAGATTTGGGGTTGGAAGAGAAGAACCTCCCTCCCTGAAGACTGAATATAAAAAACACTCATGCAATGCTGCCATAGATTTCTAGGAGGAGCTCAAGGGAACTGGGACGCAAAGTTTATAGAGTTATTACTGAATAATCCCAAATATTGATTATCAAATGTCCCAAAAAAAACCTCCTTCCTTCTCTCACTTGGCTACAACCAATCTGTGCTACAAATAAGTAAAAGATGAAGTCAGTGGAGCACAGGGGGTGGACTGGGAAGGGGAAGCTCACGGTTTTCCGGTAGAAAGCAGTCTTGTAGTAACTTTATAAAAGAGACCAGGTCTGACCAGAAGTGTGCGTGTTAATGGCGATGGAGTGCAAGTTCTGATCACCAGCCAGAGATCCAGGTGGCTTGGATTCTTTGTTCTTTTTTTTTTTTTCTCCTTTTGTTTTTTTCAAGAGAGAAAGAGAGATTGGAATCAGGTAAAGGAAAATTTAAAAAGCTAAGCAGGCTGCTGGTGTCTTATCAAGAGGCAGACCCTGCAAAGCTGGAAGAAGACACCCCTACACCCCAGCGTTACATTCTTTTCAGGAACGCCCCCCCAGTCTCATATTTGTACACAATCGTCATTCTGACAATTTTTAAAATGTGACTATTTTCCAAGCCCTTTTCAGAACTAACATTCCACAATGTCCCATCTTCAGATTTAAGAGATTTTGCCCTTTTACAGTCCTTCATCTCGATTAAAGGTAAAAACCCTCCACCCCCCCACACCACGTCCCAGTTTCCACCTGCAATGCTTTAATTAAAAAAGGCAAGAGCTATGAACAGGTTTTTTGCAAGGGTTCAGAGCTTCTTTGCTGATCAGTCCTTTTCAGAAATTTGCTGGATGGGCAGATGAACTTGCAGTGGGTCTCGAAGCCTCTTAAGGTCTAATTCTGCCTAAAAGTAAAAGACACATTATAAAGCACAAGCTCCCAAAACAACTTCCCCCCCAATACCATTTCCGTTTAGAGAAAGAAAAGTTTTCCCACATTTCCTTTTTTTTTCCCCCTATCCAGCAGGAAATTGTCCAAAGAGTGAAAACAGAGTTGCAGGTTCATGTTTAGGAAAACCATTCTCAGCTGTATTTCTCTTAACTTGTCTGCATGCAGCCACTTAAAGGAATAGGGTAGGGAAGATTTGGATTCTCCTAAACTCACTGGATTTTTTTTTTATTTTTTTTTTTAAAGCTAACAATGACCCAAGATCCCAACAAGATTATTAGGGATGGTTGATTCTAGAAGAAAAGCTCCAGGAAAATACAGCCACCCAATGGCATAAGAAACCTCAGAAAGTCCTGTGGGTCCTTCCTTATGCAATTTGTTCTCCAAGGCAGGAGCAGAACTCATCTTGCCCTGGATTATCTTACACTGCATCATTTCCAGAGAAATGGGAATAAAGGATGATAGAGAGCAATAATGTTGTATGAATGAAAAATAATGTGATAACTCTGCTTTTTCTGCTCACACTGTCCTTCTAATATAAGACTCTGAGAAACGCAAGGAAACATCTCTATTAGAGTCCTTTGCTGAACATATCCCACAGAGTGGATAATGTGTCAAGAGTGTCTGTCTCCAGAGTCTGAAAAATCTGCCCCCACTGACTTTAACACTACAACTACATGTTCTGAACATTACTTTTCAGAGCACTGAAGCGCTCCATCAGGAAGACCTGAACTGAATGGACACAAGTCTCCATTCCTCACTAAATCCATATGGTGTGTAGGAGCTGAGAAGAAATCTTGAATTAGGCTCCTCTGAGGCATATAGAATCTGAAGCAACTCAAGATCTACCAGCAGTTTCTGAAAGGCCCTTTAAGATTTATACTGGTTTTGTGTTGATTTATGCTTACAGTAGTTCTATTCCAGGGAATATAAAAGCTAATTCAGCGATTGCAGTGGGGCTGCGACAAGAAAATGGGCTGAAAACCTAAAATACATTCATTCTTGCTTGAGGTGTGCCTATTAATAGGAATGAAGAGCTAGCAAGCAGTAATTTCTTTATCTTGTTTCTGGAAAAATTCTTGTTACCTGAGCAATTGCATCCTTGAGTTGATTGTATTTCTCTAGATCGAATCGTGTCTTTTTGGCTCCTTTATGGAAAAATAGTAAGTACTGTCTGTCTCTGGCATCTGGATAAACATATTCCTAAAGAGAAAAAAAAAAGGAGAGAAAATAGGAATAAGGCTACAGCAGGGAGGCAGCATAGGATGCCATAGCACAGTATGTTTCAGGTGTGTTTGGGAGAATGGCCAGCTTCTGACAGAAGGCACAAGCCTGGTCCAAGCTCACACGTTAGTGGATGACCCCTACCAGCAGCTAAACCCCCACTCAGTCAGTCACTGCTGCACAACAGGATGGGAGAGAGAAGAGAATCCAAAGGTAGGAAAAAAAAAAAAATTAACTGTAAAGTTAAAGACAGTTTAATAACTGAGGAAAAAACCCACAACAACATAATAGTGATGCAAAAGCAATCACTCACCACCTCCTGCCAGCGGACCAATGCTCAGCCAGACTCTAAGCAACAGTCGCTTTGGAGAAACTCCCTCCTACTTTATGTGACATTATGTGGTATGGAGTATCAGTTTGGTCAGTTCAGGGCAGCTGTCCCAGATGTGCTCCCTCACAATACCTCACCCACCCCCAGGCTATTCCCAGGGATGGGAAGTAGGGGGTTGGGAAGGCACAGACCAGAGAAGAACAAAAACCAAAGAAGGCCTTGGTGCTGTACCAGCACTGCTCAACAATAGCAAAAGCACTGCTGTGCTACCAAGGCCAGCTTGGTTATAAATGCCAAACACTGCACCACACTAGCTGCTCTGAAGAACATTAACTCCATTCCACCCAGACCCAGCAAAGTCAGACATTTGCTTCTCTACTCATTTGTTACACTCCAGCAATGAGTTATTATCACCTTCCTCCCATCCCCAGTGTGTGAATCCTTCCATGCAGAGGCAAGAAGAACTAACATTTCATACTGACAAGTTTGTGGGGGAAAAAAGGAGGGAGAAAAGCTATAAATGCTGTCCCCTGCAATGATGCAGCTGACAGACCCTTGGGACACCACACTGGAACACCTGCAGCATCTGTTCTGATGGCCTTGTGACAGTAGAGACATTTGAACCCTCCCTTCCTCATTATTTAGGCAGGACTAGGAACTGATGAGACAAATCATGCACTAGAAAAATCCATAGAGAATCTGTCACAATTACAAGGATCCAGAGATGGATTCTTCACCTGGATGGGAGGCTAGATCTGTGAAAGGTATTTCCAACAAGACGCCTGATCCTTGGGCTCTTTAAAAAAGGCCAACATGGCATGTGAGAGCAGTGGGTTTCCTTGAAGCCCAGAAGGTACCTCACGCAGCCATACCTGTCTGTACTGACCATATCTGCCAGCAGATGAATCTGTTTGGCTACAGCAGTCAGTCACCAAACACAGAAAAGCATTTCTGGTATGACAACCAGCCAGGACCACCATGAGAACACCCCCCACACAGCACCTGCCTGGCCAGCACAAATTAAACAAGTGACATATGGGTTCCAACAGGATAAGGAAGGGGCAAAGCAGCTTCTACCAGGCACAACTTTGCTATTTTTCTAGGGAATAGAGCCCAGAGAAAGTCTTCTACTGAAGCATCAACATCAGCAAAACAAGTCCTACCTGGCGGGTCATTACGAAATAAGCATACATTGCCATGGCACTACCATAGGTGATGAAATAGGTGACTGGTTCCATAATGTCCCAAGAATATTCCCACCAGGTGAGGCGGGCCAGAATCCCAAACTGAGTGGCCATGTAGGCCAGGCCTCCCCACAACACCAAGGTTGTCCTCTTCTCTGCTTTCCTGCTGAGCTCCATCCTTACCTGCAGAAGGCAGAAACACACACCTTGCAGTCTCAGAAGTAATTATGTTAATATTGTTAAAAGCTAATAATGTAAAAATAGTCCGTTATAGTAATAGATACATTAAGTGGTTTGAAACATGCTTCGAAGCATGATGCTTATACAAACTCAAAATTCTTTTCCATCACTATCTTGCTATCACCTATATTTACTTTAAGCATGCTCTGAATGCCTCAGGAAAGTATTTATTTCTCCATGTTCACAGACATTCTGTTGCATTAGACCCAGTCTTTATTAACAAGCTTATTTCCAATTACTTAAAGGAAGGAAACAAAGTATTTCCATAGAAACCAAAAGCAGACATGGTTTGGTAAACACTTGGTTCAGTGATCTTAAAACTATTTGAAGCACGCCAGGGACCCAATTAAAACCTGGAAATACATTCAGGCCGCATTTGGAAGATAAAATACAACACACTGAGAAACTCCTTACTTTTTCTAGAGGTGCTAGTTGCTCCTTCAATTGCTCTAGTCTCCCTATCAGCTCCTTCTCCTTGTTCAGCTGGTGCTCCTCAATGCTCAAGGCTGTGTACAACTGCTGAACCAACGTCTTCACATCATTCAGCGTTGTGGCATTTTCATGGCTTAAGAGCTCTAGGGAAAAACAGAGGCTGCTTTACACACCTGTGCCCACAGGGCTTCTCACATGTCCTTGGGAAACTGTGATGAACCTGCACCGGAAACGAACAAAATCATCTTTTCAACAAAGAAGTCTTTGGAAAAGCTCCAGCGCTCTAAGACAATGTGATTCCCTTGAAGGAAAACCAGGCTTTACTACTGGATACACCTAAAATTTGATAAGAACAAGGAAAAGAGATATGTCCTATAGAGCTAGCCAGATGTCAACAGCTGCTTCTGATTCATATTTATATTCAAGACAAAAACTAAACTAGTTACAATCCCTAACACCAGCTATCAAGACACAGGCAGAATTCAGACTACAGACCACCAGCAACCAGAGCTATTGGTGGTGGCAACTGAACACTGTAGGTTAGGGACCCCACAACAATCTCAGTAGCAGCATTTTGAGTGCCAGCGCCAAGAATTGGTTCCCAATGCCCTGTGGGTAACATCCCTAGCTGTGCTGCCTGCAAAGGAGCAAAGTTCTCCCTCACAGTATCTAGAAACACGAACCAGGCCACGACCCAAAAATAGCTTTATCTTTGCACTCCAACTCAAAAAGGATTCCTAGAGGATACCTTCGTAAAGGAGCTGTGACTACTTGTGTTGTCTTACAGGCCACGTGGAAAAAAAAAAAAATTGAAATTAAAGCAAAATATTTTGACATTAAGCAATTAAAAAATTAATTTTTGTAGCATACTTGGATTTGTACCTAAGTTACCAAATATGATTTTACCAACTCAAATAGCTATGAACAGCTTAAGTTTTAACACCAGCAGCTCAAGGGAAAAATATGACTCAGTTGCTCATGCCAAGACACAAAAAATACACAATTTCATTCTAGTTAAAGGGCTCCTACGTTCTCCAATGAAGAAAATTCAATGTGTTCCTACTGAGAAGATCATCAAGAAGCACTTATTTAAAACTATAGTACTGTGGCAGATCCATTTTCAAATACACAAGGTGATATTGTAAAAATTCAAAAGCAGTAGCTGCAAAGTTTGACAGAACTAATCTCAATGCCTATTTGCAGGCACATTAATTTCAGCACAAACTATAGAAATCTCCCTGGCAAGGGCATCCTAGGAGACAATTTCCTGTAACCTTCGTGATCCCTGAGCTCGTCTACCAGCACACAGTGGGTGACAGAGCAGAGTACTTCTTTGTGTGTGCAATACCCAGTGGGTTAGATATCCAGTCTTAGTGGAGAGCTTTCTGCTAAGGTGCTTTTAATGAAATGGAGAGGAAAAAAAATCATCTCTAGTAGAGGTCAGTCTACCCCACATTTACGGAAGAACAACGATCTCACCCAGTACTGCACTCCCAATTCCAGAATAACAGAAAATAACAAAATCCCCCACATCTGAGAGCCAAGAGCCAAACAGAACAGCATTTCCTAAGCTGTCCCTTTTGTTTAAATCCTCAGAGTTAACTACAGGCATGCAAGAATCTGGTGTTTTATGAAGGCTATGAAGCTGCCCAGAAGAAAGAGGGCAAATAAAAACATTGAGTTCCTGCCTCCCCCAGTAATGCTGAAATGTCTCAAAGGCTTCTTGCATGTTTTCACATCTTGAAAATCACACATATCCAAAGAATATTATTGAAATGGTTTTTCTTATTGACTCAAAATAGGTTAGTTTCCCTTCCTACCTGATTCTTCATAACACAACATTCCAAGGGCACAGTCTCCTTTATTTTACTGTTTGGTAGCTAACAAGGTTTTGAGGTTTATCTGCAATATTCAAAGTATTGCACTTAAATGGAAACAATGCTAGCTGTCAGGGGAAGCAACAACTTATTCTTCCAAACCAGATAATCTATGTTTCAATCCAATTTCCACCTTCTATTGTATTCCTTCAGAATGAGTTAAATCAAATTACTTTTCAGTAATTAAAAAATTTTTTTTGAAAAACTTGTAAATTAAAAGGAATTCTGTTTCTTTGTTTATTCTTCTTGGGGGCTGGGGGCACTAGCTTTGAACAAAATGAAATATCTGCTTTTCATTAGTGATTATCCTGATTACTTGGATATCTCTAAATTGGGCTCCAAGGAGATTTCTGGATTTTCTAATCCTTTCTCCAAGGATTAGAAACTACAAGGCTTTCCTTTAGAAACAAGCCTTCAATGCTCTTGAACCAGCTAATTAAGCATGTTGCAATGAAGCGGGGAACTGAATACTGAAATGTACCCCCAGTGCTGAGCAGAAGCAGGCTGCTTTACCTCTCTTTGGTGGTCTGACATGGTATGAGACATCATTAATGATTAGTTTGAAGTCATCCAGCAGAAGCAGGTCTATGCCTGTGGAAGAGGCCACACGTGTGCCATCTGTAAGGAAAACACAGATGATGCATTAAGCAGGAGGAACAAAGGACTTCAACAAGCTGTGGCTAAGTTGTAACACCACCCTAAATCCAGCTCTTTGGTTTCTATTCTTTCCAAAGGATGATACTTCTCACCAGGACAAGGAAAGGTGAAACATGACTGAGTTTTCACTGCTAAAGCTGGATACTGTCCCCTGTATACCACCTTCCACACCCAATTCCTTATAAATTGATTTGAACCTCTATGTAGGTTCCACAGCTTGCAACTTTCTTACTAAATAATAGGGAACTCTCCAGAAAACACCTCCATTAAGACTGATTTCCTTGGCAGTCCTGACTACACAATATTTTTATTCTAGGAATAGCCATTTCTATCTTCTGCTCTTTCAGGAAGGTCAAAGAACTCACACCACAGTGAACTTTCACTTCAAAAGCAAAAGGCCTGATGCAAACAGTTGGCAAGCAAGTAAATCAATTAGTTTGCAAACAACAGTACCTGCTGAGTAGATTGCAACCCGATCAATTCCTCCGTCCTCTGCTCGCAGCTGTTGCAAGAACACCCCGACAGAGTCTGAGATGGGTTTCAGGGTGAACTGGCAGCGCTCGCGCCGCGATGGAAGACTCACAGAAATCACAGGCAACCCGTTTTGGTAAACCACCGTCACTTCTACAGAGACAGCAAAAATACAAGCTTATCATTAAAAGGTAACAGATCTTCTCTACTTGGAGAAAGAAGCAAACCTGATAATAATCTGAATGTAACAGACTAAACTTTTGGTTCTCTCAAGAGATATGGCCAAAGAAAAATGGAGGTGTAGCCAAGATTCTTGCTCCAGTAACTTGGCAGTAATTTTCTGTACCTTGTAAAAGTTACTTACTCTAAACACAGTCACCTTTGTTCTAAAGGCAACGTGGTATCTAAAAGCCATAACACGGCAGCACAGTATGCTTTGGTTAGGTTTTGAGAATAAAAGCATTTTGGACTATGGAAGACAAAATACTGCCATTTATATCAGGATTTATAGCTCAGGAGAAAAAGGCAGATTGTGTCTGTTAGGAAACATCAAGGAAGGACCCACTTCAAATGTTTTTATTCTTGTTTAGTTCTGATTTCCTCCTCCTTCTCCTGAGGCAAGACATGTAAGAAAGCATTCAGGAGCATGAGGCTGTAGGAGAGCAACACTCCGAGTTTAGGCTTCAAGGTCATTTTATCTAAAATTCATGAGATCAATATACTTTGTACTTCTCTAGACAGGCATTACTACTTAGGTGTAGATAAAACAAGATTTTCAATTTCTCTGGTACTGCCAAAAGCTTTTCCGAGAGCTTTCTCGAGGATTTCTGTAATTCTAAAATCCATGGTAGTGACCTGTATGAGCTGTAAGCTGGTTATTATTTTACTGCCACAACCAGCCCCATGTGCTTCATGAGATTCATACACAGAAAAGAGGAGTTAAAAGTTCATATTCCCTAAGCCTCTTACTGAATCACAGTCATAACTGTCCTCAAGTGAGGTAGTTGCTAAGATACAACAGCACACCTCAAAGTTATTTGCTTTCATAGGTATCTTTTTTATTAAAAACAAACGGGGGTTTTTTATTGCTCAGAGCACTTGCTGTGTCTCAAGGATGGTGCAATCACACCTGCCCACAATTAATTTGTCTCAGTATCCCAACCTGTTTTAGCTCTGCTCAGCTCCTGTCTCCATAAACTAACTGAACTCATGGATTGACATGCTAAGTTATTTTAAGCAGCTAACATCAAAACCAATCAGTCAAAAAGTCAACAGAAGCAGAAATAAAGACAAATAACGTTATTTTAACTAGCAAAAGGAATTATGAGGACAAGTCCTGGGGGAACACACCTTTCCAAAATTGGAGGATTGTAGATATTGAGAAAGGATCTACCAAGTGCACTTGCACAAAACCAGAAGAATTCTCTTCTCATTCTTAACTATCACACACCTTCATGAAGTGCATCAAGCATAAAAAAGCTTTTTCCCTCTTGCAAGGGATTGCTGCCTTCGAGTCCTTAAAGACTAGACAGAAGCAACCAAGTATGGACACCTGAAACAACTAAAGCATCCTAAGAAACCCTGGTATTTGAAAACCTATCAATGCCTATTCTCAAGACTCAGACATCTGACAAGATTTTAGTAACTTTAGTGTTTTGAAGTACAAAATTCAGAGACAACAATCAGATATTTACTGGAAAGAAATAAAGCAAAGCACTAATTTATTTGGACTGTAAGACAGAATATAAAGCTCCTTAGGCAGCAGCTGTTATGACACCAGCTATCAGGTTTTCTTTAAATTTAAAATGGTACCTGGACCACACAGGCAGAGAGGCAGCTTTTTGCAGAGCAGAAGAGAGAACAGTGATTGTATTGACACTTTTTCCATGTACCCCCACTGCTACCACAACCAGAGCTCCAGGACTGCCAGCTCTGGAGGAAACAAAGCCTTTCACTGGGATTTCCAGCATAGGTGAAGTATTAAGGACCAAATAATTTTCCTTCGAAAGACAGGGTCAGTAAGCCATCGGTACATCTGCTTTATGTTTTCCTTGCAAAAATCTTGTCAAAATAATTCCCTAGCTTAATTCACTGGCAGGGAAAGTCCACAAGTCCAGGTTGATCCTCTCATCACCTCTCACACAGGTAATGCTGGACAGATTTTTACTGCATCAAAGAGGGAAGAGACAAAGAAAAGGAAATCTGAAGGACGCAATAACACAAACCTAACAGACAGCAGCAGGCAGCTCCAGTAAAAGTTATTAATAAGCCCCTATGATATGGCTGCCTCACTCTTCTCTCCCACAGCTCTGTGCGTCTTCTGCATCTACTTCACAAGTTACTAAGTGGACAAAGCATTTGGCGCCTCACTAATCACAGAGCTCAGCTCATCTTCCCCCAGTTAAATTTTAAGCCAGGATTTAAATGCATGGGACAAGTAAAAGAAATTTATATAAGTGTGCTTCACTTACATTTACAGTCACCTACAGCCTGGCCAGGAATGATGCTAAATTAGACCACGGAGGATTTAAAAAGTTTTACAAGATATGTTAAGCACGGGGGTGGCTTTGAGGTATGAGCTCCATCCAAGCAGCACAACATTTTGACTCAACCATATGTGCACCAGCATGGATATTGTTTTTCAAAAATTTCCATTTTTGCCTAAGATCAACTTAAGCAACAAATGAGGTCAAAATGAAGGACAGTAAAAGAAAAAAGTGTGGCTGAAGAAGTCAGCGCTGAACTTTGGCTACTGGTAATGGCAAAGTTATCGGAGCAACTAATGAGAGATTTATTCAAGCACAACAGGAGGAGAGGTAAAATCAATTCAGGCACAAGCAGACATCTTCTCAACCTTACACATCCTCTACACATGTACCTATTTAAGCTCCAGGCTTTCATGTAAGCTCTGCAGAGCAGTCAGTCGTTCTCTTTGCACACTTGTTACCCTGGCAGAGGAAACAGGAACCCTTCATTTATTAGCTTTCAGACCTTATTAACAAGCCTTAACAAGGAGAGGAGAGGATTCACTCATCTGTCATCACAAGTGCTCCACTCCTTGTACACAGCATGCAGATGTTAAGCAGGCACCAAGCTGAAAGCTGCTTCTTTCCTCTTTGCATTGTGGCACACCAAGATTTTTAAAGTACCACCAGTGCACCCTTTTGCTTTATACTCTGACAACCTTATCAAAAAAGCCTCATGTTTCAGCTGCCCCAGAACTCAAATAAAGGAATGACACTGCCATGGCTTCACAACTTATTCACTGCAGTAAATGATGCTTTTGACCATTTTGGCATGTAGCTGATATGAACTGCACTTTTGTTACATAAATGGACTTAAGAGGGAAGGTAGGGTCAGGCTGAAGAGACCACAGTGGGTCTTCTGGTGCCACCTCCCTGCTCAAGCAGGGACATCCCAGAGCACAAGACACAGAGATTGTGTCCAGATGGTTCTGGAGTAGCCTCAGTGAGGGAGACTTCACAGCCTCTCTGGGCTACCTGTTCCAGTGCACAGAAGCTCTTCCTCGTGTTCAGGTAGGATTTCCTGTGCATCAGTCTCTGCCCTTTGCCTCGTGTCCTAGTGGTTGGCCCCACTGAACAAAGCCTAGCTCCAGCCTCTGGCACCTCCCTCCAGAATGGGCAGCGCCCTGAAGAGTAGGGATCATACAGACCTCACAGCTACATCAGAAAGAAGTCTGGAAAAAAGATTTAGACAGCTACACACAATGCCATCTTCCTTTATAAGGCCCATCCAGTTTTGTAAGGACGGTTCACAGAAAAGTTGCCCGCTGCCTTAATTCTTCTAGACGTTGCTCTCTCTGTTGCTTCCTTAGCTCCAAAGTGGACTGGCGTCCAGCCAAAAAAAGCCTCAATCAGGAAAGGGGGCAGGGAATGAGATGTGAGTTAGACAAGTCCCAGCGAGGCAGGAGCTAGTGCACCTGTGTACTCACCATCAGAGGGCACTACGGTACTGCAATACACCACTCTCACGCTCTGCCAGGGAGACAGCCGCTGGTGCACCTGGAAAACGCAGGCATAGCAAAAAGACAAATGGTCAGAGTCTGGCAGGAGCTGGCCCAGCGCCACCCCCTGTGCCCCCTTCCCCAGTGCCAGGCTCTTCCCTTCGTCCCATCCGCCGCAGGGACAGCCACAAACCCAGAGCACCTGCCAGGAACAGCCACCTCCCTTCCCATCTGGCACCCCCCGGGGCTTCCCCCCGCAGCCAAGTTCACCTCCACACACCTAGCTGAGAGTCTAGAACAGAACAGCTGGGGTTTGTTTTCCTTGATGTGACATGTACTTTTAAAGCCATATGGTCAATCAGTTTTAAGAAATCCATTTAGCCTACTACACAGAGTTAGAAATCGTATCAAAGCACAAGACTTTTAAAGGTTAAAAACAGTAAGTTTTTTGCACAACCAGAAGAGATGTTTACAGAGTTGTGGATTAACAGGTTCATCCTCTTTGGTTGTTTTCCATGCCAACACTACTTTTTTCATGTCCTTACAGAGGGAAGACAAACTCTGAGACAAGAAATAGTAAACATGCCTATGCCCAGAAGAACAAATTGTTCCAACATAAAAAGCGGTAATTGTAATACTGAGCTATAAAAATAAAAAAAACCACACACAAAAAAAAAGCAAAACAAAAACAAAAAACACAAACAAACAAACAAAACCACAAGACCCCAACAAGAAGAAAGCACATTAATGGGTTTGTATGTTCTGCAAACTTAGCAAGAGACTCATTTGCCCATGATAATCTACACCCAGGCTGATTTAAAGTCTCTTAGATTACATTACAATGGTTATATACTAATCCTTCCCCAACACCAAAATTACAACTCTGGCACACAAAACAGCTCAGCTGTAAACTAGAGTAAGGCATAACACACCAGCTCTCACCTGTCTCTGGTGGTTTATATTTCAGTGGCTAGCCTCAGATCTTTCAAAAGCTGTCGCCCAGTTTGGACATTCCTACGGTCTGGGATACTTTTTCTTTCCTAATTGCTAAAACACGGCTGCCAAACCTACATTTTTAGAAAGGTATCTTACAGGGAGAACTTGTTTAAGTAAATTTCTAACAAAGCTTGCAAACAAAACCCAGGTTTGCTGATTATTTCTCTGCCAAATTCTCCAAATCTGTTTCATGAGGTTGCCTTTGATAATCTACTTTAAATGGCTTTAATTGCTACTTCCCTTGTCCTCTGAAGCCTGATATCCAAACCAAGAATAGTTTCCACTCATCTTTCTTGAAAGCAGGACCTTTGGCCCTGATGGTCACTGCATTGACAGCTATAGAAATTCACTGTGATATGTGCTGTATTTATACTTCATTTCTATCAGTTTTGACAATGAAGCGTCAGTCATTTTCAATTTGCCTCCTCTCAACTGCATTTTCAGCTTCCCAGGGTCCAATCAAACACAGGAAAAGAAGTGGGCACCAAACAGCTACAACTCAAGTGGGAAGTTCAATGTTTCACCAATGTAATGCTGTAAAAAACACCTGTTTGTTGGGAACCAAAGGGCAAATATGCCTTTTTGCAAGCAAAATAAGCAAGTCTTCTTGACTTTCTGACACCATGTGCTACTGTTGAGCAAAACCAGGACTACCCCTCCCACTCGAAAAAACCCCAAATTTTAGACTCAAAACTATCTGAGAAAAACACAGCTACAGCCCCACATACTGCACAAATCCAGCTGTATTATCTTAGCATTACTATTATATTATTAACAAGATCAGAAGCTTCAAGGATCAGATGTGGTACCACACACACACAAATCAATTTTCAGAACTAATTTTTACCTAAGGAAGGGAATTTCAACCCTTCCAAAAACAGTATCAGATACAAAAACAAGTGGGCAGAATTCACTCAGTGAGGCACAAACCTTCTTCAGTCAGAGAGCACTACCCCAAAGACTGTTTATTGACCTGTTTTACCTGATCCCACAGCACAGCTAGCACTAGTAAGAGGTTATTACTGCTTCAATCTCCTCCACTACACAACGTAATTTATCCATTTTTCAAACACTACATAGCAGGACTCTGCCTTTCCACCAGATATGAATGACAGCCCAACAACGCAGTTCCCAGAACATCCTGAACCCCTCTAAACCCAGCACCATCCCACTGCAAAGTAACCATGTAGCTGGAAGATACTATCAGGTAACACATGCAAAGACTTTACCTTAAGGCTGCAAGTATCTGACAGATACAAGCTCACTCCAGAAGCCTCCTGCCCTCTTAAAACAAAACAGGGAAAAAGCAAAACAGGTTGAAAAACCAGGGCATGTTAGGTGACTCATCATAAAGCTGAGGTGCCTCCAGACTTAACCCCTTGCACAATTCTTGCATTCCAATATGGGCTGAACCCCTCTGTTTCCTTAACACTCTCCTCCCCAGCAGTGTGCTGCCAGTACATTTTACAGGAGAGATGTTGTTAAAACACTCATATCTGTCACTCCTGCAGCTCTGAACTGTGCTGCTGGAGTAATTCCTTATCGACAAAAACAGGCCCTGCTGGGTAGGAAAGGGAAAAGGAACAAATAAAGTCAAAAATGAACAGAGACCGAGATGCCATGATACATCATGCAGTGTTAGCAACAGCTTAAAGAGTTAGCCATCATTTTTACTCCTGAGGGGAGACCGTTGTTTTAAAACTGAGATGGAGAGAAATGTTTGAAGCCATTATCCAATGTCTGCAGCTCAACAGCTCCATACAGAAAGATGTCAGAAGGCTGAAGCTGGGGATGGGAGCAGTGCAGGGCAGAGAGAGGAACTCCAGATATGCCCCTAGGCAAACAGCCAACAGCTCCCAACAAAGTGTGGAGTAACTGCACCCAAATTTTAGTCGAGACAGCCTTGTCCACCTCTCCCAAAATAAGCAATACTAGGGAGTGTGAAAAGCACCAAAGCCAGACTGCTGAAATGAGAAGCTTTAAGCACTAGGATAACTTTCTGAGTCTCACAAGAACACGTGCAGGAATTCACATTCCACATCCATCAAATCCTTCATTTCCTGCCTTATCTGCAGTAAGATGCATGTTAAGAGGCTCAAGGTTATGGAGAAGCTGTGCTCCCAAAATGATTAAAGGAGCAGGAGGAAAAAAGTCCCAGTCCCCCACCTAAAACTAATGCTTCCTCCAGCCTTGTCCAGGTCTGTAATAGACACCCAAAGGTAAAAATAACAGCATCTCTATAGGTCCTAATGTAGCTTTCTCAGTACTACCTGGGTGACAAAGTTAATCAAAGCCTTGTTGGAAAAATCGACCTGCCAGTGAGTGCTCTCTGCTAGAAAAGGAAGAAGCAGCTCCTGTTCTCCAGGAATGATGGAATGCTAACAACTTTAGGAGACTGAGTCTCCAAACTCTAATTAAAATCAGAAAGATTTGTGGAGCCCTGTTTTGAGGAGGCTGAAAACTGATCTTATCCTCCTAGTGTTATCTCCTCCCTTGACCCAAACCCTAAGACTCCTCCCCTGCAATATCCTATAAAACCCACGACTCTGCCCCCTGCTATCTCTCTCTCTCTGTCTTCACCCGCACCCCGGCACGGGGTAAGGGGAATAAATGGATTCTCGAGCTTAACAAAGACGACTTATCTCAGCTGTTTCCCTGCCAGTGGTTGTAACCTCCCTGGACACGACGCACAGCAAACAAACAAAAAAAACCCACAACACCCCAAGCATGAAAAAAGGTGAACATCTTTCTCCAAAACCCAAGTAAAACATGCTGCTAACTCATTACCTGGAGTACCAATGCAGCAAGAACTGCAGAGCTTTTATGAAAAACAGAGCATTCTCTGCATAATGCTCTACTACAACTAAAGCATTTTAGAGACACATTTGCAAGTGCTTCTGGCAACATCTAATTTACAAATTATGAGGGGACTCCTTTACAGGAGGCTGCCTTAAGTCTGATACAAAGCAGCTCACTTTTTCCAACAAGAGCTATTTTCCTCTTTATCCTGACGTTTGCTTCATGAAACACTGAATGTCTTTCCTGGCTCTAAAAGTGGTTATCCTAAAACCTCCATGCTGGAATCTCAGTGATGAAAATTGCTGTGAGCTTCCCCAAGCAGCCATGCCACCCCAAGCCACCCACCTCAAACATGTGGAAAGGCTCCATTTACTCATCTTTACCTCATCTCTCCTCCTTCAATCTGTTACATTTTGGTCTCTCATAAACAGTACGTTGATCCTAAATTATCCAAGTCCCCTTCTGTCTTCCCTTCTCCTTCCCCTTCACATCAGCTGACTGCAAAGTAAAGGATACTCAGGGCAAAACCATGCCCTAACCAGAAAGCTGCTGTCCCAGGGGTGTGATGTGTGACTTCCCAACACAGCCAGTGTTTTTTGCACCAGCACATAATGTCTGACTGGATTTAAGTACATTTAGCTGTGAAGGATTGACTAAGGCCAGCTGCCCAGCCAGCTGCTCCCTCACTCCTTGGGAACAGCACAGGAAGATGCAGGATAAAAGGATAAAGGCAGTCACCACTCCTCACTGGCTTAACAGACTGGACTAAGGGAAAGTTGATCTACTGCCAATAAAAGAAGGTAATATCAAGAAACAGGCTGAAATTAACATTTTCCCCGTAAGCCAAACCTTTCTCCAGGATCCAACTGCCCAGAAATCCCTTAGACGCTGCACACTGAGATCCCCACCCCCCGGGCACCCCACAGAGAGACACCTCAGCCCCAAACACCCCAGAGAGATCAGAGACTCTTCAACCCCAGCCATTTCTCAGCCTCCTAAGACACCCCACAGATATCAGAGAACCCCCTCAGCCCTCACAAAGACCCCTCAACCACAGATATCCCTCCCAGCCCCAGGCAACCCATCCAATGAGTATTAAACCAGTCTGCCAATAAAACCCGTCACAAAGGAGCCAGTGCAGGGCTCTGAGCACTCAAAGGACCTTCCCTTCCACAGCAGCTCCTCACTGAGGGCCGCTGAGGGCAGTGGGGTGACCAGGGGAAGATGGTGGCACCTCATGAGGGACCCACCTGCTGCCAGCACCCAGGCACTGTCCTGCCAGCTTCAGCTAATTCCTGATAATTCCTCCTCAGCATCTTTACTGCCATCCTCAGACACCTCCAAAGGGATCAAAACAGGCCTATCTGCCATTGGAGATACCTGCCTGCATCTCTCACCCCCTCCCCCTTCTTTTCTTTCTGAGGTGCCTAGACTGCCCACTTCCAGGTGCTCCCTTTGAGGGAAAAAATTACTAAAAAAAAAAAAAAAAAAAAAAAAAAACAAAAAAAAACCAAAAAAACCCCACACCCACAAAAAACACTCAATCTTCCCTTGAAATTTAGCCCAGCTTCACCGGGGATTTGCAACCCTGTATGGAAGACCTACTCCAGCTCCTTGCTATAGACTCTGGATACATTAACATAGCCAATTTCCCTCCAGGGAATCCCTTCATAGCCGTATTTCCCTCCAGGTTTACACTGCGCTACCGCTCTGGAGGCTGGGATGTGATAAAACACCCCTGGCTCCCACTGAATCCATGCAAACCCCCAGGGAGAGCGAACACGGTGGGAAACGCCCCTGTACCCAAGAGCTGTGCCCTCGAAGTGATAGCAACAAGCCGTAATACTTTTGAGTATAATTTTCTCTAAAGTCCAAACTGCTGCCATTTTTAACCGTACAGCTTGCCTCCCAGGACCCAAACACTTGTCTGATTAAAAATCCCACTGGCTTGAACTCATTCCTCTCTCTGACAGCATGCTCTTACTCCATCCCACTCAAGAGGTCAGATTTTACACCAAAAGAACATTCTGCGCCCACTGCCTCCACAGAGCAGCGTTTCATGCAGATGAAGGTTAAGCAAACAAAAACCCATCTGAACTGCAGTGTTATTTCATCACGGATGTTCTTCTTCTGTATTTTAAAATGAGGCTGTAGACGGACACAAAAAAGAGGCAATGCCAACAAGACATGGGAAGTGTTATCCTTCAGATTTGGATGTACTTTGTATGACCCACGCGCTAGCAAAGGATCATTTGCCTCAATTCTTGTTCTGCCTGAATTTTCTCTTCTTCCAGCATTAGTACAAAGCTCTATCACATCTGCTAGGAAGGGAACATAAACAGGAGGTGAGCTATAAATACTCCCCTTCTCATCCTGCTTCCTTTGCCCATCTGCCTAAAATGAAGCAGGTAATCCACAGTGCCCAGGAAAAGGAGGGGGTAGGAGGAAGGAGGTTAATTCTCTGCAGAAAAGGGAAAAAGCAGGGATGAAGTAACTGCTCCTTATCCTTCCCTGTGCCTTTCTCCAAGGCATTACTACTGCCCTGGAGACACTGGAATGAGGAGTTGCAGCAGGAACTGTTGTTGAGCAGGAACATCACTGCATGTATGGCTTTGATTGAGCCTCTGGGTGATAAGAGAGGGAACAGGAAGCAATAAAAGGGAAAAAAGTTGAGCTGCCATATTAAGCACGTAAGTCAGGCAGAATCTGTTGCTTTTAACAGGTGCTTCCTTTGCAACCATCCACCTCACTTTTCCCCCAACTAAAAACCAAATCAAAACCCCAAACCAAAACCTTCTCTCAGTCTGTATTTTTAATTTATTGTAAGAGTCAACAACTTACAGAGAATTACCCTATTCCTAACTTAGGATAGATGATAGGCAGGGTACACCAGACTCTCACACTCCCTCTTTCATCCAACCTTCACATAGTCCTTCCTGCCTCAGGCAGACAACACAGAATAGGGCTGGAAGCTCTCCCTGACAGTTTGTGGTGCCAGACCACAGTTTCACCATGAAAATATTTTTGCTTTACTGGAGCAGGATGGTTTCAATTCTGCTTCTTTAATACAATCCTCATGGTTACTGGGGGGGAAAAGCTGAGAATTTTAATTCCATTGAATCCTGAAGACTTGAAACACAGAACCCAAATAGAACACTAGGATGTGTTTAAACCTGTGTCAGCTTTGAAACCTGAGAGCTAAATTCCTTTCCTTAATTTCCAGATTCACCAGTTGAATCTTAACTGAAAAGGTTTGTAATTCTCTTCTCAAAATTAAGGGGGCTGTCAACTACTGTTTAAAAAAAGTTTGAAGAATTCAGTGAGTTCTGAGCTCACTAATTTCAGGGATTTTGTCTGTCTGAGCCACTCACAGCTGAAAACTGCATAACTAAGAAAGAAGGCATCAGATGGATTCCCCTCAGTGATTTCCCAGGGCAGCTTAGCTGTTGTTTGGTTTCTTGTTTGATTTTCTTCCTCTAGCACTTACCAACCCCATTAAGGCAACTCCTTTAGTCTCTGTTAGAACCAGTTTAAAACGAGAGCTCTTGCCCCTCTTCTCCCACTGCAAAAAGAGCTTCCCAGTGAGGAGACTTCACTGACCTTCCGGCACTTCCAGCATCAAGAATGAAACAATAAGCAGATTTATGGAGCGAGATTCCCACAAGTGCAAGGAAATTCCTTCTGCCTCGGTGCATGCTAGGGAGCAGCCAACTCACACTGGTTTTCCATGGAAATAAACTCAGGAATGAGGGAACCTTGCTTTCAGCTCTTGAGAAGACACAGCAGGCTCTTGCAGACTTCGGAGTCGGCGCCAGCACTCACACAGCTTGGGAGGATCTGCACGCTCTGAAATATTGAGAGGTGCAATATACTGCAAAGCCACAGCAGCCCAGCACATCCCACTGCTGGGGGAATCCTATACCATTAGCTCCCAGCAGGAAAGCACAACACAAAAGAATCTCATCTCTCTGGCTCACCTTACACCTGGGTTTGGTCCAAAAAGTGGGGGAACAGAAAGGTAAGTACTCTCAGACAGCAAGAGGCTGTGCTCATCAAGTCACATCCAATCAGTCCACATAAAGTAAATCCTTCTCTTGGATTATGAGCTTTACAGGGTAAGCCTAGAGGCCAAATTCACTTTAGGACTGAATCCTTTATGAGGCACTTAGCAGGGAAGTTTAAGAGTGCTGCCCAAAAGTGTCAGACAAGCTTTACAGATATTCTGATTCTCACAAGTTTGGGTCCTAAGCAAAAAACTAAGTTTGGCTACAAATACCTGCAGCCGATTAACAATGCCCAGGTTTTTTCTGGAAGAAATACCAAAATGTAGGATGTTTAACTTGGCATTCGTCCCTGCTTTCTACAATCAGTCTGCAGCAGTTTGCACCAGGTATGATTAGTACAGCAAAAATCAATCCTTTTGCTAGTTCCACACACATCTCATGAAGCCCTGGAAGAATCCTCCACTTGATTAAGGGTGGATGCCTGACATTCTCCCCCTGGATATGTTGCTTGCCATAAGGACTGTTACTGTGCAACTCTGGCTTCTAAATCCCTTGTGTTCCCTGGCAAGACTAGAGCAACAGAAGGAAATGAAAAAAAAAAAAAAAATCCAGTAAGAATATATAAATGTTTTAAAGTCATTAAAGATCTCCATTTCATTGTGCTACCAGACCACAGATCAAGGATACTTACATGCAAACTTCATATCCCTATATGTTAATGTTTAATGTCCTTTGGTTAATGATGTACTTTTACTTATTTTGCAGGATGGCCTCCCTCCTGTGCCCTGAGAGAGGAAATGGTGCAATGCTCACTGCCGGTGTGCCATAGGGACACGCCTGAAGAAGCAGCTTGGCAGAAGTTAAAGTATGAGTGAAAGGCAGTGCCCTGCAGAGGCAGATCTTTGTTGACACACTAACAACGTGCAGGAAGAACACAAGCACGTTAATTGTGAACCTGATGCTTAACTAGTGTGTTAATTTCAGTTCTGAAGGTTCCCAAGTTCAGTTTTTCCCTGCTCATCTCACCTGGTTTATTTGGCAGAGGAGGAGGTCATAGAATCATAGAATCCCAGAATGGTTTGGGCTTGAAGGGACCTTAAAGATCATCTTGTTCCACCCCCTCTTCTTATGGGCAGAGACTCCTTCCAGTAGACCAGGTTGCTCCAAGCCCTATCTAACCTGGCCTTGGACACTTCTAGGGTTGCAGGGGCAGCCACAGCTTCTCTGGGCACCCTGTGCCACCACGCCCTCACAGGGATTAATTTCTTCCCAACATCCCATCTAACTCTGCCCTCTGGGAGTTTAAAGTTTTTCCCCCCGCCCCGTAAATAGTCTCTCTTTTTGTAGGTTCCCTTCGTGCACTGGCAAGCCACAATTAGCTTACTCCAAAGCTTCTCTTCCCCAGGCTGAACACCCCCAATTCTCCCAGCCTTTCCTCAGAGCAGAGGTGCTCCATCTCCCTAACCATAGGAAAGCGGAGTTGACCCCTTCTGTACAGCACAAGGAACACTCCTAGGGTATCCTGCAGCATTCTGTGCACAGTTTCAGAAACACAGACTTGCTCCCGGCTCCTCTGGAGGAGGAAAAGCTTTTATCACCTGTGGGACTGCTCCCCAAACCTCAGCCTTGGCAGCAGTTGGGGCTGACTGGAACACTCACTGCTTCATCATTGGTCATCTCTAGCAAGATAAGCAAGAGGCTCAGAGATCAAAAGGTTTTTATTTAATTGACCACTGATAAACAGAATTACTGCAATAGCATCTCCTAATAGCTCAGAGCTATTCATTTGAGCATCTCCTGCATGGCACTGCTGTGCTACAAAACTGAACGAAATTATGCTCAAATACATGAAAGCATAACAGAGGCACAAAGATTTAGGAAAGCTATAAACTGAAGTCTATCACTTTATCTAACAGCCAGTGCCATCACTCCTTCGGGCTGAGCCTGTGGGGATGAGCGGCTGGATGCCCTCGGGAAAGGCTGCTGCTCCCCTTCAGGTGCCACTAGAGTGCCCGTGGCCAGGCCACCTTCAGCACCAAGCCACTCTGTCCTCTCCCAAACCTCCTTCCTGTGTCTTCTAGCAAAACCAGTCAAAACAGGGTTTATGGACATGCACTATGCACAAGCCCACCTTCAGTTTATATAACAATTAAGTCCAGGCATCCAAGTTAAAAATCATTAAAGAATCTTAAACAACAGTCCTAAGACTTCCCCTAACTTACCAAGCTAACCACTACCAGGATGTGTGATAAACCAGGACCCAAACATTTAATTCCAACTCTTTGTTTAAAAATACTGTTTCCTATAAATTTTTCAAATTATTTCAACTCAGGGATTTTTACTTTGTTTTAAAAGCACAGAACATATAATATATTGTATTTACACCTCTACCTACAGTTTTTTCTCCATAGAAACTCCTGCAGTTTCATCCAAAGAGTAAGACACAATGAGGATCCAACACAAAACAAATCCATTTTCAACAGCCAGTCCCAAAAAGCTGATTTGAACTACTTACCCAATTATGAGCTGCAAACCACACATCAGAGAGATACACGTTCGCAAAGGATTTGCACGTCACAGTTCTTTCCTGTAGGAGGGCTAAGGCTTAACTCATATTAAGAGAAATTGAGACACCTTGGAAATGAACCACTAGAAAAAAAATTACTAGGAAAATGATCATTTTTCTAGTCATTAAGGCCATTTAAGAATGAACAGTCCTGGGAAAAGAGATAATCCTGGGAGAGAGGGATTTGGAATGGAAAGTAACTGGTGATCTTTGGCTTGATCACTTCCTTAAAGCTTTTCCAAATCAATTAAACTAGGTTTAATATACTGTGATAGGTGTTCAGTGGTCTAGAAGAAGGCAATTTACAATTTGGCTCCGAGTTATACAAGCTGTCAGAGACACATTTACAGTTTGTACTTTCAATGACAGTCTCAGATAATGAAAATTGAATAATTCTTCTCTAGAAAATTAAATGTATGCATAAAACAGAGCAAAAAAAAGCCTCTGTGGAAAAGCCACAAAGCGACAGGCATCAGGGTAAGGGCTTCAAAACATATGCTTTCAATGCAAGTGAGGAGGCTGGCTCAGCTCACACAGACTCAGATACTCTCCATACTTTCTTTCCAAGAACCTTTTTAATGCTTTCTCACTGGACTAAATAGCCCTAGGAAGCAGGACTTTTTCTTTGATCCACTGCTAATTATGACTTAAAGCTCTTTCAGCTATGAATCCCAGGTTTCTGCTAATCTATGGGTATAGTTTTAAGAGGCCAGAGAGAATCATAGAATCTCAGAGTAGTTTGGGTTGGTTGGAAGGAACTTTGAAGCCCATCTCATGCCAGCTCCCTGCCATGGGCAGGGACACCTTCCATAGACTAGGCTGCCCCAAGCTCCATCCAGACTGGCCTTGGACACTTCCAGGGATGGGGCAACCACCATTTTTCTGGGCAACTTGTGCCAGGGCCTCTCCACTCACACAGAGAAAAATTTCTTCCCAACATCCCATCTAACCCTACCTTCCAGCAGTTTGAACCCATTCCCTCTTGTCCTGTCTCTGTTTCCTCATACAAAAGTCCCTCCCTCTTCTTTGTTTTTAAAATTATTTTGGCTGCATAGGGTGAGCAAATAGTGGAGAGAGCAAGTTTCCCCAGCTGATGTACTGCTAGGACTCTGCCTGGTTTTCTAAGCCTATGAAATCTGCTGGGTTCACAGCTCTGCAGTCTGATACATGCAGCTTGAAACCATCCCCAAAATATACATCAACAAATCAGAAGGTCCAGGCAAAAAGGAAGAGTGATTCAGGGCTGGGCCTCCATTACAATCCTTTTCTTTCATCGCACCCTGATGGGTGAACTGGATCCAAACAACTTGTAAGTGAACCACAACTAGCTGCCACAGTTGCTAGTCACAATTCTTTCCAATGGGCACTGCTAAAAGCTTGCACATTCACAAACACTCCCATGAGACATGGAAAGCAGATTCCTCTTTTCAGTTTTTTTTTCTTGTTGCTTTGGAGGTTTTTGTTTTGGGGGTGGGTTTTTTTGGGTTTGGTTTTTTTTGTTTGTTTGTGGTTTTTTTTGGTGTTTTGTTTTGTTTTTGGGGTTTTTTTTGGGGGGGGGTTGTTGGTTTGTTTGAGGGGTTTTTTTGGGGCGGGGGGTTGTGGGGGGTTTTTTTGTGTAGACAAAGCTTTTTGCTAAAATCAGACAGAGAGCAGCAAGGGCATGAGTTTAGGTAGGAAGCCCAGGCATTTCCAAGCAAAGAGCTTATCCTTTTGGGGAACAGAAGGCCTGATGGCACTCTGGAACCGCCTTGCAGAGTTGAAACCTTTTGTGCTTTCCCAGCACGGCAGTGAAAACACATTAGCCCTTGAGAAAGCCGTAGGAGAAGCACTAAAATAGCTGGCTGGGAGCAGCATAAGTGGCTGTCCAGACAAATACTAAGAGAATCCATAAAGAGCTCTCTGAAGGCAAAAAAAAACCTCAGTGGGAAAGCAGACCACTCTTGCAGATAGGCAAACCAGGAATGCTAACATCAAGTTCAGACTAAGTATCAAAGATCACTCATTTCTGACAGGAAACAGTCACGATGGAAACTAAAAACAGGCACAAAGCACAGCTGGGAAAGCAGTAGCTAGGTGAGCACAGAGCAGGGAAGGAGGAACACAGGTCACAGCCTTACAATGCTGCAGGACACTGCACCAGCTGTAGTCGTATTTGCTCAGGAATGCAAGAACCTGGCAAATCACTCAGCCAGAGCACATCCCACGTGGATTGTCTACAGACAACTTTCAGATCAGCAACACATTTTTGCTTCAGATAAAACAGTGATAAGCACAACAGTGTCAAAGCACCCACATGTCTCTGTTGGGCACAGGCAGCACAGTGGAAGAGGGTCACCTCCCAGTAGGCTCTAAAGCCAGTGACAATCACCTTCAAAATGTAGTGAGCAAGCCTGTCTTGAATTAACTAATAGAGCACAGTCATCTGGATTTATTAAGAATATTTCTTCAGAGCAATCCTAAAATACAATGGATGCATGCTTGGGCTATGCCACAGATCAGGGAATCTCTTAGGTTACATTTGCAGCTGTTTCCTCAGCTGCCATCAGCCACCTGGGAATTTCTCACAGACAGCACAGGCTGCCCTTGCCCTGTTGGTCAGACCGCCCCCCACCACACTCCTAATCTCGGCATCTTTAAAACACAGTTCATGACACCACATACAGCACATTCCCACTAACAGAAGCACATCAGGCACTCCTCCATCATCCTGCTATTTATAACTGTAGGACTCGGAAAGAGTTACAGGGTTAAAGTGAAAAGTTTTGTCAGACTACAAGTCTGGGCTTGAAATTTGAGTGAAGCATGCCTCTGCTAGTCACCAGCTTAAAGAATAACACATTTAAGAGCTGCATAGGGGAAACAAACTGCATTCCCAGGAGAGAAAGAAAAAATGGCTCAGCTGCAGTTCTCAGCAGCAAACTCACAGGTTCTCAGAAAACTCAGCAGCAGATTCACACCACCAGATTTGGTAGTAGAAAGTGACTACAAGAGATGAGGATCAAAACCCAACATCAAATGGAATTTTCAGTTACTAAATGCCAGGTACAGACTTGAAATCCGTTTCTGTATGGCCCTGAAGATATTCACTTGACCCTTAGCATACATCATGTTTCAGGATTTTTTAACGGGTCACAAAAAGACACGGAGGTATCAGCCCCATCCCTTTACCCAGAGCACATGTGTGCGAAAATTTGCAGCAATGGAACCCAGAACCCATCCTTTGGGAGCAGGCAGTGGATCACAAGTAAGCCACTTCAGCATTCCTCTTCCACTGGCACATTTGCACATTGTACAGCAAGGGAAAACTTCCCCTTCCCAGTTATTTCATTCATGCTAAATTTCCCCTCTTCCCAGATACCAACTGTATTTTAACATTTTACAACTGCAAGTCAAATTTACCAGGGGAAGGAAATCAATGACTGCTTCTACTGTGCCAAGTGTGCAGTCACCTGGACTGTGCTGTGTTGTTACCAGCCCAGTGCATCTCACAGGTTCTTGCCAAACCCCAGTATTGAGCACTGTATGGTGCTCCTGACAGGCTTCCATAAAATCCACCCTCTCCAGGTATCCTTGCTCCCTGGCATTTAATCACTCCTTACTCTTTACCACAATGTAGGGAAACTTCCACAGCCATTTCCTTACAGCACCAAGGCCAAGAAAAACATTTTACTGAACTGTGCAACTTTCAGCAACTTCTTGGCTCACATTTCAGAAGAAAAGTTATCACTGGCTCATACAAAGATCTCCAACACAGTTAAAGTATTTCTGGCAGAGAAACAATAAAAAAAATGAAGTGCTTCAAATGCCTGGCCAAATTTTCTACAATAGATGAGAAAGGACTTAATAAGCAAGTTTATCCATGAGATCACCGCTCTGTAGTGTACAGCAACAACTCAATTAATCCAAAACTATTTGCAAGGACTTGCCAAAAAGAGAAGAGTAACAGAACAGACCCGGCAGAACAGTTTCCCAACACAGGCAACACACACACACTCTTCATCGTCCTGCATGAGAAGCTGCTCAAGACTGAACTCTGAACTGAAAACTTTTTTTCTCCTATTTAAAGGAACTAGCAATGCAGACTGGCTGTGTTATTTCTCAAGTGGTTGCTGCTTTACTCACTACAGCCCTCTATTTGCACAGCACTCAAAGTACTCACTCAGTTCTTTCAAATGAAAGATTTCATGTAGGAAAGAACAAAAAGAGGTAATTCAGGTACACAGTAAGTGATTTATCCATGTACCTCCATACAGGCAGCATTCTTCCTCCAGTCAATAAACTTTATTCCTCCTTGGGAAGGATTTGACACAGACCTCAAAAGCACAGATTGTCCAGCTCAAAGTGGGAAGCACACAGGCCAAAACACACTCTACAAATCACCATTTTTAGTTCTGCTGTGACGCCTGCAAAATAAACTTCCCTTTTATACTAAGGGTGAATTCCCAGTGCTACCAGCACTCGCTTCATTCCTCCAAAATCCTCATATCCCCTTGGCCATCCATACTCCCCACTGTCCAAGGAAACACTGCCAGGACACCCTCACTTCAGTCAAGCCCTCCAATATTTCAGTTCTACTGCCAAAAAGCAGAGTCTATAACTTGTGGTATTCAATAGCCTTGTAGTATCAAAGTGTAGATGAGTCATCAGGGCAAGATTAAAAGGATCTGGTTTTTTTTAATATTGCCAGTTAAAAAAAAAAAGAAAAAAAAAGGTTTGTGGAAGAGACAACTTCGTTTTCAAATATTAGTCTCCCTTGGTGAGCTCTGCCCTCAAATGGACAGTGTCAGTTTGATGCATCAGTGCATGCGAGATCAATGCAATCCTAAATTTTTAGTCTTCAAGAAGTTATTTTCCAAATCTGCCTGGGAATTGTTTAAGCATTACACAGGCTAAAAAAAACAATAAATCAAGCCTAACTATTGGAAACACAAGTAATTCATCTGGCAAGCTGAGAACAGAGAAAACGGACCATGAATAATGCAAGAGGGGTAAGATCCAAAATATTCCATTTGGTCTATTACCTGCAGCCTGAAGTGGCGATAAAATACTTGATTAAATTGGAGAGCAAAAGCTCTTCAGTGCAATAATTGGATAAATATTTCAGAACAATTTTTCTGTTAAACATTTGGAATCCCCCTGCCAGCCTGCTTTCCACCCAAGGACACAAGGGGAGGGTTTTTACAAGAACACGTGGCCTTTCTGAGGCAAAAGCCTCGGAGGGTGACGATGAGCATTCAGGCTCACAGAAACCCAGCTCAAATTGCTTTGCCACTTTGCAAGCTAATTTTTTCAGATGTAGCTTCAGAAATTTGTTGAGAAAAACCTCAATAATTCTACTTGCAGAAACAAGATTTTAGGCACTGTTTAGGAAAGCATTGTCCTCCTGCCCCCCCCCCCCACACACACACTTTGTTTTAGCTGTTGAATAAAATCAGAGCTTAGGAAACATATCATAGACAATTTAACCTGCATTTGCCCACTCACTTCACCTCATCACTAAGCTATCCAGCCATTCCAGGGAGCACAACAGACACCACAAGAGAACTGCCACCTGATAATGCCAAAGTAAACCACTTAAACCAGCTATTTCCATGCAATTTATTTCATGGAGTGATTTGGCACAGAGTTCTCTAAGCAACTTGAATTTCAGGGAAAAAAGAAAATACTCTTAATTACCATTTGAACTCTAAGGAAGGAATTTCTCAGCACCCAGAGGGGAAAAAAGTAAACTTTGTGCAAAGAAAGGCAGAACCTGGTGTGGGGAGATCAGCAGGTGAGCCCTGTCCAGATGTGATCATGGCATTATCAAGGTTTTGGGGATTTTCCCTGAAAGCTCTTTACCCTTGAGGAATGTCACAGCAACCCTCAACCTGCATTTGGGAAAGGGAGAGGAATTCAGTCACTAAAACTAATTCTGGCTCTGACAAAAAGTAACTTTCACATTATTATTATTTCTTCATCGCATCTTTTCCCCCAAGCCCGAATACTTGGGATATATCTGGGAAAAGGAAAAACTCCAGCCCACAGGAACTCAGGTATCTTCAAAGGCAAGAATGACCATGACAAAAAGGAAAACATGTTTCAGTGTCAAAAGCACAGGATGGGGTAACGCTTCAGTGTAGGAGTTCGGGAGCAGCAATCGATGTTTGGGTCAAGGAGGAGATCTCAGAGATTAAACACTCAAAAGCAGAAAGGTAAGTTCTATCCACTTTTAACTAAGGAAAAAGTAAATGATACTGAATTTAATCAAGCCTGGCAAAATCTCCTTTACTTATTCTTTCTAGCTAGGTTTAGCAATAGCACAACAAAAATCAGTTTCGGGAACTTCAAATCCAGGCCACTTCAAGAATATTGAGCTTCAATAAGTCAAGCCACCAGGCAGGAGAAATCACTGAGAATAGTCAGCTTTAAATACATTCACAATACATTTCTACTCTATTTTCCTGAAATGCCACTCATAACTCATATCCAGCAACAGGGTTTCCCTACACTTAGGTATATCCATCCAGCTCCCATAATCCTAACTCCCAGTTTATCTCTGAAAACACATATGTCAATTGCTATGTATTTCACATACTTTCTGATTTATTTAAACCAAAGGGAATTGTAAAGAAGACATTTTTATGACTTATTCTAATTAAAGTTGAACTATAAATCTGCAAGTCAAATGTAGCTACCTTAAGGGTAGTTGATAGATCAATACTCTAAATGTATTATTCATAGCATTTAGGTTAAGAAATGTTGCTGCTAACCAGCTATTTAATAATAAACCGACATAAAAATTCAGTAAATGCGGGCAAAAAAACCCCCAACCAGGTACTTTTGAAGATTCCAGAAGAAATCTGGAATGATCCTTGTGGGTGCCTTCCAAATCAGAATATTCTGTGAAATACTGGAGAGCTGCTGCCTGACTTCTGTGGAAGGAAAAAAGAAGCAAAAATTATTTATGTTTATTTTCCATCAAGAAACAGATCTGATAAAGATAATATGCACAAAACAAAGAGGCCTTTAGGCATCCTTATCACAAAAGACTCAAAATGTTCAAAGCCTGACTTCAGATTTTGACAGTCAATATTTTCCATCTAGTTTTACCTCCCTTGCGATAAAAAAGATTTTTTAAAAAATAATAATAATAATTAAAAAAAAAAAAAAAAATTCAATGCCCATGCCTGGTTTTATTTTTGGGCATGGACAAAGCCAGACCCTGGGGAGATCTCATCCAAAATGCTCAAGAGAATTTCTGCCAGTGCTGTCAGCTCTGGGGAAGCACAAGGAGCCTGGTGTCAGCGCAGCAGCCCTGCTCACCCAGCCCCTGCTGACCCATGGCTAAGGCCACTCAAACAACCCGCATTCTTCCCAACTTGGCACGGAACTGAAAATCCCCTTAAGAGAGTTCTGCATCCTGTCAAGAGATTCCACTTGAAGAGCCTCCCTGTAGTTATAGTGGTCAGTGGGTCTGAACATTACTGAGTGCAGATGCACAAGCTGTTAACAAGCAATATTTTGGGGTTGCTTTTGTAAAAATTAATTATTTAATAGCAATTCTAGAAACTGAACCTCACAGGTTCTTCGTCTCAGAACAAAACAGCCTCAGAGATACAGAAATTCTTCAATTACACCTGAAGGCACATGTGTTTCAGACCCTATCTATGAACAAACTGTAATTTCTTGGGGTTTTGTTTTGTTGGGGGTTTTTTGTTTTTTGGGTTTTTTTAGGGCAGAGGAGTCTTGCATTGTGTAAAATTAATCCAGCTGCTACACTGCAGGACAGTGAGAAGGACAGGATTAGCTTGGTCTCTCCCAAAGGCTCAGAGCACTATACATGAACTGCTGCAGGGAAGCATTTCCTAAACCAAGCTGACTCTCAAGTTTATCTTACAGGAACACTATTTGCCACAGGGAACAGCAAGGCATGTCAGGATCAGAACTAGATTCCCACCTGAAGCTACCTCCATCCCAAGTCCTGCTTTTAGTCCATACTGCTCCCAGGTTAAGAAACCGGCAACTCCTCCGTCACTTGGAGAAACCACAACGCTTTGCTAATGCTGCTGTGGGCAGCACTGGCCTTGTGCGGCAATGTTTTGTGCACTTTCCAAACGTTACAGTCCAAAACCCCAGACTCTGCAACCCCACCAAACTGTGCCCTGGGAACTGCTCCTCCTTTGGCACCTTTATTACCACACCTGGTATCTCAGCATCATTTTGATCTTCACTTGCTCAAGCCACAGTTCTTCACACTAATTCCTAAAACACCTTGGAGTTCTTGTGAGATAAGCAAGCTTGACACAGATTCTTGCCCAACACTGCAGCCAATAGGAAATCCAAGGAATCAACACTTCACCTCCCCTCTTGGGACTGCATTTTGAACAGGACTAAGCTTTGGCACTGCTGTATCTGCTGCCTCTGCTGTCAGCATATTTCTCAGGGGCTGCCAGCAGGCACCATCCATCTCACACTGGTCTGAAGTGTTTGCACAGCATTCTCCCTCCAAGGAAGCTTTAGGAAGGAAACTTCCCTGGAGCAGAGGATGCTAAAAAAGAGCAGATAAGATTAATCACAAGTTGCTAATGCTATAAAAATATCCCTTAATTTACTATCTTAATTAAGGATACCTCAGACCATGCTGCCAGCAACAGGGCCCGCCTCCCAACTCTTGCCCAGGGTCTCTGGTTTACTCAAGCTCATTCGCTTTTTTTTTTCCCTGCAGGCTGTTACCAGCTAGATAAGGGAATCAATACAATGTGCTGCCACATAGCTGCTGGTTTACTTGCTTGCAGCTGAAAGATGAGAAATAATCTATCTTCCCTGCTCACATCTGGGGTTGACAACTTCTTTCTAGACAGAAATTGAGGCTAGCACTGGTGGAACTTACCCTAATTTAGCACCATACCACTTGCTGGCAGATCTTTCTTTGCACCCATCCTTGCTCCCCTGAGAGAGCCATGTGAGCATCACCAAAACTGGTTGTTGAAGCCTTTAAACTACAATTTAATACAATGTTTTCTTAAGAAAAATCAAACCTTCAAATACTGCATTAAGGGTTTAGGAGTATTCTCTTCTCCGTGAACCATCTCTCCTCATGTGAATTTGCTATTTTTACTTCCATAAAAGAGCAGCAACTTTTAATTTGCAGGTGGAAATTGCACAAGGCCGGGTCAGACTTTTGTTTTCTCATTGCTTAGAGAAGACCAATAAATTATAAACATTCAATTCAGTAAAAGCATCACTATTAATCCAGGGGGGTGGAAGGGTGTTAAACTCACCCTAGAGATCAGGCAATACATCCACACATAAGACACACACAAAAAAGCTTCATTTTTTCTCATGAACCCCAATATCACTTTGTAATAAATCCAAGCTGCCAGCCAAACTCATCTTCCCCCAGAAACTTGCACACATTTTCTGTGAATGTCTAATTCAAGCCCTCCCTTAGGCAGGAGAAGGCTTCTCAATGCTGCAATGAGCAAATCAAAGTTAAATCCCTCCTAAGCACCACAGCAGCAGAGAAGCACTACCTTGAGCTTGCTTTGCCCTCCAAGTTTACTGTTAAAAGTACTCAGAATTAATGCCACACCATTCCCCTCCTCCTCCAGTCCAACACACTGATGCTCAATGGGCAGGAAATGCAAAGCATCTGTGTTTCACAGGCGAGCCAAGGAACTTCTCTGCTTTTCAGGTCAGCTACATGACCACATTTTGCCAGTAGGGAACATACCTCAAATTGATGCACAGCTCAAAATAACTGGAGTGAGTGGCATCCTTTGAAATTCAGCGCTGAGTGAAACACCAGAGCTGAAACCATTTGTAACTACCACACAACAAAGCAGCACCAGTCTGCACGGGCATTGCTGCACCCCAAACATTCATCCCTAAATGTCACCCAATAAACCCTTCGCTACTGTTCCACTTCCACAGGGGGGCTTTACTTTGGGGAACAGAACATGACAGGTGCCCCCAGCTGCTTTTAGATGCCAGATCTCTGGAGGAATGGTGTTTAAAGGTCTCAAATCCACACTGAGCTCAAAATAAACAAACACTTTCAGGGTGCCTCCACAGGGCTTGAAGAATGAGCCAAGGACATCTTTCTTCTTCCTCATTTCCTCTCTCAGGTCACACGCTGAGAAACAACATTAAAGCCAAACAAGGTAAGAAATTTTGATAAACTTCAACCTGGAAATACCACTGCAAATAAATACAAAGCTCTGGCCAGCAGCTCCAGAACCAGAGCCAGTGGAAAGCCACACAGATATAGACGGTGGGAACACTCCAGGGCTGGGTGTGAACAAAGCTGGGCTTGGCAGAGTCACCAAGACCTGGGCCGGTGTTCAAAACATCCAGAAACTGAGAAATGCACAGAGAAACTGTACTGAAATCTCTGTATATTCTGTACAAGTTACTTTGAAAACAGTCTCCCACTAATTCTGACACTTCTAAAGTAATTGCTCTGTGCAGATGCTATGATTTGCTGCAGGTATACTGTTTCATTCCTGCAACCTCTTTCACACTCAGATTTGTGTTTCAGTTAGTCTTAAATCACATACAATCATATTTCATCTGCAGAGAACAGGGCTTAAGTGCAGCTCAGTAGAGAGTTACAGAAAAATAATTTAATCTCTACTACATATCATCAATAATGCACAGCCAACAAAGAGAGCCATGTTAACAGACAGATGGGCAATACTCTAATTAACAGCAACCTTTTTTTTTCTCTCGCACTGCCTACAGGTCAAAACGTTTGCGTCGCTTTGAAAGGAGAGATAATGTCAAAAATGACTGTTTGGGAAAATCCCTACATCTAATAGTGGCTTTAACCAGCCCGGTCGTTCTGACTTAAACTGAAGAATGCTTGATGTCTGCTATGAATACAAACGAAGGGATTTCCACGTAATGCGCACGGCACAGAAAAGCAAATCCTCATGATTAAACACCTCCTTCTCTCTCCCTGCTCCACAGCCGCCAAGACAATTAACACTCCGGGACAAGAAGACCAATTGAATTGTTTCTGAATTCACTGATCGAATCAAACACGCTGACACCATCTGCTCCAGCCTCCTTACCCCACATGCGAATCCCTCTTTTAAGAACGGAAAGCTACTTGTCAGCAGCAGGCTCTCTACTACGAATTCTTCTACTCCGGCGTGCTTAGAAAGTGTAATCCTCTCTTTTGATATAATTTTAAAAGCGAGTTGCTCCGGAGACCAAGGGCATCCCCCAGAACCCGACATGGGGAATTAAGTGCCGGCATTGCGCTGGCACAGCGACACCTTGCCGCAGGAGCCTCAAGGTTATTATACTAACGGAGCATCAGCAGCCGGCGGGCACCGACCCGGAGCCCGGAACCGGGAGATGCCCTCGCTGCGTGGGTGGCTCTCCCTTCCGCTAAGCGGCAAGGGCGATGTCCAAGGAATCCCAGCTCCCCCGGCACCGAGATGCCTCGGCTGCGCAGATCTCCACCAAAAGGCGGCTCTGAAATGAAGTTAAAGCGCATCTCCATCCCTGGCCGGGTTCTCCCAGGGCGGGGAATCACCGCTGCTGCTGCAAGGAACTCCCACATCAGCTCCGCAGGCTCACCGCCCGCCCACTGGGGGGTTCCCCTGATGCACCGAAACCAGAGCTTCAGATCCCTGCGCTGCATTTGCAGCCACGACTTCAGGGAGGGACCTCTGGACGAGAACAGAGTATTTTTGTCATCGACTCCCCCAGTTCTCAGCAGACCACGGCAGATACATTAATAGCTCTTTACATTCCTAACTCATCAATTTTCTGTTTTGAAGTTCGCTCCCTCTAAGAGCAAAAGCAAGAAAATCCACAGAACAGCAGGAAATGAGCAAATAGAAGAGACTACTGACAAAGCAGTCGGGCGATTTGGGACTGCAACAACTCACCCACCCACAAAGATGCAAAAATCCTTCACACAGAAGTGGTTTCCATCATTATATGGCATAGGTGGACTTCGAAAAATTAGCCTAAAAGTATTAACTCTTCAAGATCCCCTGCACTCACAGTCATCTTGCTAAACAAATAATTCTTCCCGGTGAAGGACATATATTTCCTTAAGTGCATGACACAGAGTTGCATTAACACCGAGTTACTCCTGCAGAAAACATTCTGTTCCTTCTGCTGCAGCCGAATGCTTCTACTGCAGCTATTGCTGCAGAATGGAATCTTTGTGATGTTCTAAGAATTCATTCTTTTTAGTCTGGAGTACCTATCAATGGAACATCACCTACCCACATGTAGTGGCTAAGCACTAGAACTAATTACAGAGACCACACTGAAGTCCCAACACGGGTTTTTTCTTTTTTTTCTCCTGTTCCAGCAGACATCTTGTCCTTGAAAAAACTAAAATAGTCAAGCTTGAGAAATGAGTGCTTTCAACTACACTCAGAAATTGGCATGGGTGGGCAGAGTGCTCTAGTTCTGAAACACAAACAGGGATTTTAACTAGAAAATTAAAACTTAGATACAACAATCTTTATACTAAACAGAAAGCTCTTGGAGATTTTTCTCTTTTGAACATTCATGCTCCCTCAGAAGCCCATTTTTCCAACAGGACATTTAAACAAGCATTATTGTTCCTACAGATTCTATCCCACCGGACACAAAAGTGCCTAAGACCTACACTGAATTCCCTAGGCAGGGAAAGAGCCGTGCTCCAGGCAGAGCATGGCAACACGACTGCACGGGATTGCATCAACTGCTGCCTTCCTGCGGAGCAACAAACTGTACTCTGCAAGTCGTTCATTCTGTATTAATACTTCTTATTTATTTGAGCTAGGTATCTGTTTCAACTAAGCACAGATGCCAGACCCACACAGCAGGTAAGAGTTTGTGTTTATGGAACAAAAGCATTTTCACAATCACAAAACTGGGAAGTCAAAGTTTCCCATCCCTGCACACCACTTGTTTCTGTAAATTTTTTGAAGAAAATTAACATTCTTCAAATCAGGATTGGCTCCATTTCTGAAGCTCAGAGGAACTTCCCATCCTGCCCAAGCTGTCCGCTACACCACACCTGGTACCTAAATTACACGCTGAATTTTTAGGACTGAAGCTTTTGCAAACAAAATTTTTAGGACTGAACCTTTTTGTTTTTGCAAACATTTGAGTGCTCACACTCAAACCACTGAGCTCAGCACCTCTCAAGTGGTTAAAGGGAAGGAAAATGAGGATGCAACTTTCTCAGCCCTGTTGCAGTCACAACCCAGTGCTACAGGAAGGGGAGGGGTGAAATCAGGTTTAAATGAAGGTCAACATTTGGACTGGGAGTTATTTCAATAAACTCATCTGGAAAAATCAGCCTTCAGCTGCAGCCAAAACACCAAAGTATACTTTTCCATTTAAACTTTGTTGTTCATTAGACACAGGCATACTCTGCTCAGTGTATTAATCCAATATCCTGTTATAGGCTTCATTTTATGAACACCCAGGGAGAACAGAGAGACACTAATAAATGAGTAAAACTGATAAATGGGTAAACGTCAGCCACATTTTGGATACCACACACACAAAAAAATTGCTTGGGAGGCAGTAAAAGAAGTAGAAGACTTCTAATCATTCTTCCCAAGAAATAATGCATCCCTTTAGTGAAAAATTCATGTTGACAGTATCAATGAGTAAGAAAAATGCACATGGCTCCACGATGAGATATTTTCTGTCTTTTAATCAGAGGAAAAGCCTGCCTTTGCTTTCCCCCAAGGCTATATGATTTCCTTAAAGACATCAGCTCTGAGGCTGGGGGAGCACATTTCCAACAGTGCACTTTATCTGTGCCAGAGGGATATTAACAGCATGAAAGGAAAGGGGAAAGGGCATGGATTTGACTCCAAAGGTTGAGGCAAGCTGCAAACCTCTCCGAGTGACACTATACATTAAAAATCTCCCTGAGCAACACCAGATACATACACATGGGAATCTCCCCAGCTTTGCTTACAAGTTGTTCTCAGGGCTCAGGCACGTTCACCACTGAGCTTTAGAGCACACAAAGAGCATGGAGAGACCCCACTGCCTGCCGTGTGCTCACAGTTTCACTCCCACTTGGACAGCAGTGAGCCATGGGTTTGGTTTACAGAGGTGGCATGGCTTGGAAGAGCAGCCAGAAATAAACTGATTTGCAAGTTCAGAGCAATCAGCGGACGAAAGGTTTTACTGAAGCTCTCAATTCTGTCCTACCTGGCTGCCTACAAATGAAAACACAGCCCCCTCTCTTACTTGGTAAAAATGGTGTAGCGAAAAGCAGGAAATTCCAAAGCCTCAGGACACAATTCCAGTTCTCAGTTGTGTGAAAAAGAGAAATGCAAGCTGTGGCCTCTTGTGACATCTAATAAAATGCTGTCTTCCTCCCTTTTTTTCAGGATTGCCTCTGAGGCAGAAATTAGAGAATCACCCGCTTTTTCAGCTTCTAATTTCAATACTCAATTGAAAATCAGTGTCGGTACTGAACAACCTGAACCCCCTGAACCAGCTTAGCAAACACGCAGCCACAGCCCCTACAACACCACCCTGTTTATTAACTTCACAGAGCTCATTATTTACCCCCAGAGGTGTTTCCAACAGTCTGCCTGGCACAAAACACTGGATTTCCTATCTGGTCTCAGAGACAAAAAAAAAAAAAAAACCCTACACTCATTATCTGTATGCCACACCACTCCTGCTGTAATTGCCTCTGTTAACAATTACATGCACCACGGTTTTGAGCTTGGTTTTATCCTCAGTTTACAGATTTTTGGGAAGGACATGCAGGTGGGATGGAGAAAAAGAGATCCCTCATGCAGTAGGTAGTGTGCCTCAAGGCTGTGCCGCTCCTTATCCCACTGGTATGAGACCAGTACTGTTCAGCAGCAGTGGGAAAAAAAAATCATTTTTCTTTGCAGAGCACAGCTGAACTGATAAAAGCCACAGGAGAAAGATTTCAATCACAACAAAGGGCTAAAAAAGCACCCCAACCAACCTATGTATTAGACATCTTGCATGTTTCTGCTCAACTCCAACTCTGAGATATCTCCACTTTGTTCCCATCTCTTATGACTACATTTACATCACACGACTTCCCTGTTTGCTGTACCAGGAACCAGAAATTCTTTCTTATCCCATCAGGGCATCTGTATTTCAGCCAAAGAGCAGCCTTAGAATTTCTCTTACTCCCTGAATTAACCTCAGTTCCTTAAAGGCGCATGAAAGCAGCACTTCTAATATCAAGGTTTTCCCCCCCCAATAATAAATGTGGAGGTAGACATCTTTTCCACAGCAACATGGCAATGAAGACTGCAATGACAAAGTCCCAAGGAACTTCAACCAATGCCTTTCCATGGTGTTTGAGACTCTGGACATCCCAAAATAGGGACAGTCCTACTGTCATGACAGCCAGGACTTATCTCCATCAAAACCAGCTGAGGTTTCAGGTATTAAAGTAATTAAAATTGCCTGAGTCATTTCACAAATCAGAGGTCATTTTACCTTCTCCAGAAAAGCACCAAAAATGTAATACAAACACTTTCATGGGAAGGGGCAGAGGGAATGAAGTATTTATTACCACTATACTCAGAGCCACATTCGTTCACCTGAGTGTATTTTAAATGCCACCTGCTTGTTCTGACCAGTGAAGAGCAGGAGCAGTTATAACACCTTCATGTTCAAGTGCAGCTTTTTCAGCCACAACAAGATTTTTTTTTTAATGCCAACGAAATTCAAAAGTCTGTTTCAAAAAACAAGTCCAGAATTTTTCTGTCTTTAAAATAATTCCCAAAGAGGTATTTGGTCAAAGGTCAAGTAAGCAGGGCAACAGGAACAAGATGACCACAGCGCATCTCTGAGAATTACAGACCTTTTCACATGTCCTCAGTGATTAACTACTGCCTGGAGCTGCCACTATTCTTTCAATCAAACCCAAACCCTGCTTCAGCTCTGATGTGAAATTTTCTTGGGTAGGCAGTGCATAAAAAAAACAAGGACTAAGCTGCTTTTTTAAAGAGTTCTTTCCAGCATCTTTTTACTATGGCTTTAAATGGAGTAACAAAGAAACAAAAATATTTCAGTCAATAGCTGTGAAAAAGAACCCAGCATTCTGCAAACACGGCTGGAGGGGAAGAACAAAACCACGGATTTAACTGGAAATATTTACAAGAGATTTCTATTTCCAAATCTCCACATGGCAGAGCATTCCAGGCCATGAGACATCCTTGTTAATGAAGCTCAGTTAACTCAGACAACATCACTATAAAGCCTGATTGAACATTTTTTATATCCACCATTACAGAGCCTATCTATATCCAAGTGCAGGAAACTCTTGAATTTCTCAACATGTGTGCAAGTCGATCCAGAGGCACTTCACACAAAGTAATGCCAGCTGCTGTCAGCAGCTAAAAGATCTCAGCCTAAGAGAGCAGAGGTTATTTAACTTGGAGAAAACAAGGAGACCTCAGAGCCCCTTCCAGTACCTAAAGGAGCTCCAGGAGAGCTGGAGTGGGACTGGGGACAAGGGATGGAGGGACAGGACACAGGGAATGGCTTCCCACTGCCAGAGGGCAGGGATGGATGGGATACTGGGAAGAAATCCTATATTGTGAGGGTGGTGAGGCCTGGCACAGGTTGCCCAGAGAAGCTGGAGCTGCCCCTGCATCCCTGCAAACATCCAAGACCAGGCTGGAATGAGCTGAGCCTTAAGATTTGCTGTTGTCCATACCATATCACCTTTATCCTTCCTACTGCTGCACTGGCATCTTCTTGGAGATATTCCCAGGACCTATTATTCTTGGGATCAAAGCCATGTACCTTGAGACAGGTACACACAGCAGTGCCCAAGTAATGGGGTTTGAGATATTTATAAACCATGTTATGTAGAAAGGGAAACACAGGAACGCACACTGAATTATCCTGGTGTGAGTTTGTAGACAATTTTAGCAGCATATTTAACTAACACTGTGCATTCACATATCTCAAGGGATGACTTTCAGAAAATAAAGTTCTCTCCTCATACATTTATGTAGGGCAACTTCAAAATATATGCTATCATATCATTGCACTGGCTACAATGCAGCCAAAATCTCCAGCTCTCCTACAAAGATCTTGATTTTACGGTATTTTCCAGCTAGTACAGGAATGTTTACTTCCAGCAGCAAAGGTAAAGCAACACTTTTCACTTCTTCTATTAGCACAAAGAAAATATTCAAGAGACAGCATAAAAGGGATTCTTGTGTCATTTACTAGATCCTCGTTACCCCGTTTCCCACAGATTGGGCAGTTACACCTGAGGCAGCAGCAGCCCAGCACAGTCCCAGCACCCCATTTCTCTCCTCCTTTGTAAGGCTTTTAATGAGGCTCCCTGACCAAGAGGAACACTTCTCAGTGTTAAGTAACCGCTGGAAGCCCTGAGGCAATGGTCCTGACTTTGGTGGAGATACCCTTCAACACCTTCTCAATAACTTTCTTATTAAAATACACGGAAAATGAGAGCACTCACACATCACATGATTGTGCCCTGAAGCCAAAAGGTTTTAGATTGCTCAGGTTATTTGAATATTATTTTGAGGGGAGCTAGTGTCTAATTATGCAGCTAAACCAGCAGATCCAGCAAGGATCTGGCTGCTATTTTATTTCCACCAGTTATGTACAAAAGGTCTCTGAAAGGACACTGGGAATTAGTTTGTGGGAATAGATTATGACAAACTTGCTGATGAATTTGAAGAGTGCCTGACTGCCTTTTCAACAGCTCCAGGCACTCCCTGCCTTCAGGCTTAGCCCAAGATGGCAAGAACAGGTTAACAACAATCTCTGGTGAACTCGTTTGCCTGATTTAGTAATATCTATGATATCCAGCAGATACACAATCTTTTATGCTTGGGACAGGAAACAGCAGTGGGAAGCACAAAGGTTATTCCCTCGTGCTTGTACTCTTCCCCTTCTTCCCATCAGCCATGGAATATGAGGATCCACACCTTCATACACACAGAGCATGTCCCCATTACAGCCAGGGAACTGGAAAACACCCTGGATAGTGCAGTCTGCTCCTGACCATCACTGTGTGAGCAAAAGCTCTTTCCCTGACCCCTCTAATGGCCTCATATTGAGGCAGTGTCAGCAAACCTGCAATTTTAGTTTTCTTTTCATTAGAGCTCAGAAAGCCATCTAAGCTTTGTGATATTCCTTGGCTCCCTGGGGTTCAGCTGAACACAGAAAGCCAAGATGGAAACTACCTAGGGCTGTTAAGAAGGATCCCATCAGAGGGCATTCCCAATTTCCAGAGTGATTCATCCATTTGTCCTGAAGCTCACTGCTAGCATGGAAAAGCCAGCCACGGTCCAAGACACGCTCCTCTAAGGTCAAAGATATCACAAGCCAAATTTTGATGCTGGGCAGCTGCCTCCCCAGTCTAATAGCAATTTTTCTTTTAGCACACTTAATTGCATCTCCTAATACAGTTACCTCCTCCCCCTGCAAGGGCTCATATGGAGACGTTTGTATCCTCTCCTTCCAAGTCAGAAGGTATTTCTCCAGAGACTGCCTTTTAAAGAGAATTTTTTTAATTCTATACAATAAGCACCAGTAGGAAATAACACTGAGGAGTAGCAGCATATGGCAAAACATAAAGGTGGCACTTAGTCCATCAGCTTTGTCTCTGATCTAAGCAGCTTATAAAAAAGCAAGCCCTTCATCTCCTCTCACCATGACCAGGATGGATTGTGAAATCCACCACATTCCAAGGCAGTATTAGTGCCGTCCTCACTGGATAGGTCTTTAAGGAGAGTTGTGCCATCCTCTGACAATTTCCCCTTCAGCCACTGAAGTAAGCAACTCCTGTTTTAAGTGAGAGAAATATTTCTGCCTCTGATTTGTTTGGAGAATTAAACTGCATGCAACAAAACAGAAAAAACAGATTTGGAAACAGCCTTAGCACTGCCTTTTGCACTTGGAGCTCTGGAAGGTTACCTTTGCCAGGGAGGTCTTGTTGCTTTAAGACAGAAATAGAAAAACCGGCCTGATTATGCATTTTCTTCAATAAATAATGCAAAAAGCCTACGCACCCCTGTGAATGGAGATTCAAACGCAGGCCAGTTCAAAAAATAACCCACTTGCCACAGACCCACTACAGAAACAGCTCTCCCAACTCACAGCCTCACCTGCTTTGCACATCAGAGTCCCAGCTAATCCTCATTTTACTTTATCATCATTACTACCAACATTTATAATTAACAACATGCAAAAAGAACTCACAATGTAAGTCATTACAGAAGGAGAATGACAGGCCAAGTTTTCAAAAGCAGAGCTCATCAATCCCGCTGTTAGCAGGACTGATTGCAGCGTGGGTTTTACTACATCCAGTTCTGCAAACTGGTGCCTAAAAGACATCCTTGCCTACTAATAAATCCACAGGGAATTATAAATCCTGGCTGTAGGAAGAGAAGGCAGATGATTTTTTCCAGGGGCAGGATTACAAGACACCCCCTTGAAGGGCTCCTGAGCCAGTGACACACAGACCTGCAGCTGCTGTATCACATTTGCTGCTCCACATCCTTGGGACACAGGGGATTACTGCAGGATGTTTTCACGAACTGGACATTAGTCAACACCAGCATTTCACAGCTCTAACACATGAAATAAACAGCTTGACCTCTGCTCCCTCACACCCTGAAGGGCAAGCACAGTGGTGTTGGCATCGCTTCCTTCCACATGGTGAGAATGGAAGGGGCACCACATCCTTGCTAAAGGAGCTGGAAAGGCTATTTAAGAGAAAAGAAAGAAGATAAAGCTGCTCTGTGGATCAGTCCACTGAGGCATCTGCTTTTCACTGACCACCTCTTCTTTATTAACTACAGATTGCACACCAAGTATTTCCTGTACAAGCATACAGGAGAAAACGGGCAAAGCAGAGCAGCAGCACAACTTCAGTGAGCACAGACTCCTTAAGAGGTTTCTTCAAGCCACATAGAGCCAAGAATATAATGCACTAAGCCCAGTTTAGGAGCATTTATGGCACAGAGCTACAACACTCCCTCCACAGCACGGTGTGAAGTGGTTTGATGAGAACCAAACAGGACTTCAGGGGTTTTGTCAGGTTACTGACACCACAGGAAAGCTGTGGCCAGAAGGCACACATTCTGTTAGGTTCACCAATTGAATAATTCAGTGATGCCTTTTTAACAGTACTCAAGCTTTTCAGAAGTAATACTCATTTCTTCCTAATTTCATGGTATAATCCACAAGTTCCCCCTTTTTCTTTTAAACAGCTCTTTAGAGCCTCAAGCGTTCCTGATGGCAGCATATAGTGGAAAACATTAAATAAAAGCAATACATGATCAAAAATAAAATTTGCTAAACACCATGATTTCTAGGGCAACACCATGAAAAACAAGTCACCTCCCTTTTTCCTCTGAAATTCCAGCAGTTTTAGATCTCCTTTTCAGGCAGGTTTGGTACCTCAACTGATCTGCATTTTCCAGGCCAATAAATTTATTCCAAAACAATTCAGGTACCCAAGATCCTGCTAAATTATACTTCTCCCCTCCACACACACAGAGAAAAAGAGACTTTCTTCTTGGCTCTCTGGAGTACCAGATCACAACTACATTTGTCTTCAGGAAGATTTTTCCAGTGAACTAGTATTTCAAAGCAGCAGAGATGAAATAGCAAGATGCAGCACAGAAAACCCAACTGAGATCCCAACTGGGCATTACACCACCTATTACATCCTTCTGTGTTCCTCACACGGCACATCAGGAGCCAAAAGCAACCAAACCCACAGCCTGGAGGTGATGCAAGCAGCTGTTGATGTGGATGCGAAACCTTGGATGCAAATGGAAAAATTTTTATACCTTTTCCACTGCAGGTTGTCAAGGAGTTTCTTACCTACAGCTCTGCAAGCAGGAGATAAAGTAATCGATAATCTGCAAAACCCTGCAGAGGAACTAAATACATGAAAGTCTCCATTTGCTACACAGTTAAGTGTCACAAACGACCTTTAACAGAGTATTAGCTCATAGCACACTGTTACTTGCTCCTCAGCATCCCACACTCAGGGCTTTGGGGTAGCCATTTATTATCACACTTACTCTATGTAATCCTTGCAAATCAGTCACTTTTTTTTTTTTTTTTTTTAAATACAAACAGAAAGTAAGTTTGCAGAAAATATCTTGGCTACAAAAGACTTCTTCACAAGAACCTCTTCTGGTACTTCTGCATCAGTACTGATGTGGGAACAGGCCCCATGCAGTGACTGTCCCGAGCTGGCACTGCTGAGGGACCCCGAGGGCTGTGTCCAGTGCTGGGCCCCCAGTCCAGGAAGGACTTGGAGGGGCTGGAGCGTGTCCAGGGCAGGGAACGGAGCTGGGAAGTGGCTGGAGCCCCAGGAGCGGCTGAGGGAGCTGGGAAAGGGGCTCAGCCTGGAGAAAAGGAGGCTCAGGGGGAACCTTGTGGCTCTGCACAACTCCCTGACAGGAGGGGACAGCCAGGGGGGGTCGGGCTCTGCTGCCAGGGAACAGGGACAGGACAAGGGGAAACAGCCTCAGGCTGTGCCAGGGGAGGCTCAGGTTGGACATGGGCAGGAATTTCTCCATGGAAAGGGTGCTCAGGCCTTGGCAGGGGCTGCCCAGGGAGGTTTGCAGTGCCCATGGCTGGAGGTGTCCGAGGAAGGGCTGGAGGTGGCACTGAGTGCTCTGGGCTGGGGACAAGGTGGGCATCGGGCACAGCCTGGGCTTCATGATACTGGAGGACTCTTCCAGCCTTAATGACCCTATAAAAAATTTTTGGTTCCTACAGCATTTTGCAATAATATTTTTGTTTTAAACAACTGCAGACATATTTTTTCATAGGGGTAGAACATTAAATGCTTTATTTTAGAACACATCACACTAAATTCTCTACTGTGCATTCAGCAACACAACACTATTTTAATATTTTGTCCACAACAGCCAATAGAAGCACAGAGCAGTGCCCAGGCAATAGAATCTACTACGACTTGCACAGCTCGTGGCACTCCCAGAACCACGATAAGCCTCCACCACTCCTGCCAGTACAGTGCATTATTCATCATCTCTTTCTATACGTACACCCATCCAACAACCAAAATCTCTTGCTCGCGACACTTCTCCCTGGATCTTTTGCTGAACAATTTCAAGCCAACTATTACAAAATTGGGAAGCTTGGCTAAAAGCACCTATTATGTGCAGCACTGTGTAAGAACATAAAAGCTGCAAGAAAGCACAGTAAAATCACACAAAATCAGTAAAACCACCAAGAAAGCTGTTTAAGAGATAGAACAAGCACTCTCTAGACATGCATCAAAGCACACACAGGCGAGGAATCAGTTCCCTGATACTCTTCTAGAACATTCTGCACGCATTTAAAAGGTGTAGCAGCTCCCTGGCACAATTCCTCTGCAAAGCTTTGAACTTTCCACTGATTCCATCCAGCAATAAACATGACCTTAACAATGTTAATATTGCTTCTTATCTCTTCCCCACCCTTTCCCTGTAGGAAGAAGACAAGCCCTCCAAAGGACAGCATGTCTCCCATGCCAGTCAGAAGCAAAGTGTAGAGATCGAAATATCAGATATCATCTCTAAAATATAATCATAATTATAATCAGGTCATCATAATCACCTGAGCAAAAAATACTTCATAGCAGGTGGACTGGGCAAAGCCCAAGGAATGCAAAAAGCATTTCCCACCCTTTTAATCTGTGCATGGAAGGCCAAAGTGATTTCAGCATCCTGTTAGGTCATGAAGCTAAAAAATAAGGCATATTTGGAGAAATTTCTTAGGCGTGCTCAGTTGGAAAAAGGTGTAAGGCGAACAAAATTCCTTTCTCTCTCTCTAGGAGAGGAGAATAAAGTTATTCACCTTGGTTACACATCAGGAGTAAATGTTCCCTGCTTTTTGGGAAAGCCTGTCCGAGCCCTCATCACCTCCCTCAACAGCCCAAGATTTTACCAATTTACTATTTAAGCCTGAACTGGGAATACAACCACATGGAGGAGAGGAATAAGCAACAGAAGCAGCAGAGAGCAGTGCTTGAAAAAGCTGCCAGCCCTCCTGAACACACAACACGCCAGCAGTTACATGGAGGGGAAGAAAACGGAAGTGTTCTCTGTGGCAAAGATAAACACTCTCTCCCAGAATGTAATCAGGGCAGTAATGGCACAGGGAAACAGAAGGATGGAAGGAGTGATTACAGCCTAAAGAAGGAGTTGCAGTCAGGCACCACAGGTACAATACCCAAAGGTTAAGTTAAAGGATCTCTGGATTAAGGCATTTGCCAAGCAGCCACAAAAATAAAAAAGCTGAAGAGATTGTAGAGTTCCATCTGAGAAAAGAGGCAGAGGGTGAGGGCTGCTCCCAAATCACCCAGGTTTCTTCTTCACTGATGACCCAAAGCCACACTCATGCCATGATGCTGAGCTCAAACTGCTTCGCCACAGGCCTTCACAAGGCCCTTCAAAGTTCAGAGCAGCCAAGCAAAAAAAAAAAAAAAAAAAACCACCAAAAAAACCCCCCACAAACAAACAAAAGAAAAACAAACAAAAAAAGGATGAAATCACAGTTATTTCTACACGTTCCCAGAAATATCCCAATCTGGTACATCACACAGAGTCTTGCAATGTAGCCAGTGGAAGGTGTAATTCCAGGGCAATTCAAAGTCTCGATTTTGAGACCTTCTTTAAAGGTCAGAGATATTTACTGTTGATACCAAAACAACATTAAATTGCCAATTCTCATCTCAAGCAACACTCAGGATCCTTCATCACTTCAAATCAGGGTGGTGCTACATGACCGACTCGGACTTCTGAGATACCAAAATTCATGACAACCTGTACGGAGTCCTACCAGAAATACTGACCATGTTTCTCTCCTTAGAGCCTTTTCCACAGCAGAAACACTTATTTAAATTCAGGACTGGCAAGAAACTAGAAGCTTCTCTGCTCTTCAATACTGACAGGAGCTGTGCTGGTCTAAAAAAGGGCCCTGCATTCTCCAACAACCTGGCAATCATGAGGTTGCAAGGATGTTTCCATCCCATTTAGGAGGTGGAAGGGTGTCAACAGGAAGATTTTTCATAAAGAGCAGAACTAGGTCACAATGTCAATAGAAATGAGAAGACAGCCTATCAAATTGGGTTAACAGGGAAAATTGAATCACTGCTGTAACGTTTAACACAAAGGCCACAGGAACACAGGTCATGCAATGAGTGGGAAAATCATCACTGAGGGAAACACAGAGACTGAAGAGACCAAGATCTACTCTAATGCAGCAGCAATTTGGCACAGCTATAGAGAAACTATTGAAATTAAGGCCCACTAGGCTCAGCTCAAACAGCCAGGAGGTTTCTGTTCCTGCTGTTTTGGTGAAACAAACAGATTAAAAGGTTGAGAAGTTACTGAAATATGCATATTGAGAACAGCTAACCGTACGTTTCGCTTTGTGTAATTACCAGCACAAATGTTTACCACTTGCCAAAGTATTCCCGTGCAAATACCACTACAGGATTTTTCAAATAACTTTGGCTGTGAGCTGAACCTGACTTTGGCTCCTATCCTCCTACCTGAGCACAGGCATACATCACTAACTCGTGCAGTAATTTCCATGGAATAAACTACTTCAGAGGACTTAAACACCTGCCCACGAGAATTCCCTTGTAAAGAAACGAATGGGAAATCCCGACCAACAGGTCCTCAACCCGAGAAACACAGAAAGAGAGAACCAAAAGGAAAGAGAGCAGTAGGGTGGAGTAATGGCTGAATTATTACTTGTTTCTTGCCCTTTGAAGGGACCCTGGCTCCAGCTACCCCAGCAGTTCCACCAGCCAGGAACAGTTAGCTGCTTCACTGTGCAAAAAATGTCAGAAGCCACTGGATCCAGTTGGACTTTGCTCCCAATGAAGTCTCTTAAGGGACATGTGCTGCAAATCACTGGAGACAAGACACTCAATTTTCCTTGATCAAAATGCCTCATTAGCTCCCCATTTCCCTCCAGTAAGGAACAATACACCAATTAGCAGCAGTTCTGGAAACCTACCTAAAGCACTTAGGTCATTTCAGGCTGTTCATAATAGCTGACAAGAGCTTCCCTGCACAAAGAAAAAAAAATTACATGCTGCTTTCCTCTTGATTCAAAGCTCAGCCATCAATTAAGATGCTAAAAGACAATTGCAGTGTCTCTAAAAAGCACCCAATATACAGGATTGCAGATTAAGTCAGCATTTAACTCCAGGGCAAGTATTTTCCAGCTTTTAAAAGCTCTAACAGTCAGATTACGAAGTCGGGGGGGGGGGGGGGGGGGGGGGCGTGGGGGCAGAATTAACCAGGGGTTTTCTGCATGGGGATAGAAGCAAGAAAGCAAAACCAAATCACGGCCACTTTGGTTCAGAGCACCTTAACTGAAGAGTTACATCAGGCTTAGTATCACTGAAAATTCTTAGAGGCGTAAATTCTGTCCTGACACCACAGTTGATTCCTCACTCAAAATTAATTTATCATTAAAGATGACCTGCTGTATGAGACATCAAAACCTCATTACAAGCCATGGGTGCTGCATGATGCAAGACTAAATTCAATCCCATCTTTAAGAGGTTTTTTCTTCAGGAAGGAGAAGCTCAAGTTGAAAGATTAGTCATGCTCACAAAAGCACAGGGACAGCTCCACACACCCCGCTGAAAGGGAAAGCCCAGGCTACACAGAGAGGGTGCTCTAGGCTCTCCTAGACAGGAAAAAGGCTCAGCAAAAAGGAGAAAACAGGACTTTAAAACTCCTTGAATATATTTGAACCATTAATAATGTTTTTTTCCTCTATTAAATACACCATTTAATCAACAGGTTTTTTTCTTGCCTCATTTTTTTCTTCCTGTAGACATTCAAGTTTTACAAGCACCCCAAATCCCAGACAAATTACCACTTAGAATACTCTGTGCGTAGATACATATATAAACTTTAAATTACTATTCAAAATACTGTGTGTGCTTATATATATATATATATATATATATGAAGGCTGTGAATTTCCAGGCTCCTTTGCCACTGTGTTTTCTATCAACTCAGAAAAAGGAATTCCCTTTCCCTGGAGTGAATTATTAAGGCGAATTTGTTCCAAAGGAAAGCAAGAGTGGGTTTTGGTCAGTCCCTAACATTTGTTTTCTCTAATCATCCAGGCGTTTTTCCAAGGCTTTACAGGGGAGGCAGAGCATTCATTTCCCAATGTTGCAGTCCTCTGTCTGCACTGGGAAGAATACACACGGACTTGAAAGATACTCCAAGCTCAAACACATAAAAGACAACACTTCACACATCCACACTGCAATTTCATCAGTCTCCCACTGCCTGTCTCGTGCCTCGCTCCCTTACCTCAAAGGAAAAGGAAATTAATTACTCCAAAGCAAGGAAGCTCCTAATGATACTCAGGTACCTGCGAGCCAGTGTGCTCACAGACAAGTGATCTCACAGCTAAAAACGGGTGGGGGAAGTATAACACCCAATTAAGACCAGGTAAAGGCACTTGTTCTCTTCTTTAAGTAGGTGTAGTTCACTTCCCCATTACCTAATGCATAACTACCCCTAGAGGTGCTTACTTTCACTCTGGATCTGCTCTTGCAGTGCATTTATTTTGACAGCTCCATTTACACCAGTGGGGTTAGATTTCCAGTTTTGGGATGTGTTTGTCCAAATGCAGGAGATTACAAGAGCAATCAAGCCCTCACATTCTCATTTTTAGGCTAATTCCGTTGGGTTAAAGGCTTGCAGTTGGCAAGATCTTTCACTAGAGGCAGAATTTACCTTGATTTAAAACTAGTGGGCCATTGCAATCAGTAGTTTCTGCAACACCACCTCCCCGCAAGGAGAGCTGCCTTGGCCAGGCATAAAAACACGGTCTTCAAACAAAGCAAGGCTTCGATCCAGCCGTCATGTGTGTGCTGGAACATAGATAGCACCCCTAGCAACAACTCCAGTCAGGAACATTTCTGTCTGACAGCCTAGGCTGGTGCTTTCTGCAAGGCTGAACTTGGCAAAACACTTGCCAAGCACTGCAGACAGGCTAAAAAACCGCCACCAACAAAATAAATAAATAAAGGCGTAAGCATCTATCAATTCAAGTCATTTAAGAAGCGGACCAGCTTATCACTGGCCTTGACTTCACCCTTTTTACAGTTCAAAAAACTCCCAAACAGGATATTCAAAGTAAGGCTGAGCAGCCAATCACAGGAAATTAATTTTATATTCTGCTAGAGGGAATGAGGCAGCAGGGTATTTCCATCTGAGAGCATGTAATTATTTGGCACCAACTGGCTCCATCTCAGAAGCTGTGACAGCAGCTGCACAGCCCCTTTCAGTAGGGTAAGTTTATTTTTCCTTTGTCTCTAATCTATTGGTTCTCCAATTCTACCAACTACCTGGAGAAATATAAGCTCCCACGAGGATGTGAGGCCACTATGACACAACATACTCTTCCATACAAATAATTTTGCAAAGCACCAACTCCAGCCACCAAGGACAGGACAAGGCAAGCACCACAGCACAGTCCAGGCTGGATGGATCCTCCAAGCCACCTGAAGCTGTTCTTTTTTAATCCAGCTTTAACACGGAACATAACAGCTCAAAATATCTCTAGGCTCTGGAAGGAAGAACATCTGTCCTTATCCAAGAATGAGACAAAGATGGCAACCACAGCTTTTATCTCCCCAAAGCAGGATGGGTAAGTTAAAAACCCAAAACGCCCTGTTCTTAACTGTCTGGTGAAGCTCAACTGAGTCTACTCATCTGCTTTTTTAAAAATATTGTTCCACTGTAAGAAGGAACTTTTTTTATAATAAATTACGTTTGGAAGAGATTTATTAACAAGAATTATTATTATTATTAATATTATTATTAACAAGATGTGTCCAATTACAGCAATGTCTCATTATTCCACATATTGATATCATTTCTAGAGCAAATTCCAAGCAGAACTCTGAGACTAAACATTTTTTCTTTTCAAGATGAAGACTCAAATAAGGTTTCCTGTCCAAGATATTTAGAGATGTCATTATTTTTCCAAGCTGCCTCTAATGAGTAATTTCAGGGGGAGGTTGTTTTTGTTTTGTTTTTAGAACCACAGCTAGTGATGGCCTCTCTGTAAAGGAGAAAGAGGAATTCACAGCTACAGCGAGTAGCTCTGGTGCCGGTATTTCAAAAATAACCAACTTACATAATCTTAAAAGCATTTACATGGAAGCTTTCCTTCCGAAAGAGGCCTTTGATGATACTGGGGTTTTGACAAGATCCTTATATGGATTCAAACCACACAAAACATTTTATACAGAGCGCGATTGTAACGCTGATCACTAAAAACATATTGAATGAATGGAGGCCAGAACCAAAAGATTCATGGAAGACTTGGGGTTCCTAACCTGAAAGTTTCATACCAAGAATACCAGAGGATCTTGGCAGAGCTTTTGTTTTTATTTAGACACACACAGCTTTCCCCAAGAAGAAGCTCTCTGCCAAAAGAGCTCCCAGCCAGGGATGCTCCCAACGCCCAGAAATCAGCAAGGACCAACCAAGGATGAGGGGTTTGTGCTGTTCTGCAGAAGCTGGACACCAACCCCCAGATAAATGGACAGCAGCACACATTTCCTGAGTATTTACAATGGAAGCAAGATAAAGAAGCATCATTTCTAAGAAGTGACATTAGTGCAAGCAGGGTGTTACAGTTAACCAGGCTGCAGTGCCCGGACATTTGCTAATGCCACTCTGCACATTCCTCTGCACCTCATCTTTCCTCTTCCTTACAGGCTCCTATCCACGACAGGCTTCCTGTGCCTTTCCATGGTTGAAAACCACATGTACACCATTGTCTTGTGTTACGTAACCAAAAAAAAAGTGTATTCTATTTCATCTGTTGAAAGCTGGGTTTGGGAGCTATTTTTTCCTTATCTCTTGTAATTCTAGGGGGGAGGGGGGCGGATGCCTTCTGATAATGACCCAGCCGTTAAAACCAGGTGGGGCAGTGTTTTTTATCTCTTTCATCACCCCTCCATCCTCCAGGGGGACATCTTCTGATAATGGGCCATTAGGGCCCACCAATGACATGACACATTCCATCATCCCATTGTGAGATGCTGCACACAGTGGGGGAGGAGCCAACTGTTCCTAGCTAGAGGTATCCAGTTTTTCCACTGGATTCCTGGAGGAAGACTGGACCCATCTTGCCACCACTGGACTTTCTACAGGACCATCTCTACTCCACAGAGCCACATCTGTTACTCCAGGAGGATTTATTTGGACTACTTCCAACACCCTGATCAACAGGATGCCAGGTTGTATCCCTGACTCTGTCAGGGTTTTTTCAGGATTTTTGTTTGCTTCCTTGCTTGTTTTTTTTGTTTGTGTGGTGGTGTTTTTTGGGGTTTTTGGGGGGGTTGTGTGGGTTTTTTGGTTTTGTTTGTTTGTTTGTTTGGTTTGGGGTTTTTTGTTTTGTTTTTGTTTTGTTGGGGTTTTTTTTAATATTCCCAGTAAGGACCTGTTACTCCTATTTCCCATATCTTTGCCTGAAAGCCCCTAATTGCGAAATTATAATAATTTGGAGGGAAGGGTATTTACTTTCTCCGTTCCAAGGGAGGCTCTAGCTTTCCCTGGCAGACAACTGTCTTTCAAAACCAAGACAACTGTGCAGAGCTAAGGACAACAAACTTCTGGCAACAAACCCTAGACAAGAGCCCCAATACTTCAATTCCTCTGCAGCTTTAGGAGGAAAACGCAAGCTGAAGATTTGATGGATTTACTGCATAGCAGGTATGCTTCCCAAACCTCTAGGGAGAAAACTGGCTGGAAAACATGAGCACAGGCACCAGTGAAACACCCGAAGTGCTCCTAGAGTTATACACTGTAGCTGCTTGTGCTTCCCAGGGAGTCCTCCTGATGGGAAAATAGGACAACATTCCCCTTGTTCCTAAGGGATCAGAGCTCAAGTGCCAGACATGGTGTAACTCCAGGAGTCAGCACAGAGTTCCCATAAAGCACGCTGTAGCAAAAGGAAAGCTCAATGCATGTTTTGAAAGGCTCTGAACACAAGCTCTTTAAATGGTCAAAAATCAGGTAACAAAAAACCTGTACTCAGAACTGTCTGGAGAATTTCTGGATTTCCATTATATTTTTGTGCAACACTACATGAAGCTCCACCAAATACCAGAGCAAGACTGCCATAATTAATTTCACTTGTCAACAGTTAGATGTGGACATACCCCATCTCATTAAAATTAGAAATGTGATTTACATTTCCTGTGTCCCGTGTTAAATCACAGACTATGCATTAAGCAGGATTAAATTGTCACTTTTGTCAAAAGTAACATCATTATTATAGCCACAGGGATTTGCAGAGGAAATCCATTCTCTGCAGGATTTTTTTCCTGTGAAAACGAAGCTACGCATTTAAAAATTATCTATAATACATAGGTGTTTTGCATGAACTTCCCTGCCTGGGTACCAAATTTGAACTGGAGAGTTTCAACAGCACTCAGTAGTAAAAATCTGATATAGCTTTTCTGCCTCTTAGAAGAATATTTATATGCATGCCAACCTCATGCTGCAAATGGCTTTGTCCTGTCTCAGTAAAATACCCAAAACCAACACTTGCATCCCCCAAACCTGGAGACCACCTCAGTCTAGGAGGTTTCTAGGAGCAGCAGAGGAGGAAGGAGAGCAAGGAGCAGGGATCCACAAGGTTAATTCAATAGGTCCTCCTAGCTGAAAGCATACACAATGTTCTTGGATACGCCTTGGATAGGCTTTTTATTTACAACTGCTGCAGGAAGGCAGGACAGGGACAACACAAGTACCAGAATTTCTGCCTCAGAAACCCAGAGAGCAGCTGATCTACAGCAAAAGGCAAAAAACCAGGAGCCAGCTCTGTCAATAATCTAGGAACAAAACCGAGGGATGGAAGAAGCTGTGGTTCAGACACTGTGCAGCACCATCACAGCAGTACAACTTTTCTGTCTCCAAGATGACTCCATTACTCAGAAGTCTGCATCCATCTGTTCCCATTAGAGTGTAAAATGCCTCAGTGTGACCCTGCACAGCTCCTTATTTCCTCACAAATCTGTTCTTTCTCTAGTCAGCCTTCCCAGCACAGTAACACCACCCCCCCCCCCCAACCTCAGACCAGCTATAAAATACGTACATCAAAAGAAGAAAAGCACTCTCTAGCTGGCAACCGTAGCCTCACCATTTAATCCACATGAATTTCTAGGAAAGCATATAAAGCAAAGTGTTTGAAATAGCTTTCCTACTTCCAAGGTGCTGCAAGGAAAAGAAAGAAAAAAAACCCTTCTCCCATGCAACTCTTGTGGCTGCTGCAAAATCCTGCTATACTTGAGTTAGGCTGCAGCCACTGGGGAGTACTGACAAGTCCAGCAGTGTTCCCAGGCCACTGTGCCTCTTGAGGACACTTCTTGAAGCATCCAACCTGACAGTTCTGCTCTTCTGTCCAACAGCCTGATAACTCCCAGTAGTTATCAGCTACCACAGCACCCTCAGACGGATCTCTGACCACTCCCAAAAGACTGAAGTCCTCCAAAGAGGGAGTAAAAATCAGATCTGGGAAAGCACAGTTGTCATGAGCGCAGGGGACAATAAGCAGGTAAGTAAGCCACCCAGGAACATCAGCTTGGCAGGTCAGACTCTGGTACAGCCAGGGCATTCATGGCAATATTCTCTCTCATTCTCCATGGGCTTTTTAAGCTCTTAATACCATTCAGTCCCTAGATACAATCATGGTGTGCATTGGAACAGACCTTAAAGCTCATCTCATTCCATCCCTTACCATGGGCAGGGACACCTTACATGATCCCAGGGTGCTCCAAGCACCATCCAGCCTGGCCTTGGACACTTCCAGGGATGGGGCAGCCACAGCTTAATAATCCTGATAAATCTTATAGCTACCAAACATGTATTTCACATACAACCCTGTGTCCCACAACATCTGGCTTTGAAGTCCTGAGCAACACGCCTGTTGAACAGAGCCAGCCTCACACACTCCAGTGGTCCCAGTCTGCAAATCAGGCTCTTTACAAAGAATTCAGGGATGGCCCTAGCCATGCCACAACCTCCACCCGAATCAGAACATTTCTGCAGGTAGAATTTATCCCAAAGATTATGGCAATAAAATGGGGGGAAACAGGAACAGCAGCACTGAAAACCACAAATCATGGTCACATATTAATAAAATTGCACCGGAACTCTCACCCATCACATGAAGAAAGTATGTTTGGATCCTGTCTTGTTTTTCAGGAACCCTTCTGCTGCAGCTTTAGCAGACCTTGATAGAACCTCCAACAAAAGCAAAGACAATGAAAAAGCTTCTCTCAAATCATCAATTCCTACTATCTCCCACTATGTTCAAAGTACACAAGGGGAAGCACCAGGAGATAACACCAACCTGAAAAAAACCAAACCAACCCACACAAGTCTGAACATCCTCACCGTATTTACACACACACAAATCTCTATACACATTGATAAAAGTCTCTGATTTTGGTAAATTTGCAGATTAGGGCTGTAGGGGGCTAAGGCCGGAGACATCCTGCCAGCCCTACCCATCCCAGCCAGCAGCCCCGAGGAGAGGTCCACTGAGATCACTGCTATTATATAGACCTGTATGTCTACCCCTCATCTTAATTTAAAAACTACTAAGAAATCCCTTTCAATTACACTTACATTTATACATGTTTCTGGGGTGGGGTGGTGGGGGAAAACCCCAGACAATGCCTTGCAGGTATAAACATCCTGCCCAGGATCAGCAAAGATCTACAGACCTCAAAATCCCATGGACTGGTGCAGCCCTGACAAGTACACAGTCACAAGTATTTGCCACCACCTTCCTCCATATGTTCACCTGCAAACAAAATGGGCATTGAAATGAAAGTATGGAGCAGGTGAGCTTGGTTCAATCAGCTTTATAACAGGTATTTGGAATCCGTTCTCCAGAGCACACTTCCAGGATTATGAGTACATTTAACATTAAAACTGCGTAGTTTTTCAGGTGATAAACATAGTTCACACACACCAATACCAAACTGATTCTCAGCTTTTGAGGATAAAGTTCTCTCAGGTTTAGCCTTTGGAAGAAATGATCTTGGGGGAGCCTAGAGGAACTAAGTGCACTTACTAAAGAAAACACTCCATCTGCTTCCTCGTAAAACATTTCCTGCTCCAGAGATCGGCATGTGAATTGTGTTTATCACCTGAAAAACCACACAAGCTTTGCTTCCATTCTGAACAGGTCTGATACAGTCTGTGCTGAGGGTTTTAGCGTTTGGTGTTTGTTCTTCCCCTGCTACATGTCTGTCAAACTGAGCAAGGTGATTGCTTTGACCTGAATAAAGCAAAACTGAGTCAGAGCTGAAAAAGGCAACATTCCTTATCTGCAGTTACCCCACCCCATCAGGGATCCCATACTGAAACACCCCAGTAAGGAAAGATAACAGGAAAGAAAGAAAACCTCTAATGTTCATAAACTATGCGTTACTCATTCAAAGTACAAGTGTTGTGTTACTTGTGCCAAAACAGACTAAGAATAAAGAAAACCACTGTGCACCTGTAATGTTAAATCCAAGTCTAACACTAGGACAGCACCTGCAGTTTGGTACTGAGAACATTTCTTTTACTCTAACTCACATGTTCATATTCTCACCCACTGCCAAAATCCACCACAAAAGCAACGTAGAGAACCGATGATTCTCTAAAGCATGGTGAGTTGTTTTGGTTTTTTAAAAATCATTCAGAACAATTTCACCGAACAGAACCCGTCCCAGGTACTTGACCTGCAACAGAGTATCAGCCAAGCGCCTTCCCAATCAAGGCAACACACAAATGCAGGTGTAAATCCACTTTAGACAAGGCGAAGGCATTAAGTCCATCAGATACTTGAGAGCATTCCTTGCAGTGAAACAGGAACAGAGAAGCTGTAAGACACACCACCACCTAAGAGGCTTCTTTATGAATTCCACCTCTAACACTTGAACTGGTTAGAGAGGAGACAGTGGTCAGAGGGTCACACTGAAGCTTCTGTGTAGTTTCCACAGGCCCAAAGCAGGTGTGCAGATGGTTTTCTGCTCAGCCACAATGGCACAGAACTGAACAAGAGACTCCTAATAACCCAAAATGTACAGCTGGTACATAAATACAGGCCCAACCTACAATTTCAGGCTATCAACAAAAACATCAGCACACTTCCTGTTAAAGCAAATCAGGAACATTCTAATAGCAAAGGCAGTTCAGGAGGGTGCAGGTAGGATTAACTGTCATAGTACTCAGAGCTTCAACAAACAGCAAACAAATACTCATCCAATAATGACATGAATGTAAATCCATCCTCCTGCACTAGTCCTCCTGCTCTTGCTGTTTATAACCTCCAGCAGAAGCTATTAAAGAACTCCACTACAACCTGCTCAGCCTTCAGTAAACTGACTATCTTCAAAAGAGGAAAGACAAATTCAACCAAGAATGTACATCTTGCCAAACTGGCTCTGGCTGATGTGTGAGATATACCAACAAAACAGTCTCACCATGGAGAATGCAACTGCGCCTGGGCTAAAGATAGAGGGAGGAAAGGAGAAGTCAGTCGTAAACTAGGAAAGCTGAATTTATTTGCCATTATGTTATTTTTCATTGAAAAAATTGCAGACTGTCATCATCTGTCAGGTCAAACACAAGGAAGGTGAATAGCTTGATTGGTAAAACACAGGCTGCTGTAACCCAAGATGTTTTTCTGTCCAGCAAACACTCCTAGCTAGGAAAATCTCCCAATTACTTTCTCCTACTGGGCTGCCTGAATTGAAAAAATAAATGTGGTGTTTTGACAGTGCTTCAGAAGAGCAGATCATCAGCTCCTTTCAGTGTTCAGAAGCTTAACAGCCATCTAAGGCACTGTTACAGCCTGAAGAGAGACAATTATGATGATAATTCCCTTGAATCTGTCTAAATGCCTACAAAAAGAACACTTTAAATAAAAGCTTTCACTTGGGCAAATATCCAGCCAGTTCCCAAGCAAGACAGAGCTCTAAAAAACAATTCCATGATGAATGTGAATTCTTAGACTTAAGAATTTTCCTATACACTTAAAATCCCTCATACAAAAAGCCAGATGCCTATGATGAAATGAACTGGTTTCCATATCAACCTCATTCAGAAATGCCACAACAACTTCCCTTATTAGAAGATAATGAAAAACCTATGAACTCTCATCTCAACCATAATAATTCATACTGCCTTTTCTATTACTACTCAAAAATATATCAGTCATTGCTAAACTTAAACAAATGCAGGTTAATGCTGTTTTTTCAACAAATCCCATCTGTTTTCTCCCGAATTATTTTTCAGTCACGCTTCCCAATTAACAGGTGGATACATCCAGTGTAGTCAAAACCCTTTTGGATTTAGGTGCAATTTTTCAAGTTATTCTCCAACCACATTCTCAGCTCACACCTTAGATGGAACTTTAAGAACAGGTACTTTCTTTTTCCCTTTTACAAGTTATGCAAAGTGCACCAGAAGTTCCTTGCCAAGAACAGACACTGAAACTTGAATCATTGCTGATAATCAACACCTCTTAACACATTCCCAAGAGCTGAAATCTTTACTACTCAAGACTTCCAGGTTTTTATTTTCATGCCGGTAGATAAAAAGGGTGAAGTTCAGGATGATAAAACAGCGAAGACAGGAACAAAAAAATGCCAGGAGAGGACAAGTAACACAGGGGTGGGAGGGAATTAGTGAACCTCATTGGCCAGGTAGGAGTTTAATAATGTATGAAAAGAACAGCATTTCCCAATGTCAAAATGCAATTACCTGGGACTAGAAGTACCCAGCCCCAGAACTCAGGCACTTCAAGAAAAATAAAGATTCACAAGGCCTTAAGCAACCTGATCTGGCACTGAATCCAGCCATGCTCTAAAAAAGTGGAAGCTGCCAAGCTGCAAGGATTCCCTCCAACAAAAAACTACCCTGTTGTTTTGGTTTGAAAATATAGGTATCTGCTAGGGAGAGGTGGGCCTCTCTAGGAATGGGGAATTCCAATCCCTTCCCTCTGTGTTATTATGATTTGGAAGATTAAAAAAAATAAAAACAACTTTTCAGTCAGAGCTATGGGGAAAGGAGTAACAGTCCTTTATTATTAACTATAACAGGACAGACAAACAACAACAGCAGTAATAATAATAGTAGTAAACAGAACTAAGAACTCCGAGGGGCTTTGTCTCACAAGTCCTGGGCAGTCTGATCTCTTGGGACCCCAAGAGCACCAAGCCAAAGCAGTAGAAACTCCGGGGCTGATGGCTGGAAACGGCGGGTTGTCCCGGCAGGCAGGGAGGTGTCCCGGCAGGCAAAGTGAGCAGTGCTGAAAGAAGCCACGGTGGCTGGACGGGGCTGACCCAAATCCAGCAGGGCAGGCAAAGAGCTCTGAGCTCCCGGGCGCTCCAACAGACAATAGAATTCCCAGGACCAGACTCCTCCGTTAACCGTGGACTCCTCACACAGCCAGCAGTCGCCCGACCGTCCTCCCCGGAAAACTGGGAGCAGGGAAGACCACCACCCTCAGCTCTCAGAAGCCCTTCCCTCCCTGCTAAATTTAAGTGATCTGCTTCTTTTGTATGGGTCAAGCACACTTTAAGCATCAGTATTTAGTCTCCTAGCAATTTATGGAGGGAAAAATTCCACAGGAAAACTCAACCCCCAACATCAGTCACACCCAACAACTGTTCAGGTTTACTGCTGATTAACGGTCATAAGGAAAACTTGAAAAATTTGACCTTCTTCCTGCTTCAACACTGACTAAGCCATGATAAGGATAAATCAAAATATCTTAACTTCCTTCAAGATTATCTAATTCTTCAATCTAAAAGTTGCCAGTGGAAAAACCCAGATGGGTGTACTCAGACACCAACATAATGCCAACCAAATCACCACCACCACCCAGACCTGAACACGACTTTTAACCTATCAGATGTAATTAGTTTACCATTTCTTTGCCCATCAAAAGATTATTAACCCCAGCTGAAAGCCCTAACTGGATGCAATTTCAGCTAAGAAACCACCCATGGTAACTTTTCAAACCACACTACCACCCACTGGTACTTGGATTTATCCCAGCCCCTTTTAAACTTTGAATCATATGCCTGTGAATTTGAGTTTTCATTCCCACTAATTCTCACATGGTCACACCGCCACCAAAACCATTCAGGTGCTGTGCCTCATACTCAGACACACCTTCCACACTCTGCTTGGCAAAAGAAGGAAAAGGAAACCTATTCCATGAGCCCATTTGGAAGAGGGAATATCTCCCCATCTAATTAAATCACCAATATGCACCTGCAGTAACACCCAGCTCCCAGGGGTCACTCAGGCAGTAAACCCTGGACTTCTGCTGGCATTACCTAGAAACTTGAAAGAAATACACACATATTTATCTTCCAAAGAGTAGTTTTACCAGTTTTAGTGTTGTTGAAACAGGCAACTTGGCTATTCCTTCAACAACAGGGAGGGCTCCTCAGTAGTTCTTGTTCAGGTGATAAAAGCCGTATGTTAATTCATAAACTCTTCCTATAAAAAATTAACATTTAGTGTAAGACAAGCTCATAGAGGACCTGTATTTTCATACTTTTGCTGATAAATATTCCTGCCGCAGCAGCCCTACTCGTGGTAGGTAAATACTTTAGGGCCCCACACAGACTGGCATGGAAAAAACAAGATACATGTAACTTCAGGTTTAGTCAACTTGACTTTCGTCATGAGAAAAGCAACTTGACATTTTTAAGAAAGCCTTACACAAAACATCTACTAGTGACAATTGTTTAGACTTCTGTCTCTAAGAAAAGCCAGATAATCCTGCCCACATGATTTCCTTGAAAAACTGACAGCAGAATTTCAATACTAACCTCTTTGTTAGCTTGAAAACCAATAATAAAACTGACTTTGTTTACAAATAGGAGGAATTTTTTTATCATCATATCCAGCACCCTATCACACACAATCCAAGCAGCAGACAAATAAATATTTGTGTGCCTTCACCTTTATTTACTTAATCCAATCACTTGGATATTAAAAAGGCAAAAAACTTTAAAAATTCTTTACCCCTTGCCCTACCAATATAAAAGGCTCATTCTGATCTAAGTACACACATAACCAAGACACCAAGCTGATGTACACCTTCCCAATCTTTTCTCCTGAATTGAGACATTTTTCATGGAGTTATTACTGAAGTATAAACAAGAGTAAGAATCACGGAAAACATCCCTGACATAGTTTTCAACTTTGTTATGTACTCTCTTTGCAGTGTGGGGAAAGGCTGGAGAAGAAAACAAAGCTTGTAAGGCAAAAACCTCACTTCACCCAGGTCTATCCTGCTGCTAAGTGGTACATTCTCTCTCTACAAAAAGTTTAATTCCCCCAGTTACTGAGCGTTCGTGACACACATCCCAAACTCTGGCCCAACATGTGAATATGGGAAGACTTGAAATGCCAGACAATTACGACACAACACATTACGTAACTTGGAAGGCCAATTCCAGCAGAACCCCAAAGGCTCTCGCAGCCTTTTTATACTCCCAATGCTCACCTGGGCCCCAGTGCAGCTGCTCCTCATTAGGCTGCTCCACATCCCCCTAACTGGCACAAAGCCTCTCCAGTCCCCAAGGTCAGGTGGGAATCATCCTTTCAAACCCACCAGGGTGGGGCTGTCATCCACTGTCCAGCTGGTTCTGACCTGGGCACTGAGCAAAGCTGCTGAGGGGACACGAAAATCCGCTGTTTGCAGGGCAATTATGCTCCCCCCAATAATTATTTTTAAAACCAAGTCCCTTGATACAGACTAGGAGAGCAGGAGAGCTGGGGCTGTTCAGCCCGGAGAAGAAAAAGCTCCAGGGAAATCTGGAGTTCCTTCAAGTGCCTTAAAAGGGGGTTATAAAAATGAGGGAGTTGTCTATCTACAACTGCATAGAGTAGGAGGACAAGGGGGAATGGTTTCAAACTGACAGAGGAGAGATTTAAATGGGATATTAAGAAGAATTGTTAACCTGTGAAGGTGGTGAGGCCCTGGTACAGGTTGTTTAGAGAAGCTGGGGCTGCCCCATCCCTGGAAGTGTCCAATGCCGGTTTTGATGGGGCTTGGAGCAACCTGGGCTAGTAGACTTAAATGGGGATAGACTTTGGACTTTCTCCCTGCCCATAAATAGGAATGGACTGGGATGGGTTTTAGGGTCCCTTCCAACCCAGACCATTCTGGGATCCTGTGACAGCAAAGCCGTTAATTGGTTTTACCTCTTTCCTAACATTTGTGGATTTTTGCCTTAAAACATCAAAACTTGGTAAATAAATGTTTTCTAGACAGCACACGGAGAAAATGCCCAGCTAAAACTGCACTGGTAGGAGAGGAACACAATATCAGAAGAGCCATAAACTGCCCTCCTTGGAGGTGCTGGAAAAGAGGGATAGCTTCCCCAGCCAGTAAGCAGCTCTGCCCTTCAAGCTGCCTGCTCCTTCCTCAAGCACACACGGATTGCTTCCTTTTCTGCAGCAGCAACCACTCTGGCATAGCTCCCTCACATACAAATCAAGCTCTAACCCTGGTGCTCCAAAGCACAGCCCCAAGTGCAGATTTGAGACCACAGAGACACTTCCTAAAGCTCAGGAATGCAATGTCCTTATTTTTTATGGCCATGCTGAAGAAGTGGAATTTTTATGGCTGGTATTATCAGTTGAAGGAAAACTGCTCCTAAAACACAGTTGTATATTAAGCGTTATGTATCTATACAGAATAAATCTAACACTAATTACATTTTTTTCCTCCATTTAGTGGCATTAAATCACAATCCATTCCTCCTTATCCCCAGGAAGCCACATAAGCTGCATTAAGACACCCAGTTCCCAACCAGCCCATCTGTTTGCAGGATCCTGGAGTCAGCGATGCTCACCAGCTAAACTTCCTTCTTCACAGCTCACACCTGCAACAGGAACTACTCTGCAATCCCAAAGACAGTTTCCAAATGGGAGCAAATAGCAAGTTTAATGTCAGAGGCCAAAAGTCCTCCAAGAGGCCCAAACTGCCCTTTTCTTTGGAAGGGACTCACAATCACCACCCAAAGGGCAGCGATTCTTAGAAACTAAATATTTACTCACAAAAAAACTGAAAGAATCCCCACAGCTGCCTCAGCCTTCCCTGAAAAGCTCTTCTGCATCCAGACAAGGAAGGATTCATAAAGGCAAATCATCTACTTGCATAGGAACTGCAAAAATTCCTTCCTCTGAGGCCTCTCTGCCAGTGGAAACTATGGAGTTACCCCAGGGCCACCCTGGAGCTCCTGCTTCCCAATCTGACTCCTGAAGAACAACCAGCTGCTCCTTCTGCACGTCTTTACTGACAGAGGGACATGAAAACACCAGTTTTTGCCATATTCCAACCCAAACATTAACTTTCCCCACAGCAAACAGATATAAATCAGAGCATTCTACAACCGCAACCACGAAAATGGTGAGGTTGTATATAGTCCAGTGTTTTCAGTTTTGTGATGGATGCTGGGCAAAGCAGCTCTTTGCCAAAAAACACATTTGAGGAAACCTAGAGAAGGCAAAAAAAAAGCATTTGGGTGGCCCTAAAACTCAAAAAATACAAGTAAATTTCCTCTCTCTCAACTGTGAAATAATCAGCAAAATGTAAAACAACTCTGAATTTAGAAAACTACAAGAAAGATGGAAATATTTTGATGCTGAAGCTCTGCTCAGTTCACTGCCTGGGATTTGTTAGCAGTATCCATTTAAATCTGTACTCTGGCAGATTACTGTCTCACTGACAGTAATTCCAGATTATTTTCCTAAACCAGGATAATCCTAACACAAGCACAGTAAAGAGAAGATGTTTGTCTGGAAATCTGCTACCTTCAAAGCTGCCTTTTAAAAATCAGTTGCAACCTATTCTGAGTGAAAACTGCATCCAGAAATCACTCCTCCTAAAACCTCTCAGTGGGAGTTGTAGGGATTAAGAGTGGAAGCAACAATTTGGTCCAAATATTATCATCAGTCAAAGGTCTGAAGGAGATGATTCAACCAACTATGCTCTAAAACATGGTTGTTTACTTTTTGCTATTTCACTTACATTCCCTTACATTTTTTTGCTACCTATTGATCAAAAAATCAATCTGTAGAAATGTAAAACCATGCAGAGAGGGATTAATGGCTCGTGCTGGGTGAAGCAGATGTTTTACACCTCTAAATGTTCTGCTTGGGTTTCTGCCCTAGAAACTAAACTTGGTGGAAGATGGAAGAAAAGGGAGAGGACAGGGAGAAAGTTATTTACCACTGGAGGCTCAGGAGTGCTAAATCACATAATACTAATCTTGACAGCCACTGGTACTTAGCCCTGCTAAGAAAAAGAAAGAAACAAGCAGCTTCAGCAGTGAAGGGGCACACATTTTATTCAGCTTTATTATTCTAAATCCTACCTGAATATTACTTAAAAGTAAATTTTCTATAAAGGAAATCATTACTTTTCTATAAAGGAAATACTTTACGAACACCTGCTTGACAAAAAGCAGATGATTTGCACTCTCACGGGAGGCCATCCTGAAGGCCAACATTCCAATCTCCTCTCTCCTGGACACAAGGAGTAATATCCTGTGTTCAACCTCTGAGCTTCACAGTGCCGCACTAATTACCGAGGAGAGGGAAAAGAAAATTAATGTCTGGTCAGAGCTCTAGGTAGAAATGAAGCAAGTGTCTAGTCAGAGCCTGGTTATTCTTCTCCTGTCAGATTATCTGCCTGGAAAATCCACATCACAACTGAAGCTGCAAACAGCAGTTACAACTGTTAAAAGTTAAGACTTTTTATTAAAGTTGTTCTCCTTCAGTCTTTTGTGAAAAAGTGAAATTAATAGCCTCAAAATGACTTGGTAGTCTTTTTCTCCCACAAAGGATGAGGGGAAAAAAAAACCCTATTGCAAGATAAAAGCCTTGGCACAGGGAAAAACTATGTTTATCATTATGGGTACGTTATCAAACAAGGAGAGGGAAATAACCTTGCAGCAACAGCATTAGAAAGACCAACGGATGAGCAAGAACAGAATCTCTGCACCAAAATCCCCAGAATATAAATCAGAAATACAGAAGTCACTGAAGTGTTTTCATGTGCCTTCAAATTCCTGTACTTATTACAATAACAGTGATGGATGGCAAAGTGGAATATGAACAGGTGACAACAGCTCAAGTGCACGCTATTTTTGATGTACTTTCTTCCCACCCCCACTGTTTTTGATTGTCTACCTGCAGCTGCCCTTTCCTTTGGTTTAGGGAAATAACCACCTTCCCAGGGAGTCACTGGGATTTATTCACACAGATCAGCAAGTTATGGAGTTGATTTTGACTATCACACAACTTGAACTTCATCAACTGATTTCAAAACCAGGAAGTTATTATATTTTAAATGTCTTTTCAACTGGGGTAATGCTCTTCATTACAAGGAAATAGGTAGATATTTTTCACAGCAAGAGCTGGAAGGGTTTTGTGCTCAGGTAATAAGCAATAAATCAGAATTTCTCTACCAAGAAGCTGTATGGATTTCTCTCATGTTTATGTACAAGCTCTTAAAGCATCTCAAACAGCCAAGAGTGGAAGCTGAGGGACTCAGCAAAATACCAGAGCAGTAGGAGGAAGATACAATAACGGCAGCAACAAAAAAATATGTCTTTTCTTCTATTTTTTACTGTTATATTTCTTCAGAAACCAGACTGACGTAGATCTGGCCATGGGAAAAACCTCTCATAAGTCCGTGATCACCAGGACTGAAAATTAGTATTAAGGTTCAAGCAGCACAGAGATGAAATCAGAGCTGGAAAACTGCAGCTATAAACACAACCCATAAAATTCAAGATTAAGGATTAAGTAAGTTTCATGCATATTACTGCCAGTGGTCAGCCAAGCTGTTTTCTAGCAGCTCAGTTATTTACAGCTATTAAATAACTATATTAAAGCATTCCACAGAATGCTTTTTCCAAGGCAAATCATGGCCAAAATAACACACATTTTAAACTACCCCGTGCTCAGAAAGGGCAAAAAAGGGAAATACACTTGAGAACTAAATTAGCCTAACCTAAAAACAACTCTTGGGATGCTAGTTGGTATGATAAAAATGGAAAGCATGTCAATAGAAGGCTGAAAGCTTTACTATTATTTTTTATTATTATTTAGAAAAAGCTTGGAGGAGGCAGGAGCTGAAGCACATTAAAAGAAATTAATAGAAAACAGTCAAGAGGCGGGGTTTGGGGGGAGTTGTTCAGTGGAAAGGAGGTAAGGACTGGCTTAACTTTTTGGCCAAGGAAATTTAGAAAACATGGACTTGACACCCAGCCAGTGGGATCTCCATGTCCTCTATGGGACGGCATGGCTAGGGCAGGAATTCAGCTTTCTACAAGTGCCTGCAGGCCACATATTTCCACATTCCCAAGGCTGTAAGGAAGCTTGGAAATGTTTATGAGTCAGAATCCTGCCTGGAGCATCACGACCTCCTGAAGGAGGCAAGCAGAGCTCTCACAGTGCCATCAAACCAATGCACTGGCTACTGCGGATGTGCAGGGAATGGGAAGATATTCCTGTGATCCACCTGTCACACCACAATGTGCATTCCATCCAAGTGGAAATCCACACAAATTATGTAAATACTGTCCTGAAAACTGCTGTGGTACTTTGAGAATGTAATTCCAAGAACAAACAGCCCTCTCTGGTGCACTCTATTATATAACAATGTCAGGCTAATCATAGCAATTCAGCTTTATGAGTGCTGTGAAGTGTCCTAAATGGGAGTAAAAACAGGAGTTACAGTGCTAAGGGTGAGTCAGTTACACACCTACCCTTGACAAAAGGATAAATGAAGAAATTACATCTGACTGACCACAACAAACAATTCCTCAGGAACACAGAGTGCCTTCTTTAAATCCCAAAAGCCACAATGCCCTAGGCATAGGTGTTCATGTCTCTTTCTTTCCACAGAAACTGGAATAATTCCAGCCTTGAGGAGTACAACTAGATCAAACTGGAGTCTAATTATTGTTCAAAAAAAGCCCAAATATCTCTTCTGAGCCACCAGGAGCAGTTTTCTACTTCCATGAAGAAGTAGGTCATTAAAGCAGCAGCTCCACCAAACTCCCCGCCCCAGACCCAGACCCCGTGTGCTCCACACAAACTGGAGCTGTGTGTTACCAATGTGCTTGCAGTGGAAGAGGGGAGGGCATCCTACAGAAGATGCAATGTGTGTATCACTGATGGCAAATGGAAAAAAAAAAAAAACAAAAACAAACCACAATTCAGCACAAGCAAAGGAGCTGTTGTGTGGAGAAAAACTGAATGGTGTGCAGGGACAGTCACCAGAAGCAACCCACCTTTGGGGAAAGATAAAAAGCCCCATCATTTGTTAAAAATGTTATTTACAGAACAATTCAATGCTCTTCTCAAAATCCTGACCTCCTTGCCAGCTCAAAATCCCCTATCTGTGTGGTATCGTATCCTGCCCTGCTCAATAATAAGCTCAATAATTAGGTACTTTGTGAAACTGTTTATTTAAAATTACTCTCTCAGCACTAAATGCCAAAAGGAAAGATGGAAATGGTCACTCCCACACACGAGTGAGTGGCTGATTCAAAAGCGGCATTTGTTTTCCATGAGAACATACGTGAATCTGAGTCACGGTCTTTGTCTTAGGACAAAATTATCCTTAAAATAAAAATCATCTTAGCACCCTTCAACTTTGTGGTCAGAGAAATCTGTAGCTTTTTGGCTTCAGACCAAAGTTCTGTTCTGGACCATCAGCTTCTTGTTACTTAGCAATCAGACTCACATCACCCAGCCAAGCAAGGAGGAACACTTGCAGCTGTTTCCCTCCCTTTCAACACCATGGTCTCCAGGTTCAAAAACCACAACAATCCTCCTGTACGACGCAGGGCACTGACCACAGCCTGAACAAAAGCCAAACTCAAAAGTTTTCTAGGGAGTTCTTGAAAAACAAGGACAGCTCATCTTGAGCTTCTCAGCTTGTAACGGTTTTAATTTCAACAACCAGGCAGAAACACTAATTAATGTAGTGGTTCCATGTTTATTAAATTTTGGTCTTAGTACTCACTCTTTTTCTGTGGGAAAGAGGCTAGGAGAAAAGCAAAGCAGGCTTAACCTTAAAAATGAATAGTTTTATTAACACACACTAAAAAAACAGAAAAAGAAAGTTGGGGGAAAAAAGTAAAACAAAAGAGAATGAAAATCTAAAAACACTCTTCACTCTTCCTTCCCCTTACAAACTGTTAACTTTTCTACAAAACAACATAAAGAGACAAAACTTGTAATTTTCAGTCAGTTCAACTATTTGAAAATAGTCTTTCATCAATTCTTTAGAAGAGTCTCTCCTAGAGTAATGGTTCCCACTGACAACCGAGAACAGTTCTCGTGTGGGTTTTCAGCTGTCACAAAAACAGCTGCACAGGGAAACCTGCCTTTGTGACCCCTCCCTTTAGCAGTTTCCCAAGCTGCTTATGGGTCATGGGTCTTAGACTTTTGCATATTGGGGTGTCACCTTTTAAAGATGAATAACTCCAAAAGCAAAGGTTTCTTCATCTCAAGGTACAGAGATATCTTCTCACTTCTTCACTGGTGCAGAGGGCTTCTCATCTCTATCTCTGTTCAAGCATCTTATAGGATATTACTTAGTCCATCACAAACACATTTGCTCAAATCCACACACAAATCAAAACAATAATCTCCCCAAATGCATATCCTTCCCATGATTTAAAGGAATGATCTAAATATAGAGTTCATTTCCATAGCTCAAGTAAGAATAGAGCAACCAACTCTTCAACACTCTGTCCCAATAGTCTTTTCACTCTTGCTCTACTGACTTCATGCCATTTCTGCTTTATGTTCACTCTGTCCTTTTCTCTCTCAGAGAAGGGCCAAGCCATGGAAGCTTCATGTTGCCAGGAAAGGGTTAAATCTGCCCACAGTCTCTTCTCTCCTGTGGTAGCTGGTGGTATTAGATGTTCAAGGCCGTGCTGGTGAGGGAGGAAGAACTCACACAGAAACATCAGAGATCAGAGCACCCGAGCAGTCCAGAATTACAAAAATACCAGGCAGGATCATAAATGCCTTCTCAGCCCACCTCTCAGTGTAAATCAGGGTGGCCTCAGCCTAAATGGTGCCCATGGCTCTTATCAGAGGCCCGGCAGAGATCCCTCCCTGCTCCAGGGAAGTTTAGAGAAAGTAGTTGTTGTAAAGCAGCAACCTCTCCTTCCCCCGCCACCCGGGAGCCGATGGAATCCGGCCAGGTCTCAGGCCAGCTCCCTGCAAAACAGGGGAGCGGCAGGCCTAGCTCGATGTTACCTGTCCCTCTCTGGCCAAAGGAAAGAATGAAAAAGATCCACCTACAGGAAATCAAGGGGTTTATATGGTACTTCCCAAAGTCGCAGCCAACAATTTTCAGTGGTCAAAACAGATGCCAATATTCCAACTAACCCTCTGATCGGTCCCTGTCCTTTTTAAAGCAATTCCCAAGTCCTGACCCAGAGAATCATTCTACATTCTTCTATAACTAAAAAACTAAACTGTACTAACCCATGACACATCTTGAGAAGAGAAAAATTTTTAATATATTCCCTTAACTCAGAAGGGAGTATCTGGAGCTGGTTTCATTACTAGCAATATACACTGCTCATGAAGCAACTCCTCTCTTAACAGAGACAGTGGATTTGGTTCCCTTGAATCCCTTACACCAAAATCCAAGGGAAGGATCCCACTCTCCACTTCAGTACAACAACCCCAAACTCGGAACAAACCACACAGCGCTGTACAAGTGCAATTATCCAATCTACTCAATATTTAGACAATGCAATTTCTGTTGTCACTGCCTAAGAACAAGTCCCTGGATAACAGAAATAGCCTTGTAGCAAGCAGGAGGCTCCCACGGGAGCCTGTTGGGCTGCAGACAGCCTCATGAATCACAAACATGCCAGGCTCCACCACCCGACCAAACCTTCAACTTACCCTCTCTCCCTCTGCAGGAAGCCAAGAGGATTTCCCAAGTCACATGATAAATCAGGGCATTTTTCATTCCAAAAAAGGAATCACATTTTTCTCCCCCTGAGAAATCTCTGCAGTTCTTCAGTTCACTGTTATTTCGGGGAGAAAGTAACTTTTGCTGCCAGCTTCCTCTCTCACCTTCCCCCATCCCCCCCAAGAATCTTTGTGATGTTTGGGACAGGCTTCCAATTAATTTAAATGACTAAATTAAAATTAAATTTAAAAGGTTGTTGCTGCCCTGCATATTCATGGTGTGTGAGTTTTGTCTAGAAGCAGAAAACACGAGCAGGATGTGGGATATCAAATTATTCTTAGAGGCAAGCAGGAGTAATGACAGAACAGTATTCATGCAGGAAAAAATGTATAGAAAAATCATCATCCAGACCTCAGATATTTCTTTTCAACACACAAGTTGAAGAAAAAAAAAAAATCCCACATCACTCCTGTGCTATTTTGGGCAGCCCATTTTCTCTTAATATCTTCATTTGTCAGAGTAGTACTTGAAACTGTCACTTTTGGAGTTGCTTTGCCAGGCAGAAAACCCATTCTCACTTAAGTCCAAACACCTAAGAAAAATTAGGAGGCTAAATTATGAGGAAGTATTTTTAAAGAATGGTTGAAGTGGAATGAATAACTATTTCCTCTTACAATAATCTGTCACAACTGATTTCCTTCCTACTCTGATTACATCTCACAACCTGTACCCCAGCTAGCAAACATCCTTTTGCTGTTCCTTCTACAGGTTTCAGATGTGAATCCAAAAGAGCTCAGCATCATCAGGAATCAGTTTGGGCAGAAGAAAACAAGGGCTTAAGACAAGACTGACAGTCACACAGAGCTGTTTTTTTATGGTGGCTGCTCCCTTGTAGCTCCTTCACAAGCTACATATCTGAGTGAAATTTGAGTTTTAATTATTCCAACAGGCAGCGTCAGAGATTGAGAGCTTCCACATTGCATGGCAGTTCTTTCCTCCTGGGGAAGCCAACAAAAGCAAATTCCTGAAATGAGCTCTACATTTCCTAATTCCTTAAGAGCTGCCAAGAATGCAGAAAAAGATAGTGGACATGCTCTGTGTTTTACATGAGACAAAAGCCATACCCCACAGGCTTGTCCTGCTGGAAACTAATTCCACATCCCACTCAAGTGCTACATATTTTCATCCTCATTAAGATGACATCTCATTTTGATGACCAATTGAAACCCTAATAAGAGGGAGAAAACCCTCTGCTGAATCTTTAATAGCAAAAGCACAAGTCATTTCATTTTCAGCATTGAATACTCAAGGACAAAATAGCTCTTAAAGCCTGACTACTGTAGTTTGCACTGGGAAAGTGAAAATATGATGAAATCCCTACCAGCAATATCACAGGTGCTCTCTCACCCCAAGAGCAGTTCAGAAATAAGAAGTATGCTCCCGTGATGAGCACAGAGAACACAGCTTCATCTAGTTTCAACAAATTTCTATTTTTTCTACTACAGTTCCTCATCCTACCAGAAACCACAGAACTAGAAAGCAGCAGTTGGGATTTTAGGAAGAGCAGCTGACCACCAACTGACACTGCAATAAATGAATAATTATTAAAAAAAAAAAAAAAAGGTCACTCCAATCTAAAACAATATCTACATTTCCACAGACCTACATCAGAAGAATAATTTAAATTGCATATTTGAGTCAGCTCAATGCTATTTTTTATAGAATGGCAAACTGGTGACTCATTGCACAAATCAGAAATTAAGTCATAAAAGTTATGTTTCACCCTCCAGACTGGGTAGAGCCTAACCTAACAGAAAGTTTCCTCCTTAAGATGAGTCTTAAAACAGCTTTAGAAAACAAACAACTTTTTTTCTTCTTCTCTTTCCAAGATTTGGCTCTGGTCAGGAGAGCTATACCCCTCCTGAACACAGCTGAGAAACACTCTCTTTGTGGAAAAAGAACTGCCCTGAAATTTTTATATTAGTGACAGCATCAACTTGATCATGACTGCAGCTTCCTTTCCCATCAAGGACCCTAGATTCAAAGTCTTTTTTTTTCCCATGGGCTAAATAATAAATTAAAAGCAGTAACCTCATCAAATAACTGTCAAAAAAAACTCTAAACCAACATCTAGTCCTCGTATTGCGCTCCTCTTTCACACAGAGAGAGCCCTGAAAGTGTGTTCTCTGATTTTAGCCACTTTCATACATCCAAATATATTTGCTGATCATCTGCTTTGAAGCTTTAGTTAACAAGTCTGCTAGCTTCCATCTTCGGCAAAAGCACACCGCACAGGCTTCCAAGCCTCACCCTCCCTGCAGCCACCCCCTGCCACTGCCGGAGCTCTGGAAATGCCAAGCTTCACCTGACAATTTGTTTCAAGAGCTGGGCAACAATGGGTCAATAAACTGCAGTTTTTGTGACAGCGAGGGCTTGAGGTGGTCCTCCTTGAGGCAGGAAATTATGACCACACTATTGAGCTACAGCTTCTCTGGAAGTCAATGGTACACAGGAGAAAAGCCCACTAAATACACATTGTATCCACACTAAATAAAGGGCAGCCGCAGCAGGACTCCCCTGCATCCTCCTGTTGAGGTTTACCTCATCTCCTGCACAGGGCAAGATCTTTGCAGGATACTCTCTATCCTCAAACCGGGGCCATCTGCACCAAAATCTTACCTGGCTTGGAGGATGGAGCAGCACAGGTAACCCCAGTCCTCATCTGAAACAGGAAGAAAAGCCCGCAGGTTGTCCAACACCAACTCAAAATCTGGCCACAGCTCAGTTGGGTTCAGTTTTTCCTATTCAGGCGTAGAAGAAGGCACTAGGAGTCAATATTCCTAATTTGCCCAGGATAAACTACCACAGGAATGGCACACACAGCCAAGTCCTTGATTTGCTATAGGTATTTTTGCACCAGCTAACTACAGTCCAATCCAACATAACCCCCGGCTGCAGGCACCAGGAATTGAAGTAACAGGAGTCTCTAATCTTTGCAGAGGAAAGCCATGAGGATTAGGCATTCTACACATAAAAGCCGAGTGCTTTATTTAAGTATTTTGTCTACCTCCACATCATTGAAAACCATTTATAGCTTGCTTCCTTGTGAAGTTTTTCCAAGTCTGCTTCCCAGCCCCATTACACCTTAGCCCTTGGGAAGCTGACCCTCAACCTCCACAGCACCCAGAACAAGCAGGAGACAGGAAGGGCCTTTCCTTTTTCCATTAGGAAGTTTCCCCTAAGGAGTAGCCCTACTTTAATTCTCTCTCCACGCACCTCAGAGGGCAAGTTGTCCAACAGGATGTGTGGCCTTCCACACATTCCCCTTCACATTACAACTCCCCAGCCTACTCCAGCACCTCCTCCACTGCAAACACATTTGGGAACTCTCCCCTCTCCACCCACACGTGTGTGGAGCCAAACAGGGAGAGTGGAAAGAGATGTAGCCTCTGATACTTCTGCTCCAAGTTCATTTATCCAGTTCTGTCACACTCTTGCAATGCTACAGATGCCCAAGCCCCACTTGCTCCATGGCTAGGCCTCCTCACCCTGCCCAGCCATCCTGAAATGTACAATACCACCACGCTCAGAGAGGAAATCTACAAATATCAGTAAAAACTTTCTTCTTCTTGCTTACCCCTAACTCCAAGATCAATGAATGAATTCCAGTTTCTTGCATCCCCCTCCCCAGATCTCTCACCCCTTGTGATCCTGTTAGGGACAGAACGCAAAGACTCGTGGTCTTCTCCCTAAGGGATTGTTCCTGTGGAAACATCTCCACGCTGAGCCCACTGAGCTTTCCCAACTCCCTCAGGTTTCAGAACTCTCAAGCAGCGCTTCAATCATCCCTATGCTCCCCAGTATTAAAGTACTCACAACTGTTCCTTCATAATCCAAGTATTTGTTCACAAGTAGAGACCTCCTCACTCTCTCTCCCATTTAGTGTCATTGAAACCTCCTGCTTTGTTACTTCACCCATCTGGAGGAGTTTTTTGTTTTACAGCACAGTCCTCTCACAGTAATCTGGTCTACTGGTGCAGTTTCTTCCAGCATTATTTATATTGCTTTTCAAAGAACACATCCATAAGACCATTTAGCATTTCCACCCTGTTTCAAAGAAAGCCCGTATAATTTATCATCTCTGTGAGAAACTAGCCACCCTGAGAAGTATCCAAGTAGAATTGATGGTACTAAAAACAGCACTGCACAGACACACGTGGTGTAATCACTCTATTAATTACACCCACATTATACAAACTCTTCCTACATCTTCCCTAATATAATATATGGTCTCAGGAAGCTTGTACATCCCAGTCCTACCACAGAGTAGGATCAATTCTTTATCAGCCACAACCAATTGATGTGAGCCTAACCTTCCCAACCACCTCTGATGGCAAAGACTGAAGAGCCTTCCCAGGAACTATTTCAGCATTTCACTGCTCTTATTATCAGTAAAGATTGCCAGCACCTAACCAAACAGTTCTGCTCACACTGTGAGCCCATTACTTCTCCCCGACACCGATTTATCTAGTTTTCTGCTTCCTCTTTGCAGCAACACCTCCTTTCAATTTCCTCTTTATTATGAAGAGCTCCAGTTCCTTTAATTTCTCCTTGGAGATCATTTATTCCAGGATTCAGGCGCTCTCTGGTCTCTGCTCTCTCTCAGTGGTCTGCACAGTTTCTCAAGTGCAGTGTGAGAGAAAGGATAACTGTCTCTGCTGCGAGGGGATAAACAGGCACATTGCAGATGCTGCCAAAAGGAACTGACAGGATCCTGGATCCCGAGCTGCCTGCACCCAATATCTTGGTTCTCAGGGATTCAACCAAACCAAGCTGCACACAACCTCCCTGTTGAAAAAACTCCAAAAACTAATGACTGCAGCACCACAGCCAGGCTACCAAAAATCAAATAGTGCAGCCCAACTAAAGCCAGGAGGGCTTTGCAATCATCAGTCCCCAGGACAGGAGCAAAATCCTCCTCCTTCCCCAAGATCCTGAAGGAGATAGCTCTGACAGTAGGATCTCAACATACCCACACCTCAGTCATGTCTGCTTGGTATCGTGGGCAAACATGAGAGATTTACGGTTTTTAAAATTTTTTTTTATCGTTTTCTCACACATTTACTGCTACACTTAGCCCAAGGAGTGAAACCAAGCACGAATCTGTGTCTGTTAAATCAATCGCAAAGGTCAATTTAAATTTAGAGAAATACAAATTATTAGGCCACACCGCTAAAGGAGACAGCTCAAATATTAATTACGGATGCTGGAAAGGCCATTCCACACCTGAGCAGGTGCCGGGATTAACCCTGCAGTCAACACTTCACACGTGGGAACGACCGCGCTGCCAATGCGGGAGTGCCGGGACGGAAACACTCAATATCGACAGAACCTCCGGCATCCCCTCGCTGCCAAAACACACCGACAGGGGCGAGGAACGAGCGGCACAAAGACACCAGGCGCCAACAACTCTTTCAACAGCACCCGAGAGACCACAGCGATGTATCCGCTGCTCCAGTGGAGCTCGGATCCCGGTCCGGCACCTGATTAATCCACAATTTGGGTGGCTCCACGTAGTTCCGCGATTACTTGTTTGGAACAAAACAAGGGAGCGACAGGTGCACACCACCGACAGAAACTCTTTTAGAGACAGCAATAAAATAGATTGTGGCAAAAGCCAGAGGAATATCCCACGGTTACACACTGTTCCCTCAGTTTAAAAGGGAAAAAAAAAAAAGGGAAAAACCCTACCGGTATTTTTAGCAAGTGTTTCGAGCTCCAAGACGCAACCTGCTGCCTTTACAAATTTTTTTCTGCCCTGAGACACATAGGAAGCTGCGTACTGCAAGTCCCCTCTTTTCCTGGCAAAGAAATCAAGGAAAATGGAGCGAAGAGAACCCAACTAGCTTTGCCGCCCTCCCTCTCCCAGCCGCCGCACCGACCGGGATTCGGGAAGCCCCCCGAGCGCCCCTCCCTTGGCTGACCTTGAGGGGGGGCGGGAAGAGAAGGGAAGAACAACGCCACTCGGGGAAGGGACGCTGCGCTGCCCGCTCGGGTCGGGGTCCGTGCCGCCGCTCCCGCTCCCGGCGGGGGCTCCGCGCCCCCCGCGCCCCCCAGCGGCCCCCAGCGCCACCTGGCGGCCGCGCCCCGCCGCACCGCGACCCCCGCCCCGGGAGCGTGGCCCCGGAACGCCGGGCAGCATCGGCAGCACCGCTCGCTCCCGGGGCGGCACGGGGCGGGCCGGCCGCGAGCTGCCACTGCCGGAACGCGACCGGGAGAACTCCGCTGTCGCCGCCCGCCGCCGCTCTCAAGTTTCAGCCGGCGACGACGCTAAGAATAAACGCGCAGCTGGCGGAGCCGTGGAGCCGGGATCCGCCGCGAAAGCGCCGTGCAGCAGCCGCGGTGCCGGGGCCGCGGCGCCCCTCGCCGGCACCGCGCCCGCCTTCTGAAGGGCACACGACTGCCCCCTCACTCACCGTCCGGTGTCGCTGCTGCTGGCGGCGCCGGCCCAGCGCCGGGAAGCGGCCGGCGACGGCGGTGAGCGCGGCGGGGCGGCGGCCGCAGAGGAGGAGCGGCAGCGCTCTGCCCGGGGTGGCCGCCATCGCGCCGCTGGAGCCGCCCCACGCTGCGGCGGCGGCGGTGCTGCTGCCGCCCGGGCGGGGCGGGGGGGCGGGCACGCGGGAAGAGGCAGGGCGGGTCCAGCCGGCGCCGCTGGCCAATCGTGACGCCCCTCGCCCACCCCGGGGCAGCCACACCCAATCGACGACGAGCGGGTGGGCGGCCCGGCAGGCGATTGGCCGGTGGGCGGGGCTGCGCGCCGTTCCGAGGGCCGGGAAACTCCTCGCCGGGGGTGCCGTGGGGCGGGGCCAGAAGGGAGCGGGGCCAAGGCTGGGCGGGGCTGGGAGTGGCAAGAGGGGGCGCGGGGGGGAACCCCTAAGGGGGAACAGCCAGGGACGGGATGCCGATAGATGGGGAACGCCGGGAAAGGGGTGCAGGGAGGTGGGATGCACTAGGGAGATGGGGAGCACTGGGGAGGGAGATCACCAGGGAGAGGCTGCAGGAAAATGGGGTGCAGCAATGATACCACCGTGGCCCTGGGTATGCAGCGTGGGAGTGGCACAGGGATTTGGGGCGCTAGATCAGACTGGCACCCCAACCAACAGCGGTCTTAATGAAGGTAAGAAAAGTATGTGATCAAAAAAAAATCTAGATAGATAGATATAGATATAGATATATAGCTATAGCTATAGCTATAGATATAGATATAGATAGATATTTATTGCAGACATAGTGGGCTGGGCTGCCAGTAGAGACCCTTACAGCACCTGGGCTAAATAAGCAATTTGCGCTCAGCTTTCTCTTGAAAGATGATCTACCTACATTACCTTACTTAAAAAAGACTTCTTCCTCTGGCCTGGGAGTTACTAGAACACCAATGGTAGCCCTTTCTTAATTTCTGTTATTTACCCCTCTGTGTTTCTAAAAATACGGAGAAGAGCAGGACCAAGTCATGGGATGACACAGATGTGCTTCAGCATCACCCACACCATCACAACACTCCTTTTTCCATCCCCACCTCCCTCCAGTGCTGCCTTTCATAAGTCCTGATGGGTTGTTCTAAGCTTTTCTCCAAGCAATGTCATTTTGGAGTTTGTCCCTGAGAAATCCTCCACCGCAATTCTCATTCCTGGCTGGGTTTCTCCTGCAGGGATGAGCTTTCCCTTTTTCTTTTTGCTGCTTAGGAAAACATGGTTGATGCCTCCACTGTGTCCTTCTAGAAGGATTTACCCACTGTCTTTCCAACTTCATACATTTAGCATTTCAATGATTATTTGCATTTTCTTGGAAAATCAAGGAGACAAATTGCAGCAGCAGCTGTTCTTGAGCTTCTTTGCTCAGACCAGATAGAGCCTTTGCTTGATCCCTGCTTGTTGTATTTCCCTCTCCTGTCATGTTGAAAACGATAGCAAAAGCAAAAATGCTTCAAAACAAGGATTTCGAGTAGCAAAGCCCTCAGTGATGACTCCACAGTGGAAGATGTTCCCACGCACATCTTGACAAAGGAGTCACCTCATGGACTGCAGCCAGGGTTTCTTCCTCTGCGACATCAACCGCTCCCTGGGACAACTCCCTGCATCCCAGCACACTGGGATTAAAAGCCTAAAAATGGCAAAACTGTGGTCAATGCAGCCTGGATGCACTGGAACAAAAATATTAGAAAGGCAGGAAAAGGGGAGGAAGGAAGCCCCAGGATGGGGAAGGTCCTTCTGAGGCAGAGCTACCTCTTCTCACCATGAACTACCCACCCCTACACTTCTTTTTGCTTGGGTGAGCACAGACACGTTTAGGATCAGCCTGTGCTGCCCTTTTCATGGGGTTTCCTACAGCGATTGGTGCCAGCAGCTCTGAGGCAGGACAGGGCAAGCAGACCCTGCCCCAGCTCTCTCCTATTCCCTACTCCTCCAGCCATTCATATGGCTAAACAATTTATTTAACCATAAATAAATATCGAAATACTCGTAAATATTTAGATATTTATTTATCATTAAAGAGGAGCTGGGAATGACTGAAAGTCAATTTTTTGGCAGAGTTTATACATTTCCAGGGAATATTTTACAGAGGTGGGGGAAGATGGGCTTATGAGCAAAGGCCGAGGGCAGCAGAAAGGCAAAAAAATCATTAGCAAACCTGTGCTGAGTATCTAGGCACTCATTATAAAGCACAAAATAGGAATTAAATGTGAGCCGTGAGATCAATACCCCAGGCAATTAAACGAGCCAGCAGGAAACAGCTCCCCAAGGTGCAGGGAGAGAGAGGGGTGAGGATACTGGCACCAAAATGAAACCCTGTCATTTTAGCTCAAAGAGCTCCTGGTAGAAGCATCTTCCACTCTTGGAAAACCTAAATAAAAGAATGTATTTAACAAGGCTTTCTCCTGGTGCTTATAATTACAGCTGGTTGAATATTGGAAAGCTGCTCCTGAGAAGAATTGCTGGAGAAAAGCACACCAGCGTTTGCAATTAGTAGTATTGCAGTGGGAAAGGCTGAAGTGGAAAACTCAAGCTTCAAACCCTCATCAACCATCCTGACACTGCTGAGAGAGGCATGGATTGTTCCCTCCTGCAAGTAAAACACTGATACAGGCGAAAGTGAGTGTGTGATAAGCCATAGGCAAAGCCATCACTTTGGAAAACCTGCTCATGCCCCAAAGTGCTTGGATTAAATAAACCAGCTAGGAAGGAAAAAAAAAGAAATGATCTTTTAGTCCATAGATTCATCACGCAAGACCTCCATGGGTCTTGATTTGAAAAACAGGTTATTTGCTAGGGAGGGGCAGGGCCTCTCTAGGAATGGGGAAATTTCAATCCCCTCCCTCCAAGTTACTATAATTTAGAAAATTAAAGGGGCTTTTCAGGCAGAGCTATGGGGAAAGGAATAACAGTTCTTTACTAGTAAGTATAACAGTATAACAAGGCAAACAAACAACAACAACTACACCATTAATAATAAACAGAACCAAGAACCTTGAGGGGCTTTGTTTCACAAAGCCCGGGGCAGTCTGATTCCTTGGGATTCTGAGACCACCAAACTGGAATGGTGGAAACTCCCAGGCTGGTAGCTGGAACAGCAGGATGTCCCGGCAGGCAGAGGGATGCAGGGCTACAGCACAGCAAATAGAGCAGCCGCAACAGCTGGACTGGCCCAACTCCAGCAGGGCAAGCGAAGGAGCTCAGAATTCCTGGGCATATGAGTAGATGATGGTAGATTTCCCAGGACTGGACTTTCTGTTGACAGTGGACTTCTCCCGCAGCAAGCAGCAGCCTGGCCATCCTCTCCGATGCTGAGAGCAAGAACCCCCAGCTCCCCCAGCCATGTCCTTTTCCTACCCCAAAACTCGTGTGATCTTCCCCCTCCCGATTTTCGACTTTCGCCACCTCCTTTGTGTTGGTCAAGCACCCTCTAAGCATCAGTACTTAGGCTCTTAGCAACTTATGGGAAAAAATTATATAAGAAATAAAAAAGGAACAAACCTAACCACCAACACCCTTTTATTTAAATTTAGGATTAGCCAATTTTACTCCTACAGATGTCCAGGGCTGTAATGCAGCAGAATCAGGCATGTGGAGATTGATGGAAAATCCTGCAGGTGCGTCAGGCATGGGTGGATGAGGAAGTTCAGGAGGATCCCAGATTCAAGTGCATTTTATCTCCTTTTATTTAGAAGAAAGGTTGGTGCTTCCAGGTTACTGCAGATAAAACAGCACAGCCCTGTAATGGGGGGCAGAGTCTACTTGTCAATAAAGGAATGGTGTTCGCTACCTTCTACAAGCTGAGCGCTGCCCAGCTTCTCATGGAGAAATAGGATAGGAGGGGAAAATTCCTGTGGATTGGGCAGGATGGTGATCCCTGCCTCATCACAACTCAGATCTGAGCTACCCAAATATGCCAGTGTTCGCTGGTTGCTTCTCCCACCCCTTTTTGGGATCTGGAGATGGCCAGACCTCAGCCCCACAGAGACCTCTCTAACTTCTGTGACCCCCTTAAGCCTCTCCAAAAGGTTCATCCTAAAAATCCCCGCAGTGTTCCTGCTGTGGGAGGGCAGTGTCAGGATCCAGCAGCCTCTTGGATTCCTCAAGAGCGATCGCTGTCTATTTATGCCTCTGGAAAATGTTTGTTAATGGGGGGTGCATTAAAGCCTGAGGAGAGCCAGCCTACGAGGCATCTGGACACAACTAAAATTAAAATACCTAAAATTAGCATCGTCAGCAGTGAATCCTCCCTCTGATCTAGATGCCGAGGTGCACATGACCCAGACGTGCCCTTCTCACTTCCCCTTCCCGCTGCCATCCCATTCCTAGGCCACTGGGCATGGCTGCTGCCACACCTACCCAAGACTCTGGAGAAGGAAAGAATTCCTCCCTCTAATGGTACGGAGGCCCTGGCACAGGGTGCCCAGAGAAGCTGTGGCTGCCCCTGAGTCCCTAAAAGTATCCAAGGCCACGCTGGACAGGGCTTGGAGCAGCCTGGGATAGTGGAAGGTGGCCCTGTCCACATAAGAACAAGATGATCTTTAAGATCCCTTTCAACGCCTTAACATTCTATGATTCTATAGCTATATAAAAGCCCCTAAGACTCCATATACCACTCTTTCAGGCCCTATAAACAAGCCCTTCAGCCCTGCTCTCCAGGACCTGTAGAGACACTCCTTGTACAGTGCATACAAGACTTTCAGGACCTGTACATAAGCCCCTCAGATCCTTTAGACAGGTCATTCATGTGAAAAATGCCAATCACTTGTTTCTAAAATTTTGAAAGTTTAATAGTAAATAAAATGGTTATAAAAATATAATTAGAGTAAAAAAATTGAACAATTAGGGTTAGGACAATACGAAGACAATAAAAACAAAGTTACAGACGTCTGGGTGCCTCCCCGAGCAAAAAAAGCTCCGAACAAGGACCCCCGTTAACAAAGGATTATCTCTTAAAAGCAATAGCCTGTTGAATATTCATACATTTCATACATGATGCATAAATTCCATTCAAACAAAGAATTGTCTCTGGTTAGTTTCATTTTTTTCCTTTAATCTCTATGGAGTATTCAGGGCTGAGCAAGGCAGGAGAAGTTGGTCTCTTCTGATAAGGAAGTACTAAATTCTTTTTCTCTGGAAGATTTACGTTTTCTTGTGGCTGGTATATAAAAACTACATTTTAGCTACAAAACTACATTTACCATACTATCAAAATATTTATACAACATTACCGATCAATACAACATAATACATATAGTAAATATCTTGCGTAGAGCCATATAATATGCACTTTTCACAATTCAGGTCCTGTAGATATGGGCCCCTGAGGCCCTATATACAGGCTTTTCAGAGCATAGCTATCTATCTATCTATCTCCACATATATATACATATGCATTCACCATATATAGATAGGCCCCAGAGACTCTATATACAGACCTTTCAGAATATATGTATATAGGCTCCTAAGATCCTATCTACAGGCCTTTCAGAGGCTCTGTCTATCTATCTGGGCCCCTGAGACACTATGAACAGACATCTCAGAACATATATACACACACACACACACACACATATATATATATACACACATGGGCCCCTCAAAACCTATACACAAGTCTTTCAGACCGTCAATCTGTCTAGCTGGGCCTCTCAGACCCTATATACAAACCTTTCAGACTATCTATCTATAGATAGGTGGGCCCCTCAGACCTTATATAGAGACCTTACAGAATGTATATGTATATGCATATGTATATGCGCATGTGCATGTACCCCTGAGACCCTATATACGGGCCTTCTGTTATACGTGTCTAAGCCCCTGAGGCCCTCCACACACTCTTTCAGGCCCTATACCGAACCCCCACAGCCCCTACACAGAGGACCCGTAAGATGATTCACCACACGCTGTAAAAAAGCCTCTCGCGACCTACACAAAGAGGTTTCTGAAGCCCTACACACGCACAAACCCCTCCAAAACCCGCAGCGACTCCCCTCACTGCGACCCGCAGGCGCCGAGGCCAAGCCCACTACGCCACGCCCACGGCCGCACAGACCACGCCCCTACGCGCAGGCCCCGCTCCCGGAAGCGGGCGGGGCGGCGGGCGCGGCGGCGGAGTTGAGGTGAGCGTGGTTTTGAGGGGGCTGAGAGGTGGTGAAGAGGGGGCTTGGGAGTCCGCAGCCCTGTGGCTGCGGTGTTCCGGGCCTTGGGGTTGATAGGAGCCTGGGTTGACTGGATCCCAGCACCCGGAACTGTGTGGAGGATCACGAGGCTGGGGGAAGTTCAAGGCCCCGTAATATGAGGTCCGCTTAGGCCACAGGTCCGAGGGTAGTCTTGGGGGTTGAGGAACGGTTCCCGGACCCCGGGAATGGAAGCGGGTCTCGGGGTTAGGGGGAGTGGCAGGCCCCGGGAATAGGAAGGTCCTGCCTCCCGGAGCTGGGGGACTCCAAGGCGCCTGAGGGGTCCTGGGTCCCGGGACTTGGGCTAAGGGGTCCCAGGCCTTGGCGTTGAGACAGAGCCGCTGGGAAAACCAGGTTTTCTGGCACACACAGGGCTCGGGGTGCCGCGTTCTTCTGTCTTCTCCATCCCCGAGTTCCGCAGTAACACTGTGCCTTCACCCCTAGAAATAAATCCGGGGGTGTAGGGCTCCATCGCGGCGCTCAGAGGAAGGAGGGATCCCGCCGGTGTTCTGCGCCGAGGGACCCTGTAGGGAGTGTTTTGGGGAGCTCTCACACCGTGCGAGGAATTAGGTTTGGGTTGGTTTTCTTGCTGGCTGTAGGATCGCCGGCGGCGCTTCCGGGGCTGTGTGAGTTATCGCCGTGTGTTAGAGCTCATGTCAAACCACTTTCTCTTGATAGTAGTTCGTTAAAAAAGCTTTAACTCCGCTGACCGGCCTCAGCTGTGTTTGATGTGCAGTGTCGGAAAACCTTTAGGGTGAATTTGAGTTAAACTGCTCAGAGCACAGAAATGCCTGATATTTATCACAACGTGATTTATGTGTTCTGTACTTGCCTGTAGTTTAATGAGCTCCTTGAGAAAGATGGTAAGTCTGACTCTTGTTTTATGTGGTCTAGGGGGGTGGGCAGATCCAACCAGGCAGGATTTTTGGAGGTTTCTCCTTTAGACTCCTCATTGCCAGTTCAGGCTTGAGTTAAAGGCCTGGGTTATCTTTTAATTCCTTTATTCAGCTGTGTACCATTTTCCTTCTCATAGCTTTTTTTGGCTCAGTCTGAGATGCACTTCCTGAGGTTGATACGTGTGAGCACTGCAGGGCATGACTGCCAGGAGGGAAACTGGGTGCAGCACAAAGTTATGATCTTTATTATGGTTTTTTTCTCATTTTTAGAACGCAGCCTAGCTGAGAAATATTCCCCTGTGACCTCTTGACCTGCAAACTGGAAGCAAATACACTTCCAGTGAAGATGGTGTTGTTGAGTGCTGGGCTGTGCAATTCACTGCTCTCAGATGCTTTAGCTGCTGAATTAATCATTTGGCTGATTGTTACCCTTAATATACTCTGTGTGGAATTATTCTTGTCCTGGAACATTCTTCTAGGGCTTTTCTTAGAGCTGTAGGAGAATGAGTTGTGTTTTTTTTGTTGTTTGTTTTTTTTGTTTTGTCTTGTTTTGTTTTGTTTTGTTTTTTTGCAGAGTGCAAAGTTGTGCTGACTTTCCTAGTGGAAGTGCTTGGGCACAGTGAGTCCTGGAAGAAGTTGGTTGGCCTGTAGCTTTCTGTCAACCCAACCTCAGCTGTGCCACTTTCATAAAATGTAAAAGAACTCCCAACGTGGAAAAAACCTCAAGTGCTCACTAAAAATATGTTTGAACATATAGGGAGGTATAAAAAAAGCCCCAACAAAAATACAACCAAAGCTAATAAAATATACTTAAACTGTGTATTTGTCCATTTGGAGCAACAGAGCATTTAATAGCTTCCCTCTGTTAGAGGGCAGGATTACATGTGATATTGGGAAGGAATCCTTCCATGTGAGGGTGGAGAGGCCCTGGAACAGGATGCCCAGAGAAGCTGTGGCTGTCGTTGGATCCCTGGAAGTGTCCAAGGCCAGGCTGGATGGGGGTTGAAGCAGCCTGGAATAGTGGAAGGTGTTTGCAGTGAATCTTAAGCTCATGTAGCCCCTCTTTGTTTCCTTGTGGAAGTGGCTTGTTCTCCCAATGACCCAATTCCTGCAGAAACTTTTGTGTTATTCCCTAATGCGTCCTGAACCAAGGAAGCTGAAATCCCATGCCCTGGAGGAAAAACAATGATGTACCTTGATTCCCTCATTACTGTCTGCTTGCTGGGGACCTTCTGGAGTGCCCTGTGTGTCACCGGTAGCTGTGTCACTTCTCAGTGCAGGTTCCTGTTGCACCTCCCGTGTAAGCTCACGGCAGAGCTTGAGGAGAGACGATCCCATTGTCCTCAGGCTGCGAGACTTGCAAATCATTTGAGGTCTGGGCAGGGCTTTTTGAAGCAGCATCTCAGAAATGTTACATTTTTCAGGTGATAGTTGAGGGAGCCATCAGCCTGTTTAGATCTGGAATGTGAAAATAACCATTTTTATTTTCTTGAGCAAAATAAATTCTGTAGCAATCATAGTAAGTTTATTATAAAAACACAGTTTCATGCTGTTCCAATTGCTGCAGTAACTTCCTGAAGTGAGCTGGGATATGGAAATACTTGTTTTTTTCTTCCCAAGTTCCCAGTTGACATATTGGGGCCCAATATTTTAACACAGTTGAGTGCAGTGGGGCTGAGAATGCTTGGGTACAACAATAAAAATAACCTTAATTATGTTAATTCCAAGTGCTGTGTTTTGCTGTTGAGATGTTGAAGGGGTGTCAGTGAAAAAGTGTCTTGGTGTAGGTGTGACTTCAGGAGGGATGATGTTGTTTGGGAAAATTTAGCAGGAAACAGTTACCCAGGATCTTAGGGTGTTGTACACCTTTGCGATGAATAATGTATTTTTTTGTTTGTTTGTTTGTTTTTAACTGAATTGTTCTAAGAAAAGTGTGCAAATGGTGTGGCTTCCTCTTAAACGCAGAATCGTGGAAAGGCCATTAAAAATCATCCAGTCCCACCCCTGCCATGGGCAGGGACACCTTCCACTATCCCCGGCTGCTCCAAGCTCTGTCCAGCCTGGCCTTGGACACTTCCAGAGATCCAGGGGCAGCCACAGCTGCTCTGGGCACCCTGTGCCAGGGCCTGCCCATCCTCCCAGGGAACAATTCCTTCCCCATATCCCATCTAACCCTGCCCTCTGGCAGTGGGAACCCATTCTCATTTGTCCTTTTGCTCCATGTCCCTGTCCAAAACCATTCTCCAGCTCTTTTGTTAGTACTGCAAGGCTGAGGATGAATATTTATCTTTAGGGTGATGCATTTGACACTTCAAGTAAAAAATACACTGACTCAGCAGAAAGTTAGTAGAGCCTGAGGCACTTTGTCTCCCTAAGCAGGCATCATCATCCAAAGACTGTGGCAGCCTCACCTCTTAGTTATACTTCAAATGAGGAAAATTAGACTGTTAGATCATGAATTGTTTTACTGTGGCTTCTGTGGACTTACCTGAAAAGTCCTTGGGTAGTAAATTCTGGGTTATGTTTGTCTGCTGCCCTGTCTGTGAGTACAGTGGCTTGGTTTTCCCCAGAGAAACCTGCTATGAAGTTTGCTTCCATGCATTCTGGATTTAACCTCTCTTGAGAGCAGCTTTTAATTGTAGTCCCACCATGTGAAGAGCTCCTTGTCTGTGGATGTGGGGCAAGACAAGGTGGGAAGAACCAAAGCACTGATGGTTGTAACTGAGAATTTTGTGCCGAGACTGACACGAGATTTGGGTTGGGGAATTCTTTTTCCGTGTCTCCAAGGTCTCTCAAGCTAAAATTCTTAGTTGTTTCTCTTACTTTAGCTCTGTGAAGTGAAATCTGAGATCCTCATGTAGACAGCAAGAAAGAAGGTCATGGTTTGAGACAAGCAAAGTTGCAGCTGACCTGTGCTTGAAACGTGAGCCCTGGGAATCTGTGTGGCTCCAGAATTCATAGCCGGTTTGCGATGCAGGCAAAGCTGCTGTGCTGACACAGACCAGCCAGCCCCACTGTCTGTATTGGACCAGTTGTGTTTTGTGCCACCACTTGAATTTCTGTGTTTTCATTTGTTTGGTACAAACTTCCCACCTCTGGCATTTTTGCTTCAGGAGCTAGAAGCACAGTGGGTTTTTTGTCACAAAAATATCAGTTGTGATACAGACAGGTACCTAAGGTGTGCTGCCTGCCTGCCCACCTTGGATGGAGCCAAGGTGGCTTTTTCCTGCTGAAACCTAGCTCTTCAGGCTGTGTTCTAAAAGCACAAGGCACTAGCCTGGCTTATCCATTTTCTTCCCTGAAGTTCAACCTAATCCAACAATGTGTTGCTGGAAAAGCAACTGCAGTGATTCAGACCTGCTTTTCCTTTTTAGGGGGGAAAGCAATGATGTACTCTTCTCCCAATTTCCCAAACAATCTCCATCTGGTAAATGAAACACATGAATTTTTTTGTTTGTTTCAGTAAGTTCTTAATTTAAAATTTCTATGTATAGAAAAGAAATCCACCAAAGCACAACTCTTTGGCCAGGAAGAAGTGTTTTCTTAAGGAGGATGTGGCTGTAGGTGATGTTTCTGTTTAAAAGGCAATTCAGCCAAGGGGAAATTACCACACTGGGATATTCAGGTTCTTGGGGGGTTCTCAAATCTTTTTCCTCCTTGTCACAGAGGAGTTCAGACTTCACTATATCAAATTAGAGACAATCCACTGCCTGTCTCCCTTCAAAAAAAACTTTGTCTCTTTCTGGAGCTGGAATTGTTTCTGCAGATAACTCAAGCCTGCCAAACTGTCACCTTGTCAGCCTAGAGAAGCTCTTGCTTTGTTCTGAATTTCTCTCTTCCAGAATTATTTTTTCATGTTTATTCATTAGGAGTTAACACTGGTTTTCTTGGAGCCAAATGAGCCATAAACATTTAATAAATTTGACTACTCTGAAATACTTTTTTATTTGTTGTGGGCTACATGCAGGTGGGTGACTTGGCTGGAGCTTCAAGGACAGTCTCTCCATTCTGTGGAAAAGTTAGGAATTCTCAGGGACATCTCACCCTATGGACACAGATTGTGCAAGGCAGGTTAAATGAGTCAGGCCATTGAGGAGATGCAGTCCTGCTGGCTGTAACTTTTTATAGCAAATGGTGGATGTGTTATGTTTTCTACTCCTATGCCAACAGTTTTCGGATGATCCTTTGCTCCTCAAATCAGTGTGGAAATACCTGTACTCTGGTGCACATGGTCATGTGGCTGGTTTGCAAAGGCAGCCTGATTATTTGATAATAACGGCTGGAAAAAGAAAATTTCACCCTACTGATTAGGGTAGGGGTAGCTTGTGAATCAGGATTGTTATCCTTAATAAGAGGTGAGAAGTTTATTGGTTGGTGCTTTTACAGCTCTTCTAAGTTACCTCTGACATCTATGGAGGTATTTCTAGGGAGTTTTTCATGGCTGGGGTTTACTGTAATCTTTTCTAGGTAGAAAAGCTCAAGGAATGTGCTGAATTTTGAGTGGAGGAAGGGAAGGAAAAGCTTTAACCAAGAAAAAAGCAGCATTTGGTATTTGTTTCTGTGGGAGTTTATAACTGCCTCTTGGAAACCTACAGTGCATTGGTGGAGTCTGACAGTCTAAAGTAGCAAGGAAGTGTTGTATCCTTGCTGGAGGTGCTATTTTCAGTGCTGCTGGAACAGATGGGACCAGTTTACTCTGGGTACACTCATTTTTCGTTTGTGTCTCCAAAGCTGTGCTTCATGGTGCCTGTATCCATCCACTCTCAGATCCTCTGGCGACTCAGTTCACAGGTTAAACTTAGGGTTGCTATTGAGTTTGCCAAGTTTCTTCCGCCAGTTCAGTGACACCAAAGTCTTTCCCCAGGATGTAAACACTCCTGTCTCCCTTTCAAGGGAAGCCCAAGCCAGCTACTGTCCTACATCCCTATAAATAATCCAGCTGCAATTTCTAGAAGTGCTTTATTAAAGCTAAATCTAAAAGCTTGTGTGTTTGCAATGCATCTTCGTCTCTCCCTAGCCCTGAAAATCAGTACAAATATTTGGCAGAATAAAGCAGCTCATGAGGGGAGGGATGTCGCTGATCATCCCTGAGGGGAGGCTGAGCCGTGGCTGGGTGTAGTTACAGAACTGGAGTTGGAGATTGCCAGGGCTGAGGATTTTAAGAAGTGCTGAAACTTTACTGCAATGACAGTTAAAAAGAAATTGCCAGGCTATGGCTTAGGTTTCTATATTGATTGATACTTGGTAGACTCTACATCAATTTGAATTGTGCTCCAAAAGAAAACGTGGTTTTCCTCCAGCAAAATTAATGAGATCAAATATTGCCCCTATCTCCTACCTGAGTAGAAATTACTTTTGCTGCTAGATTTCATTTTCCCAAAACTGATTTATGTGTCTTGGTAGGCTAATAATGTCAGTAAAGTGTGAAATCCTTTATCTCAAATTGCACTCAGTAAGCTGAAAATTTGGAGGGGAAAAGAGCAGGAGCTGTTGGGTGGATCCAGATGCTTCATTAGCTGGAATGCATTCCTGATGCCCTTTTGGGAGTTATTTTTATACAGACTTCATGGAATATTAGAATGGTTCACGTTGGAAAGGAACTTAAAGCCCATCCAGAGCCACCCCATGCTGTGGGCAGGGACACTTTCCACTGTCCCAGAGTACTCCAAACCCCCTCCAACCTGGCCTTGGACATTTCCAGGGATACAGGGGCAGCCACAGCTTCTTTGGGAAGGAAAAATCATAACTGATTTTGGTTGAGGCAGATTGAAGCTATGAAGTTTTCTTTCCCCCTGGTTTATGAATCTCTGTATTAATGGTGAAACTTCTCTCCTGATTGCTTCACTCTTTCCCTTGCATATTGACTTCTCCATTCCATTGGATTTGTTGTGCTTTTTCCCTCATTTTAATTTTTCCTTCCTCTCTTCCCAATCCTTTTGAGAAGATGGAGACACAAGAGCTGGGAGCTGTTACCTTCACCCTTCGGCTGTTGGATCTGGCTTCAATGAGCAGGGCTGAGGGATAACTGACAGTTAGAGGCTGAGATGGGAACAGGTGAGGAATTTTCTTACAGCATCCGTTGGGTCAGGATGTCTTGATGTGCTCTGGCAACATCAAACTTGGCTTTTTAATAAACACACAGCTCTAGAAATCTCTGAGTTCTTAGTGACTCCATCTCAGCCAGTCTCTGTAGTTTTTATGCCTAAATAGTGCCTTCTAAGTACTTTTTTTTTCCCCAGAAGATCTTCATGCTTAGTGATATATTTAAATTTACAATTGACATTCTGCACTAATTCATGGGCTTACCATGTCCTAGTAAAATTTTTCAAGTAAGTGCCTTCTCTGATGAAAAATTAAGCAGTCACTGGCTTATTGAATTACTGTTCTCCCTCTCACATGCTTGTGCTGCCAAGGCCGGTTTTGACATCAAAATGCTGCTTCGAGTGGTTTATCTGCTCTGGATCCTCAAAAGGTCTGCAGATGGTTCAGTGCTGAGGGGTACCAAGTGTGGGAAGTCCCTTTTCCCCAGGCTGAGCTACTTAGTGTTTTCAGTCTTGGAATCATGAGCTAATAAGGGGGCTGCAAAAGCCAGGAGCAAGTCTTTTTGTTTTCTCCTTTTCGTATATGTAAAGGGGTGCTAGAGCTGTGATCTTCCAATTCTTATTTGCACTGAAAAAATCCAGGGCTTTGAAAAGGTGGGGGCTGAGGTGGACAGCTTGTTTCAATTTCTTTGGAGAACAGATTAACAGACGGAGGGTCATTTTTTGGGGAAAGCAAACACCCTCATCAAGCCAGAACTGATGGTCACTGTTGAAATAATGTTGCATTTCTTTTCGCATAACCTCGATGGTCTCAGTTTGGATGGAGCCTGTTTAGTCCTGGGTTGGGAGTGGTGTTTTCCATGTAGGTTTGAGTCTCTCCATTGACTACTCTTAAAAAAACCCCTATGAATTATGGCATAAATAAAAGTAGATGGGTCATCTTGTTCTGGAAAAAAGTCCCAGTTATTTCATTTGTCCATGGAGATTAATTCAACCTCTGAAAGTAACTATAGAGCTGTTCTGAGCAAGAATTTAAGGTAAGGTTGGCTTATCTCTTGGAAACATAAATACAGTCTACAGATTCCTTGTAGTTGTAGTGCTAGAACATCATAACTCCAAAACGAAAATAAGTAAACAAAAATTTAAGTGTTGGTGGGTTGTTTTTTTTTTTCCCCTCTGGGCTGCTTTGTTGAATCCTATAATTTTTTTTTATTATTATAGTAAATCATTCAGGAATTGGGATTGTTTCTTATTGTAAGCTGTAATCACATCAGTTGATGGAGTTTTATACTTGATCTCAGTTTTATTCCTTGTCTTACTGCAAACTGTGGTGTTGGGCTTTTTGTTGCTGCACAGGGCAAGACGCTTAATCTTTCTAAAAGTGAGCATCAGCTTTCTCAAGTGATCTTAACTTCAGTGCCTGGTATTTTTAACCAAATATACCAAATATCATGGCACTTTTGATTTTAAAAAAGAAAATTGCGAGAAATTGTAGAAATTGCAGATGGAAAATTCAGCTTCCGAAGGATTTTTTTAAATTGCTCTGAGATAAGAATGCTCTTTATTTTGGGACTATTGTGAGAACTGGCTGCTTTCAGCTCTCCCAGGCAGTTACTACCGAGTGAACGCTCTGGGTAAGCAGCCCAGCAGAATCAAGGATGAAGATTGCTTGGACAAAGTGGATAATTTAGTGTTTCTTAAGGCTCAGGCAGAGTAAACATTTCTGCAGTACTAAAGCCGACAGTCAGAAATGTTATAAAAAATCTCTTCAAGCTCCCAAGTAAACGTTGTAGGGTTTAAATTCATTTTGGATGATTAAATGGTACTGGCAGTACTTCTCTTACCCAATACATGTTAGGAATATAAAGCTGTAATTAGGATGGGGATCCCTAGAAAGGGCAAGGATAGCTTCTTGGGGAAAGTAAAACATGCAGATTTTCCTCTGCGTATGGAACAGAAATTCGTCCCTGGAGACAAAATGGGAACATCAAGTTTGCATAGAGTGGAAATAATTTTAAATTTGAAATCAGTGTTGTTTTTCATAACCATCTCGTTGTTCAGAGCTGGAGAGGATTGGAGAATCAGTGCCATTAGCTGGCTGCATTCCATTAACACTTGAATTTTAAACCTGTTTATTTGAAAAGGAATAAACAAAGCCATAATGCCAATTTTAATAGGAGCACAGATGAATATCAAATGGATCCTCTTTGGATGGATTCACTGTGAGCACTGAAATTTGTGTTGTCTACCCATAAACCAGGGTGGGGATGGACAGGCAACCTGTGGCTTTGCCACCTCCACCATCTCTCCTGCTCCATCCCACCTCCATTGTCCCAGGACTGGGCAAAAGTCTTAATCTGATAGGAAAAAAACCCCACTGATAAGGGATTTGTCAACGATTTTTCATTATTTGATTGTCTCGATTAAGTCTTCAGGGGCTTCTCCACCACCTCTTGCCTTAAAAGATAACTGAGCTCCAACCCTCAAAGTTATCTGCTGAATATTTGATGTGTCTTCCCTCCCCCTTCCTCTGTTCTGCATCACTCTTGTGGAATCGTGACCTGCAGCAAATGGCACTGAGACATCCAGCTCTTTGAGTGGGAATGGCCTAACACACCACACACATGAGAGGTTGTTTGCACAGACAGGTCCCAGGATCCTTGTTTCTGGAAGTTAATGGCTTAGCAGAATGATGTGGTGGCATCCTGTATTGCAGAAGCAAATAGAAAACTATAGATGTGGGTTTATTTTTGTTTCTCTGGTTATTCACTGCCAGGGAATATGTGAGTAGAATGGCAAGAATGGGGAATAAAAGGAAAAGTTAGGCTGCTGCTTCTCTGCTCTGTGTTTTTTAGGGAATTCCTTTACCAGTTTTAAGGCTGACCTTATGATTGAAAAAATTGCATTTGTTTCCGAAATAAAACCTTTATTTCACAAGAACATGCAGCAAATTTTCTTCTCAAAGGCAGCACTTACCCTTCGCCTTCAATCCTGTGAGCCACCAAAATGGCTTTGCTTCCTGCAGCTGGTGTGTGATGAGGTGTTGTTTCTGTAGTTCCTTTTTCTCTCTTGTAATTATGTTTGGATTTGTAGCTCTGCTTTCCCATTTGTCTCTGTTTCATTGCACATGTAATGGGGTATGGATTGTATTTTATAAGTTTTGACACTTTGAAACTTGCCCTGTACTTACAGTTGAATGTAAATGTTTTGCTCCAGGGTAGCTAAAAAAAGGGGATTTTAAAACAGTAGGGTTTTCTTTGGAAAATTTAAATGCCTTAGGTTGGGTTTTGTTTGATATGTTTGCTTGTTATTTGCCTAAATTTGCCTTTTAAAATCTAGCAGTGACTTTGCTTCTGGCCAAATGCCTCTTACGTGCTGTAGTTGCTTATCAGGTCTATCTGTCATCTTCCATGCCTTGGAAATTGTGAGATGGGCTGCAAATATTTAATGGAACCATGGAATGGTTTGGATTGGTAGGGACCTTAAAGATTATCCAGTTGCCTTGCAGGGCAGGGACACCTTTGCTAAACCAGGTTGCTCCAAGACTCATCCAGTCTGGCCTTGAACATTTGCAGGGATGTGGAGTCCACAGCCTCTGTGGGAAGATGAGATTCCCTCTTGATGAGGGTTTTGGGGAAAGGCTGAGGAGTTGGAATAACATTGATAAGCAGTTGGATGTGACAGCCAGGTATGTGCCAGTAGCTAACACTCACAGGTATTTCATCTGTTTTTGAGGCAGATTATGTGCTTCTTTCTGAACAGATAATAAACACCCATGAGTTATTCTGTGAAACTTTTCCTGGTTTAGGACAGGCAACACTTGGAAACTCTCTGTTGTTTTCCTAAAGCGGCGTTCTCATTTAGCAGGATGTTCCGGCTGCGGTTCCTGCCCATGGCCGCGGGGCTGGCGGCGGTGTCGCGGCGCTACCATGGGACAGCCCAGCACCCTGGCACCCGGCGTAGGCTCGTGGTGGCAGCTTTCCTCGGGACCACTGCAGCTACAGCAAGTGCCCGATTCCTTTGGCAGAGGTAATATATGGATATCTAATTTATTTTTTGCCCTTGGTAAGTACCTGCGGCGCTCCTGCTTGTCCTGCTGCACGGGAGGAACGGCTGTGGGTGATTCCCTGAAGAGCTGCTTTGCTGCTGGGAGTGCTCAGGGATGCGACAGAGATCTGGGCTGAGGTGTTGTCTCACAGGGGCTCTTTGATGTGGTTTCCTGCCTGGTTTCCTCCCTGCCTGATGGTTTGTGGTGTTGTGAAGGGAGAAACCTTCGTTTTCACACCTTCTAATTGGAACAGCACATTTGAGCAGGGTTTGCTCATCTGTTTTTTTGTGTGTGGTCTGCTGGCTGCTTCATGTTTAACATGCAGCAGAGGAGCAGAGGGGGTCAGTCTTTTGGTGGGAAAGTAGCAGCACACAGGGTTTATGTGGATTTTAAGGGTCAGAGTCTTAGGACACCTCATCGGTTCTGAGGCTCAAAGCTCATTCCTGTAACTGGGGTGAAAGGGGATGTTTCGGCTTTCCTCAGGTGACTCACTGAACCCTGGGCCATGTCTGAAGTAAAACAGGGACTCTCTTAGCTTCCATTATGTGGGAACACCATGGCACCAGCAGTGTCACTCAAGCACATAACTGCAATTAGAGTCTAAAAATGAAGTATTTGCTGAAAGCCTGCGTTCTTTTCATTCTAATACCCAAGTGATTTGTTGCTGGCTTTCTGCTCACCTGTGGCTAGAAGGCTCTAGTTTTAGTGCAGTGGGAGAAAGGTGATGGGAATTGTTCTGGCTGTTCCCTAGAGCTGCCAAACCTGGCTCTCTGCTAAGAGTTGCTGAGTGGAGGAAGAACACTGTGATCTAGCACAGTGTCGTCTTGAGTTGCATTTTGCTAATGGTCCGCACTGATGCAGTCAGTGCCTCTGAGGAAATGGCCAGGATAATGCCCCTTTTCCAGCAGGGAAGCAAGTGGGGTTTTTCCACTTCAAACCTTATCCCTAACATGATCAGAAGGTCAGTAGGACATCATGTCCTATGTACAGCTGTCCCAGAGACATGGAGTTAATATCTCCCTTCTGCAGCAGGTTCCTCTGCTTTTAAAACCATCTAAATTTTCAGGTGCTGGTGTTGCTTTTATCAGGAGGATGGTGCTTGTGCTATGTGGAGTGCTGGGTCAGGGGGGGATTTTTGGCTCCTGGAGTACTTTGCTGTTCCTTGGAGGCCCTTGGGCACCTTCCTCAGCTGAGGGCACTGATAGAAATCAGTTAGAGAGACACAGCTCTCATCAATCTGGGGAGGCTGACTTGCTGTTATTACTTGTTTTGCCTTTCCTTGCTCTGTCTCCTTCATATTTTATAAATTTATAAATCACCAAATAGAATTGTACAGACTTTGAAGTATTCCTTTCCTATCTGAACCACAAAATAAATTCTCAGCATCAGCAACTTAAAATGAAAGTGCACCCAAGCTTACGATATTAATTTAATTACTTGGCATAAAACTGCTGAATAAAACAAGGAACAAAACTGATGTTTGCTGTAGAAAATTCTTCATACTGACATCTGTGGAAGTTTCAAATGGGCTTTCAAGTGGGGATTTTAGCCTTGTTTAAAGAAGTAAGGGATGAAGTGTAAATTTCCTTTGTCTTTCTGAAAATCGAAATTAGATGATCAGCCGAGTTTAAGAGTAGGTTGAGTACAGAATGTTTGTAATGACAACCTCAGTTACTCAGGTAGGTGTGTCCTGAGTCAGTACAGGAGGTAGCAGTAAGTATAACTAATTAGTTCTAAGATATAAATATGTAAACATTTATTTGCAGTTAAGGCATTAAAGATGTTACAGGCCAGATCAAGAAGCAGTTGGAAATTTTAAGTTTCTTGGGCTAGAAGTAGAAGATGGTGATGGTGTGAAGAAAGACAGGAATTCTCAAGTGGAGACTGTCAGGTACAGTCTGAAACCAGTGTGTTTCAGGTGAATTCTGCAGGATGTGCTGTGAACAGCAGAAGAAGCCAATGCTGCGGGGGTAAGAAAGCTCACACAAAGGTAGAGAAGAAATCAAGGAGTGAAAACATATATATGGAAAAATCCTATGGTTGTATGATGCAAGATAGACTGAATTGTGGCTTCCTAAGATGAGAGGTGGGATCTTTGGTCCATTATAGGTAAGTCTTGTTTCCTTCCCTGCTCTCCAGGAAATCCTGGTGCCTGTTTTTGGGGAATGTATCTATCTCCCCTAAATTATTATACAACAGGAGTAGCTCATGCTGCTCAGTTTTCCTCAGTGGGGAGGAATACTTGAGCAGTGCAAATAGCTGAGCTTAGAAGACTAATGAAGTTTACTCTTTCTCAGCAATAACTTAAACTCTAAGGATTTCCAGCTGGCAAGAGAAGCAATTAAGTATCTGGGCACTGCCATAATGAACTCAATTAATTGAAATTAATCTTGGCACAGTCATTGGCTACTCTAAATAAGGCCCTAATATATGAGAAGTACTAAACCTCACAGTTTGTGGCTAGCTTAATGTGTGTAAAAAATATTTTGTTACTGGTCCTGGTGTAAAGCTTGTACTCTCTAGTTCCTGATACCCATTTGGAATGTTAGGAAATGGCTGCAGATCTGTTTTTCATGTCACAACCCTTCCTGGCTGAATCTGTGGGCATCTGAAAGCACTTACATTGGCATTTTGGTGCTGAAGCTTGTTAATCAATCTAACACTGAGTGAAATAAGGGAGCAAAGGTACCTTTGGCGGCACAGAGGGACCTCTGTAAGCAGAGTCTTACCAGTGCTCTTCCTGACAGACTGAAAATACTTAGTTAATGATCAGTTTCTTACCGTTCTGTGAATAAATTAGTGGTAAGAATAAGGGCAAGATACTTGTGCTGCTCAGGAAATTGCTGCCTCTAGCTCTGGGTCCTCAACCTAAGACAGACATGGACCTTGTTGGAGGGAGTCCAGAGGAGGCCATGGAGCTGCTCCCAGGGCTTGAGCCAGGCTGGGAGAGCTGGGGATGTTCACCTGCAGAAGAGAAGGATTGAGATGGAGAACTTGGAGCCCTTTCCAGTGCCTAAAGGGACTCCAGGAGAGCAGGAGAGGGACTTGGGATAAGGGTCTGGAGTGACAGGACAAGGGGGAGTTGCTTCCCACTGCCAGAGGACAGGATTAATTTAGATATTGGGAAGAAATTGTTCTCGGTGAGGATGGGGAGGCCCTGGCACAGGGTGCCCAGAGAAGCTGTGGCTGCCCCATGGTCCCTGGAAGTGTACAAGGGCAGGCTGGACACTGGGGATTGGAGCAGCCTGGGATGGTGGGAGTTGTCCCTGCCCATGGCAGGGGGTGGAACTGGAGGCGCTTTGAGATTCCTTCCAAATCCAGCTGTTTTGGGATTCTGTAACTCTGTTTAAGAATGCACTGATTTTTTTGCACCAGTGTCCTGGGGGCTTTAGAGTAATTTGCTCAGAATACATTTTTAATGGGAGAATTGCTGGAAATATCTTATGGCAGCTGAAACAGAGTCTTTAAAAATCTCTCTTGTAGTAAAACAAAGGAAACCACATAAATCATAGTCAAGAGGGAGAAACCTGCTTTAATGGCTATATATGTGTCAGGTACAACTTAACCTAATGTATGGGAGAAAATACACAAAATGCAGGTATGTGAATTTATTTTTAGTGCTCTCATGTGTTTAAATGTTGGGGGGATGGAATGAGCTGATCTTTAAGGTCCCTTCCAACCCAAACTATCTTGTTATTCTATGGGTTTTTTTAATTGTTTGTGAGAGATGACACACTCAAGAGACTGTCTTTGGGATTGCTGTGCTGGGGTTTTTTTCCTAAGACTCCAAGACACATTGGTCTGGGAGTGACATCTTGAAAGAACACTGTGTTCTCTCTGGTGGCTTTTGGATGAATAGTGGGGTTTTTTTCCATGAACACTGGGAAGGAAAGCATCAGCTCCTGAAGGCACAACCCTATAGCCCGCTGTGATGAGCTCTGATTGGAAATGAAAGCAGCATCTCCTGGATTAAGAAATACCAGACTTATATCTCAAAAGGATATTGGGGTAATGTCAGGACACCGCAGCATGTGTCATTAGGGTGACTGCCTTTGTGAAGTTCTTGCCACAAATTTATTGTGCCAATTTATGCCGATGTTGATTATGTAAGACATGAGGAGGGAAGCAAAGTAGTAAAGAGCCCTGTGAGTGTGGTAACACCCTGAAAAATTTGGTAGTGGCTCTTCATCCTTTCTGGTGAATTTGTTATTAAAGTTTCAGGTAACTAGTTGCTGAATATGGTTGAGCTGAGGACGAGACGGAGCTCCTTGCTGAAAGTTCTCCTAATCCCTGGAGGTTGCCTGTTTTTATGAATGTCATGTCCAAACTTCCTTTTGCGTTACAGCATGAAAGCCCTGAAGTCTTAAGTGGCTTTTAAAAAAACCTCACTGGGATGACTCCAGATGTTTACATACAGGGAGAATGGCAACTCTTAGTCAATGGAAGAACACGTGTGTCAGGCATCTTTGCTGACTCCTGAGTGCCCAACTCGTTGTTAGATGTCTTACATTTCGTTCTGAGACTGAGCAGCAACTGTTAGCTGAGTACTTTGCTACTGCCTTCAGGATTAGAATAACTGAGTACTGTTATCCCTGGCACAGAGCTTTGGGATTTTTTCATGCTGTTCTGCCTCTGTCATTCAAAGAAGAAAAATACTTTCAAGTGAAGGGGTTGTGATCCATTGGAAGACCTGCAACTTGGAGTGTTGTGCCAATGCCCAGTGTGAGTCCCAGCATCCTTCCTGCATGTATATCCTATGGTTGCATGTGTTTGCCTCTCTTAAAGAATGATTCCCAAAGAGAGAATTTATCATTGCAGGCCTCTGGTAGCTCATTGTTTTTGGGGAGGATGAGGAATCTAATCTTACACTTGATTGTTGGCTGTCTCCAAAGATGCAAAGGAGGTATTGCTTAGTGGGTGGGAAATAGTCTTTGATTCAAATTCAGTTCCCTGGAGGGGAAAAAAGCCTGAAGAGATCAGAATCGTTGAAGAACAGTAGTAGGGTTCAGGATCCAGGGCAGGCACACTCCGTGGGGGAAGGCTGGTGGCTGGTCTTGGCAAACAGTGAAGGGAAATTTTGTATTTTCATTTCCCTTTTATGCAGAAATTGCAGCACCAGGAATTCCATTGGAAAGTCAGCCTCATCAAACAGGAGGAGAGAGTCTTCACTTGCTGAGGGAAGTCCAGCAAGGTGGATATTTCTGGAGCTATGGGCTTTTTTTTTCTTTGGCTGTACTCTGACATCTGCACTGAAAGACTGTTTTTATGTGGGCTGAATGTTGAAGTTGCAGTTGTTGGAAGCCAAGGATGTCAGCCTAGGGTGGCAAAATTCACAGAGAATGTGCACGTAGAGAGCTGCTCCTTCAGTGGTTAATTCAGTGAGTAGTTTGGCCAGTGGCCTGGAAGTGAGGAATAGCTGTTGAAACCTTGCTTGAGAAGTAGCCTACAAACTCTGCCTTTCTCCTCAGAGCTCATTTTCCTGGATGCTGGGGTGGTGATCTGACTGTGAAGCAGAGTTAATTACCTGAATATACCAGAGGGAGGAAAAAGCCGACTATTCAGCCTCCATCTGTATCACTGGAGCAACTGCCTTGACAGCCTGATAGATTGAAGGAATGCGTGGGATGTGCTGAAAATATTTGATTTTTCAATTTCATCTATCCCTCCCTGGTCTGCTGGCTGTCAGTCAAGCATTAAAGGAGCAAATCTTTCCTGATACAGCTATTCTCCAGCATGCTTCCTATGGAATAGCTTAGTTGTGGAGATAAGCAATTGATTTCCTATTGCTTTTTTGTCCCCTTTTCCAGAGATTCCCTCAGAGCTACTTAAAATGTGTGTCCTGTCTGCACAAGGGCTTTCCATGTCAGTGCTGCCGGTGTAGCTGGCAACTGCATTTTTCAGCCACACCCACAGCTCCTGAATGGTGTGCCAATGCTGATTAAACTTTCATGAAAGGACTCAGGATGGGTGCCAGCATGGACTTCATGCTCCAAGAGAGATCCGGCTGCTGGGCTGGTCCGGTAAAAGAATTTCTCTATGCTTGTGAAGGATGCAGGTTTGGATCTGTCTCTGAAAGTTTGGTTCAGTGGAGGTCATAAAGATGGTGTTTTGCTGTAAGACTCACAAATATATATTGGCAAATTGAGACTCAGGGCCTTTTCAGAACAGGAACTGTGTAAAACTCCATTTTTTATGTGAAAAGGCGGAATTTATACTGCTCTTCACTGAGTACTTGTGTATTTTATTACATCAGACCCATGTAACGGAGCTGTGTTCTGTCCCACTGTGGACTAGAAACCTCTGAACCCCTATCTGAGCTGATCCCTTCCAACCCAAACCATTCCATAAATAATAAAGTGACTTCTTCCCACCAGTACTGTGGATGTTTGTAGTTCTTTAGCCTGTTCCCATCTGTGTTGTACTGTGACTGTCAGTGAATTATTGGATGCTAATAAGGAGAGAGTTGTCTTCCATTTTGGTAGCGTTTGATTTAATTGATGGAGTACCTAGCCTCATTTCTCCTTCTTGGAAGCTGATGTTCTGAGATTGCTGCAAGCTGTGGAAGGTGCCCCTGCCCATGGCAGGGGGTTGGAATGAGAGGCTCTTTAAGGCCCTTTCCAACCCAAACCCCATTCTGTGATTCCCAGGGAGACAGACACAGACTCTCTTCTGTTAATATTACATACCACACCTGTGTTTTCCAGGAAACTGGTAGGATGAAGTATGTGTGGCCTTTTGTGTAGAGCTTGGGAGACTTCAAAAATCTTGGTTTGTTTTCATTTTTCTCTCAAGGCAGCCCTTTTAAAACAAACCCATACAGCTGTAAATTACCACATTCATAGTTTCAGGCAGTACCAAAGTGGCCAAGGACCAGCATCTGTGTGTGTAAGCTCCATATCCTGTGACTAGTCCAAAATAAATCACTAGGAACGCAAGTAAAGGCATATTTGCTTAAATTAAGGGCAGGCTGGGATGTTTTTCTGAGCCGTTTGAGTCCTTTAGAAAGAGAAATAGTTTTGTCAAGCCATTGGCTTTGTTGCTTGTGACATGTTAACGGATCCTTAGCGATTGTAATTTCACTGATGTTAGTGTGGTCTGAGCTCTGTCTGATTCTAAACTGCTTTACAAGAAAAGGATGGGAAAGCCAGAGCATTGTTTGGCTTAGGGATTTATCCTGCTTTTTATTTAATCATCCCATTGCTAGTTCCAGTTCTGCAAGTTGCTCCTGACTCTGAGTGAAGTGTTGACTCTTGGCCTATGAACAGAGTTGCCTGAAGATCTTTGTATTTGAACAGCAAGGGAAAAGGGGTCCTGTGCCCTGCCACAGTTTTATTTCCACCTTGAGGACAAACAACTCCAGTTTTGTTGTCGCAAATCTTGCAGCGCTGGTGTTTAGAGGAGTCGTTGGTGGAAGAAAGGGATAAAACAGCCTGTCAGCTGCTGGAGATAGAAAATAAATCAGCTGAGCTGAAACAAAAAGTTTGTTCATCCTGAATCCTGCAGTGCTGATGGTGAAACACATTTCTGTCATTTAATAAATCTTTTGGGGGAAGCAGAGGTGGAATTTAGTGCTAGAGGAGGTATGATATACCCTCCCAGTGTTTCTTGCACGTCTGGATTTTGGGAGAAGGTGTCATAATTCACTGAGTGATTTGGCCTGGGAAAACTTATTGTGACCATTAGTCTGGATTTTGGTGTGGAGTGGAAATTTTATTACAACAGGAGAAAGCACACTGAATTCCAAGGGGACTGATCACTTCTTTGTTTTTCCTTTGCAGCAACCAATGTTGTGCTCAGGTGGAGCCTGGCAGGACCATTTTGTGGCAGCCTTAGCACCCTTCAGTCACTTCCTAAACGGGTGTTTTCTTTTCCCTGGTACAGGGCCTACGCAGAAGACTCTGTCAGACACGGCCCGAGGACGGAGCCAGGGGAGAAGGTAAAGTGCGAGGAGGAGGAGGAAAGCAGCAGCAGTGAAGGCAGGAGGGCACTGGCCTCGGGCAATGAGGAGGCACCGCAGGAAGGGAAGAAGAAGAAGCGTTCTGGGTTCAGAGACCGCAAGGTACCAAACTCGGGCATCTTGCAAGAGAGGAAACTTGCTCTGTACCTGTCTTTATTTTCTAAAGGACCTTACTGTTTTGGGAACCTACTTTCTTGGCATGCTGCCATGAGTTTCTGTAGGTTGAAAATTGTGTATTTGGAAAGTGCAGTACACTGATCCCCTGAAATGGAGACCTCTTTTCCCACCTCCATTTGCGCGTCCAAGAAAATCAAGGCTCCTGGACTGATGGCTATTAGGATGGTGCATGCAAAGCAGGGAATTGATGCCAAAGCTTTTAGACCATCTGGGATATTCAGCATGTATGTCTCTGAGTCCATCATTTTGCCTGTGAACATACACAGTGTATATAGGAATAAGAAGAGGAATGTGGAAGGGAGGGTTATAGGAAAGGTGTACTTCAATTCTTTATTTAATTATTCTCTGCAGATGTACTTGTTGAAATACAGCCTCAGTCCCCCTTCTTGGTTAGTCCTGGCTCTCTCTTTATGCTTCTGGCTATTTCATTTTCAGATCAGACACATTTTCAAGAGGAGGAAAACTTGAGTAATAAACTATTATCAGCTTGTCACCTGCCTTTACTGTTGGGGCAGTTCCAGGAGCTTTGGGTTCCTCGGAACTGACAACTGGTTTGGCACCATCTGAAACCACTGTTATTAAAGGATGTGTAATTTGATCTGACAGAGTCCTGTAACTGGGAGCGGGCACACAGCAGTATTTTATTTTTTAAGCCCATCTGGATGTCAGTATTATAGGGCTGCATTGGATGATGTAATATCTTTGCAGCACCAAAGAGGAGAAAGGAGTTGTGAGGAGCAGCTACTCCCATTTTGTTATGTTTTGCTTCTGATATTTATTTTTAAACCTTTATTCTGGGGATTGCATCTCATTAGCTGTTAAATTGTGGGTAGTTATATATAGTGGCTTAACATTTTCTCATGAAAAATTAAGAGCTGTTTCCTTTAAAGCTGCTGAATAATTTCAGTTCCTTGTTATAAAAGATTACACAACTTGAGATTTCAAGTGGTATTTGGGGCTCCAGACTCTCTCCTGTTGTGACATATTGGTGGCAGCTCAGTGAAGCTACATAGTAAGATACTGTGCTGAGATATTCAGAATCATCCGGGAATGCTGTGTTCTTGGAAGCTGCTAATTTTCATGGCAGCTGGGTGTCAGGTGCTCTGACAATTTCAGCTCTTGCCCAGTACCACTCAAGAAAAGCAGGCTATTGTTTTTTTCCAGTGTCAGCAGATGGACGCAGGTTGCAAAGAGCAAACCACCTCCATCCACGCTCTTGCTTTTGAATACAGTGAGCGTAAAGATTGATTTGTCTGACATGGTTGCTGGCTGGGGTAGCCAGAGGAAGTTTTCTACAGGCAAGGACTGTTGTTCCAGTTGTTAGAGATGTGCCTGTGTTGACCAGCTCTTTCCTTCCCAAACTAGGCAGGGAGGAATATGGCCATGATTTCCAAATAAGACACAAGCCAGGTGTGCCAAAGGATGGGTATAGTGTGTGGCCTGGATCCCTTCTCATCCCAGTCTGCCTTCCTCCGACAGCAGGAACTCAGGAGCAGCTGTCCTTGGGGACAGCCCTGTTTAAGACAGCCCTCACCATCTTTGTGCTAACGCAAGCCTTTTCTCTGCAGCCTCGAGACAGAATGTACTTTGTGTGGCCTGAATGCCAATGTTGCAAAAGCTCCTTTAAACACAGGATGTGCCAGGTATTGTCCCAGGTGCCTGCCCCATGTTTGAGCAGCTCCGCTGTGGGCTCAGTGTTTGATCAGCAGTTGCTGCAGTGAGTCACCTCGGGAGCCCTGTTTGAATGGGGCTGGCTCAGATGACAGGGGAAGGTGTGCCCCTGCTCCCGACTCAAAACTAGGGCTGCTCCCAGGATGTGCTGCTCCCCTAATTGTGTAGCACCTCAGGGATTCTTGACTTGTTTAAAAAAAAACCCAACAAACCACCACCCGTGGTAAAAACTCTTCCCAGCTCTTCACATAAGTAATTGCAAATAGTGTGGGATTTTCCTTGCAGAAAAAATTAAGCCTAATTGGAGGTGTTTAACACTTGTTTGTTATCCTAATGCTCCTTTTAATGAAGGTGATGATTAGTAGTGAAGCAATAAATTAAGTTTGACATTGCTGTTTTAAATAGTGATCCAGTGAGAGGGGGAAGCTGAAACATAAACCACTCTCATGTGGTGGGATTGTGAGTGGATGGATCCCAAGCACGTGTTTTCTGTGCAGTGTGTGGGTCCTGGATACGTAGGGCAGAAAAGGAAAAAATTACTTGAGTGCCTCAATACAGTTTGAAGGCTAATGAACTGTAATACAGGATTTGGGGCGGGCTGATGTGTTAATTAACTTGCTAAAAGTGTTTGCATGCGGCAATAGGGCTGACTTATCAAAATGTACTGGCAGTGGTTGGGTCCTGCAGGTATCTTGCCTTGGGATGTTTCTCGTGCTGAGCCTTCATTTGGGTGTGTGTGTCATGGGAGGAAGCACGAAGAAAATGAGTCCTAATTAATTTACCCTGTTAGGATGTGTGCTGTTGCATAGTCAGGGAGGCCCTGGTGATGCTCTGTGCCTTGATATGTTAATTTAGGTCTTTATTATCATGTCAGCATAGGATTTAGTGGGGTTTTTTTTGTGGGGGGTTGTGTTTTTTTCTTTTTTTTTTTTTTTTTTTTTTTTTTTTTTTTTTTTTTTTTTTTTTTTTTTTTTTTTTTTTTTTTTTTTTTTTTTTTTTTTTTTTTTTTTTTTTTTTTTTTTTTTTTTTTTTTTCTTTTAACCTGAGGCTTAGCATAAACATTGACAGTCTCAACAACACCTTCACTCTTGTAGAGCAACAGGGATTACTTACTACTTACTTGTCTTTCTCCTCCAATACATGCTCTACTAAGAAATGCAAAAAAGGGATTTTTCCCTTTGGGTCATACCATCTTTCTGGAGGTGTATGATTAAGTGAGGCTGCATTGCTGGGGGAAGGATGAGGATTTTAACTGGTCTTCCTTGCATCGAGGACTGGTTTGTACTAGGGGAAGGTAAGAGGTCAGGAGAGGAGACACTTGCCTGGCATGATTGTCAATCCAGGTTGCTTTGAAGCAGTGCAGAAACCCCTCACAAATGGTTATCTGCACCCAAATACATGGGTTCTTAACTCTACATTTGTGTCGGGGGATCAGGCCAGCCCTGTTATCACCCACTTGATGTTCAGCACCCAGTCGTGAATAAGTGAGGTTTTCCCCATTTGCAGCATCTTGGCTGCTCCCTTCTTGACCTGGCTTCGTGTTGCACCCAAGCCTTGCAGTCAGAGGGATGGGTTGCAACATTTGTCAGCTTTTGCCAGCTGATTAGTTCATCACCAAGAATGATGTAATTGTGAGTTCAGCTGCAGGCAAACGGGAAGACTTGTGGCTGCATTTGCTCCCTTCTTGAAGGGAAGCTTGTGGAAGAATTGACATTTCAGTTGTGATGGAAGCAGCCTGGGAGATGCTAAAAAGCAGTTTAGATCCTACTTTTTTGATCTAGACTGTGCATTTTTGTGCTGTAAGCTGAGACAGGAGATGTGGTTTTGAGCCCATGTTGTTAGTAAGCTGTTGTTTCTGTGGAGCTAATTCTCTAAATATTCTAAACATGAGGAGAAAAGCACCTGAAAGCAATAAGCCTGACAGCGTCTTAGCAGGGGCTTAAAATGGATGCAGAGGGAAGAGCCATTGTGGATGTGAGGTCAAGTGGGTTAAAATTAAACATGGTTTTACTGGCAGAAATGTCAGGACTCTTGTCCCTGGTGCAGCAGTGGGGTTGTTGAGTTGTTCCCAGATGGGTTGGCATCTAATAGTGCCTTGTGAGAAATGTTTCCACAGGCTTGGAAAACTTGGTTAAATTAATTTTTGTAACTAGAAAGCATGCTGTGTTGAAGGGTTGCCATGGATGGAGAGAGCTGGTCGTGGTTAGTGGTGTCTGCTCTTGGCTCCCGTTTGGGGCTTCATACTGTCCTTGGGTTTGTCTTCCTTGAAGATAAAAATAGCGAGCTGTTTCTGGCTGATTAGGCTGGATGGGGTGTTAATTCATGAGATCAGGTCAGGCAGGAGTGAGATACAGCCTGTGCCAACAAGTGAAAAGATCACTTTGGCTTGAGGAGCTGCCTCCTGCCAGGTGGGAGCAGTAGACAAAGCCAGAAAGAGGTAGAAAAGTGGGTGTCATCTTTTACTGGGACTTCGAGCTTTGCAATAAAACAATTGTCCTCATTCCAATGCCCTTAGCTGTGAAGAACCTTGTGGACTGAAGCAATAAAAGTGGTATTAGGTTTGTTGATTAGAAGTGCAAAGGGCCTAGGCACAAAAGCTTTCTCTTGCAAGAGGAAGGGCACTGCCTGTAGTGGTTGGTACAAGGACATGTGAATGCTGGAGAAGCTGTGGTGGTGCAGAGGTGACTGGGGAGAAGGCTTTAGGTGTTGTCATTCTAGGTAGTGTTATCTCTGGTTGCATTGCTGGAGATCTGAGCTGGGGCAAATAAAGAGGAAAGAGGCTATGCTTTACCAAAGCCTGGCTTGGGGGATTCAAAACATTTGGCTTTTTTTTTTTATCCTAGAAATAAGAAAAACTAGAAGAGGGTGTTTTCTGTCTGATAAACATCAAGCTGAGGAAGTTGTTCGGGAATTTAAGGACAAGGCTGAACCTGGACCAAAGCCAGGAATGATCTACAGCTGCCTTGGCAGTACCATTGATCTTGCCTGTTCTCTTGCAGCACATCATGGGTTGGGATCTTTTCTTCCTGTGGCTCTTGAGCAGCTGCAGGTTTCAAGTACATTATGGGCTGTTAAACATGGCATATAATGCAGTGTGAAAAGCTGAAGTAAGGAGGAAAGTTTTCTGTGCTAGTACATGATGAAGTGTAGGCGTCTGTGCCTTTTTCCACCCTTGTTGCCTTGTGTTGGGATTTTCTTTAGAAACGGTGTCTGTTTATGATTAATTCCAGCTGTTTGGGGGAAACTGATTCTAGGTACAAAAAAAAAAAAAAAAAATCGCTGCTGGCAGAGTTAGGAAGAAGCAGATTGGTGGGGAGGACTGAGTTTCTGGGGAATTCTGCCACTGTGATAGAAAAGAGGAAAATACCAACTTTGGTGACTGGGCAACCAGCTGCAACTCCAAGTGATTTTTTTCCAAGACTCTGCTTGAAAGTAAAGCTTTTTCCCAGCCTTCCAAGACTTTTTTCTTTTACTACGTATCTTAATTACAAATCAAAGCCTTCAACGCTGTGGTTAAAATGTTGGGCTGCTTTAGATTCACAAATGTGTGCCAGTGCATTTTCTTATGCTCATGTTTTTAAAGCACCTTCAGGGATTTTGTGAATTTGTTTTATCTCTGCCACCATGAAGAGTCTAAATTTATTAATAATAAAGATTTTTACTGTTTGTTCTTAATCCTGGGACATCAGCAGCTGATATGTTCAACTTTCCATGGTGTTCAAAGGGTTTTTGAAAGGAATAGTACCAAAAGAGTCGAGAGTTGTGTTGCTGTATGCAATTTGTCCTATAGCAAATCTCTTTGAGGACTAAAAGTCAGTGTGGTTAGGAACAGTGCACATCTAATGCTGGCTAAATTTCATTTCCAGGTGATGGAATATGAGAACAGGATCAGAGCCTACTCCACGCCAGACAAAATCTTCAGATACTTTGCCACGTTGAAGGTCATCAATGAGCATGGCGAGTCGGAGGTTTTCATGACCCCGCAGGATTTTGTGAGATCCATCACCCCCAATGAGAAACAGCCAGAGAGTGAGTGTTGTGTGGGTAGTGATCGGGGAACTGGTACTCCCCAGCCTCTATTCTCCTGGTCTTTAAAATTCCCAGCTCTGATTGCCAGGGCTAGGAAGAATCTCCTGAAGCTCTCCTGCTCCAAGCCCAAAATTAGCCTGTAGCTCTTTCATGTTTCCCAAAATGCTGTTGCAGTGTAGCAGATCTGGCTGGTGTGAGCCCCTGAAGAGCAGATGGGATGCCTTTCTCCTATATTTAATAGGGAAAAAATACCTTTAACTGAAACACTTCCTAAACCTACAAAAGGAGGTTGCTTTGGCAAGGAAAACATCTGCAATAAAGGTTGGAGTCGATGATCTTAGAGGTGTTTTCCAACCTAAATGGTTCTAAAGAGGTTCTCACAGCCCCACGTTATGCTGATGGTCAGGGTAGGGCTCATCTCTGCCATCTTCAGTTCCCTGTGGGTTGCAGACAAACACATTACTTCGAGGAATTTGGCAATCAACAAGTGGGAGAGAGACACCTTGCTCTTGTGTGGAGAGCTGTTTCCTGAATATTTGGTGTTGGTGGGGCAGCAGGAGGCTTTTGTCTACATTCCATTTCAGAGATTCATGTTTGGGGTGAGACATGGGAGATTGTGTTTCTTGGTCTCTCACATTGTATCTTAAAGAATGAAACAGGATTTTGTCAAATTAAAACTTCCCTTGTCTCTGCAGACATTAATGAAGAACTTCAGCCCCTGAACGTTAACTTTTTGAGTGTGGGGTTTATTTCCAAATGGGGCAACTAGAATTGGGCAACTTAGATGACAGCTACTAAATAAATACTGTGTATCCTTGTGCCTAGAAAATAACAATATGAAGTGTGTGCAGGCAGGAAGGAAAAATAATCCTAGCATTAGTGTTTAAAGCACATAAGTGAATTGATACTTAGGTTTCCATCAAGCCCTGGAAACAGCCGTAGTTTCCGTGTGAATTAACGGCTCTAGGTTACTGTCTTGTCTATCTCAAACTTCTTGAACTGGTACTTGGAAAAGCAGTAACACCTGTCTGGAAGCTTAAAAACATCCTGTGTTTTATTTCAACACATCTGATTCTTCTTTTACTTCTTCCACATGCTTGGTGCATTTTAGGGTGTGTACAGCAAATAGGTGGAGGAATGCTCAGCAAACACCTCGCTCGGAGACAAACAGAGGTGACTAATGGGAAATAATAATTCATCGGTCTTAGCCACTCACTTTCCATTGCATTCCCATTGTTTTTCTGGCTGTTGAAATAGCCCCATGAAGCCATGGTGCCTGCAGATGCTTCCAGTCAGTGACACACAGCAGCTTGTAAGGGAAGAAAGTGGTCGTGAGTGCTCTTGGCAAGAGGAATGGGATGGAAGCTGAGTCTTAGGCTTCACATCAGCAGGCAGAGCAGGAAGGTAGGCGTCTTGGATTTTGTTGAGTTGAAAAATCTGTCTTCAGGACTCTCAATGTTGTGGATTTGCTTCTAGATGGAGCTTCTCTAGAGTGGTTGTTCCCTATCTCTTTACATCATCACGATCACAGTAAATGGGTTTTTTTAATACATAATGAAGAGTAGAAGAGTAAAACACTTATTACTACAATAAAGTCAAACCAGCCATAACCTTGTTCTCAAATGTTTTTAAAGCTGGTAGTAAAAAATAAAAGGAAATTCAAACCAGAAATTGAAAACAAAGAGTGCTACCTGCTGGCCAGATGAGTTCTGTACTTCACACCCTGCTGGTGCTTTTGACTCATAGGATAATTTCGGTTACATGTTAATTGGGAAATTCTGGGGCTGCTTTCTTCCTCAGTCACGACTCGGGTGTGCCCTCCACTGGGGCTGGAGCATCCTGCCTTCAACCCACGGCATTCCTTAGGGTTGTGGTGTAGCCTGGTGTGTTCCTGGGAAGCCTCTTCGAGGTTCCTTCAGTGTGCTCAAGCTGCCAGTCATAATTTCAGGGAGTAACTTCTTGTAAATGCCTCTGCTGTTTTATGGAGAGAAAACACTGTGAATATAAGTGATCTGGAGTAATGAAGTAGCTGAGTCCCTGTTGTATTTATTTTTAAACTGCTCATCTTTTGTGAAGGTATCATGTGCCTGATTCATTTTTATGGCTTATGTAGGGGAAAGTTTGATTTATTGTCTGTGAAGTGTTAGCTTAATTCTAGCCTGCATTTTCCTAGCTTGGGGAAAATGAATGCCAATTCCTCAACTCCTGTAGATTGCTTTCTCTGGTTCAGTCAAACTTCCTACCACAGCAATTCCCAAGTAGGCAAGCTGTGCTTAAGGAATGACATGAGCTTGCTGAGCTTGGAATGGTTTGTCAGAAGAAGCCAAAGAATGGCATTAAACTTGAAAGCTGCTTTAAAAAAATAATTTATTTCTGTGCTGTCTGGAAAGTTCAAGTGCCAGGAGAAACGTGGGTGGTGATTTCTGCTCCCTGCAGTCCTGTATTATTTTTTTTCTCCCGCGTCCTCTCGTACCTGAGAGGTGAGTTTGCTCCAAGAGTAGATGAGAAAGGATGGCTGTTTCCTGTCTGGTACTTCCTTGGAGCTCCAGTCCCAAACCAACTGATAATAAGCTGAAAATACTCTGTCTCTGGTAGGAAGTGCGAGGGTTTCCTCTGTTTCCCCAAGTTTATCTGGGTGCATTCTGCACTGATTGTTTTCCTGAATAAAGTGAGTATTTTGGAGCATCCTGGACTAAGAAGGAGCTGTGTCATGCTCAGCCAGTATCAGTTTTCCTATGGCCTTTGCAATAAGGACTGAAAGAAGTAAAGTATATTTTTTATATCTCATTCCTGCACGCTGTAGTGATGGCAGGTTCTTCCCAAACCAATCCTTCTCTTCCATCCCTGTATTAACCTCACTGGATATCCCAGATTTCTGCTATAGGAAAGATACATCTCAAGTTTCTCCACATAATAAGCAGCTACTCAAATATCTGAACTCTTGGAAGGCTTTTTGGTTGGATTGTTTTTTTGTTTGAGTGCAAGAGACCCCAAACATGCTGCTGAAGCCCAGGCAGAAGCAGCAGCTGTGGCCCTGCGGGCTCTGTGCACAGGATGGTGACAGAGGAGAGGAGCCATGAAGGACAGAGCTGATTCCTGGTGGCTGCATCAGAGTGTACAGCTTGCTTCTCTTGTTAGAAATGGTTTGTTTTCCATATCTGAACTGTATGGGAAGCTGAGCACAGGCTGGCCTCTGGGGTGGTAAAATGTATGAGTGACTATTAGTAATTTTGATTAAAGTTTATTAAATATAGATCTGATCTCCTGTAGAACTGGCAGCCAGGAACACATAATATAGCCAGACAAGCTATATTATATTACTCATGTAATGAGGAGGGGAGAACTCCCTGGGCTGGTACAGATCCCTAAAATTACACAAAGTGGTCAGCTAGGATATTTAAGACCTAGAAGGAAGCCAGAGACTCTGGGACTCCAGTCCTGGGAATTCACTCTCTATTCTTCCCCAGTATGTGTGCTGAAGAGCTTTTCAGAGAAGGGATGTGAGTGAGAGGTTGTCTCCTGAACGAGGTGGGGCTCTTTTTCTGTGGAAATACATAATGCCTGGGCAAGAATCATCTTTGAGCCTGTCATGCCTGATATGAGACCCCAGGAAAAGAGCCAGGGAGGAGCGAGAGCTGCATTTACATATATGCTTAAGTGCTGAAAGAGGCATAAATGAGGGCTTCCCATACAGGTGCCAGGTTGGTGTGGCTGACCAGGTGTGTTAGGAATGCATGTCTCACAGGGAGACTGAGTGGCTTGTTGGAGCAGGAGGAGATAGATGAGAACCAAGTCCCTTGATCCTTCTTTCCTGGAACAAAACCGTCCTGGACTTGAACCTGAGCCTGAGGCTGTTGTCCCCTGAAAAATCGCATTGTTTGTTTGCAGCTTACATTCTAGATTCAGAGGCGAGATACTCTGAATACAACGATCAGTAGCTGGATTACAGCTCTGGAGGGGAAAGCTTGCTCCAGCATTTTCTCCTGCCATAATGTGGCATATCACAAACACAGTTAGCAGGCTCTTCAGTCTTCATAATTAGCCCTTTTATTCATATGCTGGCAAAAAAAGAGTCCATGTTATATTTTAAGCAATGGGGGGGAAAAACAGACCATGAGTGAATGTTACCCAAATAATGTGAAAAATCTGACAAGGATATTAAGACTGGAAGGAATTGAAAAGATTTTTCCATCAGTGAGAAGCTGCTGGTATCCCAGAGGAAATCATAGTGGTTTCTAATTGATCTCAACTGCATTGTTGGCATAATATAATTGTCCTTCTTCTGGAAGCTCATCTTTTAAATGTTTTTTAGAATTGCAGTCTATAACCTACTGCCTGTGGATTTATTTTTACAAGATAACTTGAAGAACTTAGTAATTGTCTACATATTTATCAAGTGTGGCAATTAGCTGGCTTTGAGAAAATCCATGGAAAGTATGTTTTTGTTAATCAATAAGAATATAATAAGCATTTGATTTTAGATTTGGCTATTGCTGAACAAGAGTAGGAACAAGTTATTGTGTGTTTTTTTCCTTTACATAATTCATTCCTTCTCCATGAAAACATCCTTCCCTCTCCCAAAATGAGAGAAGTAAATGCAGGGAGTACAGTTCTGCTGTTGAACACCCTCTTTTCCCCATTGTGGCAGGCAGTGAGTGTTAAGTAATTTTTGCTTTATATTGAATCATTTTTATTTTTAGAGTGCTGTGAAGGTACCATCACACAAATAAAATAAATATTCCTGGTATTGGTGAGTAAATGGTGTTAGTCTACTCTGAAATAACATTTCTAGTGGTGCTGTGTGCTTAGATACTCCGTGGCAGTGTTGCTGTTTATTTGGGGCCCCTGATAGGTGGCATCAGTATTTGTAGGAGTAACAAACAGTGGTAGTTAAACATTCTAGGGGAGCTGATTTGGAAATCATTGCAGGTCACTGAAATGCTGCTGGCAGTGAGTGGCTGGTACAGAGCCCTTGGCTGCACGAGCAAAAGGGATACGTAGGGAAAGGTGAGGTGTTGTGCAGGATCTCAGCTAAATATAATTGTATTCTGGGGCAGGTCATGGTGGAAACTCTAGGTTTGTTCAACAGAAACGACGAGTGAGGCTCTGGGTGATCACTGCAATCCAGACTAACCATGGTGTGTGTCTCAGGAAAGCTTGAAGTGTCCAAGTATCTTCCTGAAATGACTCCCGGATTTCATTGCTGCCTCACTTGAGGAAATCCTTTCAACCACTTCTGGGAGAATGCTTTTTCAGCCTCTGCTCCTCAGTGAAAGGTAGAAAAGCTCTTTTTTCCTGGTTCAACATGCCTATTAGCCTGTGTTCCTGCAGCTTGGTAGCAATAGCCCAGCCAGGGGCTGTTTGTCTTGGGAGTGTGGCAATTAGAGACAATCCAGTGGTGGCTTTTACATCACACTCTCCCTTTTGAAAAACAGAGGTGTAATAGCTGACATTCTTCCCTTCCCTTGTTCAGCTGTTGTTGTTCTCATCCATGCAGTGTTCCCATTGGCTTGCCAGCCTACGCAAATGCTGAATTCCTATTGCAGCATCTTGGAGGAGAAGCTTCTTGGGGTTTTTTATGTAATTTAAAGAAAGACCCCAGGCATCAGGCAACAGACCCTCTTTGTTAGTTATCTTTTTGTTAGGTTTAAAGGCTTGTGAAAAATAGGCAGCTAAGTCCTTAAAAAAGAGAATAAAACTGTACTGGGAAAAGGAAAATGTATAAAGTAAAAGTGTATGCATTGAACATAAATGCCTCTTTTCAGCTTTTGAATTAGCTTCTTCTCTCAGGACCTATGTAAGAGGAATTTCACAGAGGAATTTAAGTGTTCAGCCTAAGTAGTGCAGCAGAGGAGGTGGGACGTTGTGCATGGCTGGGAGGGTGACCATATAAAACGCTGCTGGAAACCAGCATGCTTGTGTGTGCAGTACAATCATCTGGGTTGGAAAAGATTTTAAGATAGAGATCGACCATTGGCCCAGCACTGCCAAGGCTAAGACTAAACTATGTCCCCAGGTGCCACATCTACATGGCTTTTAAATCCTTCCAGGGATGGTGACATCACCACTGCCCTGGGCAGCCTGTGCCAGTGCTTGACCACTCTTTTGGTGAAGGAATTTTTCCTAATATCCAATCTAAACCTCCCCTGGCCCAGCCTGAGGCCGTTTCCCCTTGTCCTGTCCCTGTTCCCTGGCAGCAGAGCCCGACCCCCGCTGGCTGCCCCCTCCTGTCAGGGAGTTGTGCAGAGCCACAAGGTTCCTCTGAGCCTCCTTTTCTCCAGGCTGAGCCCCTTTCCCAGCTCCCTCAGCCGCTCCTGGGGCTCCAGCCCCTTCCCCAGCTCCGTTCCCTGCCCTGGACACGCTCCAGCCCCTCCAGGGCTCTGTGGCCGGGAGGGCCCAGCACTGGACACAGCCCTCGAGGTCCCTCAGCAGGGCCAGCTCAGGGGACAAGCCCTGCCCTGGGTCTGTGCCCACACCAGTGCTGGGACAGCCCAGGAGCCATTATTTCTATATTTATTTATTACATGAATATTTATTATAATTATTTAGAACTGTATGGTGTATATCTATAAAATTAGAGTTATCAGCTCATCTCTTCTTGCTGTTCTCTACACAATCATCCATTCATTTTGGTTTTCTATTGAAACCTGTTTGCTTCCCAGTGTCCACTTGGCACGGGGTGCCATTAAGACATACTTTCACTTGCTATTTTTAACCCATGTCCTTTTTTTGGCTTTCCATGAGTACATGTATAATGTCAGGCTGTCAGGAATCTGTCTTTCAGCAGCATTTCCTGGCATGGGAAGAGGAGGTGTTCCTGAGAAATGACTTTATTATGACGCATGGACATAAGCTTGGCTTAGGTTACCATCCAGATGGTGACACATGAAATGTCTGTAGTAAAATAATCACATTTATCAGACAAATCGTACTTCTAAATCCACCAATACTTACTGCATTTGTACCCACAGCTTGGAGGAGGACAAAATTCAGACGATTTAAGTCTGAAAATGTGTATGAATATGAAATTTTCGTTGTTATCAGGCCCGTGAAATATTGAGAAGGGGCTTTCTGGCTGGAATTTTCACAAGCATAGAAAGCCATGCAACAATTGCCTTGACCTTTGAAATTGGGGGCAGAGGAGTTGTAGCTGCTTTGGGTCACAAAGAGCAAGGAAGTCACCCCGGAGCAGTGAATAATTCAGTTTTCTGCACAATACCATGAAACTTTCCACTAGACAAGAAGGGTTTCATTATCTTATTTCAAAAGCAGGTGACGCAGCAATCATGGGGAAGGCTTTATTTTGTTTTTTCTTTCTTATTTTCTAATTTAAATTGAAATGAGGTTGTGCTAATTGCCATAAACAGTGGCAGAAAATGCACAGGACATCGCTCTCTGGAAGGTTTTATTTCTCAGAGTGCCAAAAATCAGCCTGTACACTCCTGAGTTTTAGTGGAAATGCTGGGCTTGAGTTCTGCTTAATCTCTTCTCAGGATGTATCTTCCTGACTTTGGATTGCAAAGCTCAGATAATTAATCTTCCTGAATTTTTTTTGTCATCTTACAAATACATGCAGTCACCGGTGTTAGATGCAGCCTGCTGGGCATTGTGGGTTAAATGAGAACTTTGTTCCTTAACTCAGGTAAGGCTGGGATATTCTTTTCCTGTCTTCAACATAAATAAGCATTTTGTGACGGTATCCAAGACTTTATCGGCCTAAACAATCCCTCTCCCTGCCTTTCTCCCATCCAGCTAAAGAACTCCACTTCTTACAAATGCATCTACAACTTACCTCCTCTAAAGTGAAATAATAAACAACCTTTGGATTTGTTTGGGGATATCTCAATCAACTATGGGAACAATTCTTTGTTTTCCCATTTGTGAGCCATTCAAAAGGTGTTATTAAAACCACCAAGAGTCACAGGTGAAATGGTTGCTGGGTAATAGTGCAGGGATATACATTGGGGAGGCTCTTGAGAGCTGCTGGTTGTTGAGCTCTTGCTGGCCCTGCTGTAGAAGGTTTTCTTCTCTGATTCAATGAGTTTGTTGGTTTTTTGTGTTTAAAATACAAAGTACAAAATGTGGAAAACCACATAAAATTTTCTTCTTGTCCTTATGTTTTCTACCCATGTTACTCAGACTGTGCATTTTACTTTCCAGTCCTCTCAAACAGAAAACTCAAGAAATACTTTTTTTTTTTTTTTTTAAACACCATAAAAGCTTTCTTTTCTGTAAGGTTTTTTTTTTTTGTTTTTTTTTTTTTCTTGCAGACCTGGGCCTGGACCAGTTCATAGTGAAACGCTATGATGGGAAGGTGAGCATATGAGACTATTAAATGTACTTTATTTAATGGCTTTTTTGACCTAGAATTGTTCAGTTATTTCCTGTGTGAGGGTGTAGGTTAAATGAAGTGTGTGAAGTGTTCTCTTCTGAGCATTTTGTTTTCCAGTAGCATTGCAGTGCTTTTTCTGTAATGAGAGAAAGATTGTTTCTATAAAGGGACCTTATTTTAATGTTTACAGGCAAAACGTTACCACTTCCTATATTCTGATGGGCTGGGAAATCATGGATTGTAATCACGTTTCTTTGCTGCTTCTTTCTGACTGTGTGAGAACCTCATAAGTTAAACCATTTCAGGGCAAACTCACTGGACCTTTCCCTTCCAGATTCCTAAAAGAAGGAGATGCTCTTGTGGTTTTTTTCTGTGGTCTTGGATTTTTTTTTTCCCTTTATCAAACAGACTCTCTCTGTTCCCCTTTTGAGCCCCAGGTTCTTTCCGCAGCACTGCACAACTGTTCTGGGTGTTTGTGCTGTCATGTTGCTGTCATGAGAGGTGTCGGTAAAATCTTAAGCAAATTCTGATCTAGTTTTGTCTCCCTGTGAAAGTGGAGCCTTGTAGCTTCCCATTTGTTGTTATGGATATCACAGACCTGATTATCCACACTGTAAATCCCACTGGGGTGGTAAAGGCAGCTTGCCCCAGGACTGACAGCTCAGATGGACTCCTTAATGCAGATAACTGCAGGTTAGTTAATTTTCAATCATATCAGCAGTGGCACATAATGGTCCTCCAGCTTTTCGCAGCGTTTTCACCGACACCATCTGAAAATAAAGCTTTCAAAGGGGCATCAGCATGGTACCTGCTATTGCTGCAGGGTGCACCTGACACAGTGTCTGGCATTTCCAGAAAGCCTCAACACTGGGGGGAAAAAAGGAATTTACAGCTTGATATAAACACAACGTGGGCTGAACATGTGCAGTTCCCTGGTTTGTGTTTAGCAGGGACAGGTAACCACAAGATGATCAAATACCTGGGGTGTCCCTGTCATGAGCACGGGACGAGTGTGCTGGTTACCCAGGCAGCAGAGCAGGGCTTTTCAGGAAAACAGACAACAGGGAGGTGGATTTTGGCAGTTAGTTTTGATACATAAAGCTCCAAAGCGTGTCGTGAACACCTATTTTCTTTTTCCCCACCACAAACATGATGTCTGCTTTTTGTGATTTAAAAAAAAACAACCCAACCAAAGGAAGGACATATATTCTTGTCAAAATACCTAGTGTTTCTCCCTCTGGTTTTATGACAGTCTGTTTTGCATTCACTCACTTTCATCATTTTATCTTGTCAAGCTATCACCCTTTTTCCCTTAGGCTTTACATAAACAAGATTTGTTTGTAGGGAAGAAATGCTGAATCCCACACTATTTTTGCTAATCACTCCTCTGTTCCCGAGCACTCTGCAGGAGATTCCCAGCACACTGGATAAAAGATCCAAAGGCAAATCCTTTGAACTCAACTTTCTGTTCCTTTACCCCTCAACACTGAGGGCTCTGACCTGTAGTAGACTGAAATAGCTTTTCATTTGTCTACAGATATTGCTGCTGCACTTGGATGTCTCCATGCTGTGATTTGATTGCCTGAAAGTGAGGCAGCAAATTTAGGGGACTGCAATGGACTTTGCTTTATTATTATCTTCTCCTGGGACCTGTTTTTTCCACAGCCTAATAACACCCTGGAAACAGTGTACTCTGAAAATGAAGAAATAGAGGTTCTCGTTTGCTTGGCTGTCTGCTTAAAGATACGTTGGTACTGGCTACATCTGGCTGTGGCTATTAGGGCAGTGGTAATGTCCAGGTGAGAGGATAATTTGAGGAGAGGATAAAATGAGCTGGCTTTGGCTCTCCCTTGGTAATGAGGGAAGCTCACAGTAGGTTGATCTGATAGCAACTTGTTCTCATTTTGTTGCTTGCTTTGGGTTCCAGTTTAAAAAAATAACACTGCTTTTACTCAGCCAAGCGCAACTGAGGTGCTGCAGAGCTGACCTCACACATTCTGAGTTTCACTTGCATAGTGATAAAACCCTTTTGCATCTCTTCCTCTGTACCTGGTTCCAGCTACACATTCTTTTTGGGTTATCAAAGCAGCCTCTACCTGGAGGGGATTTGCCTTTATGGGCTGAAGGAGCTGCTGAGCTCAGGCAGAAGGGTGAGAGGGTCGTCACTGTTCCCCTAAGCATCCTTATGGAGGTGTCACAGAGGCAGTGGGAATTCTGGTACTCAAAAATAGGCCTGGTCACTGGAAAGTTCTTCTCCTTTTTTAAGGAGAAATGAGTTTGTGAACAATCAGACATAAGCAAGCTGTGCTGCTTGAAAGCACTGACAATCCACAGGCCAGATCCTGACTGAAGAGTGGGAAAGAGGACTGATTTTAGCTCCAAGCAAAGATAGCATGCAAGCAGTAGTTTAGAAGGAGATTCAGTTAAAAGGTCTGTGCAGTTGGTTGCATTTTAATTACATATTCCAGGACAGTGTTTGTAGCATCTGTGTGAATTTTGAGCGTGTGTGTTTGAGATCTAGATGCTGCAGCATTAGTGATATGATGTATGAGCTGCTCCTTTCACAGAACACATTTTTTTTTAGGCAAAACTGCCATCAAAACAACAATTTGGCTGTTGTGGGGTCATCAGGACTGATCTTGCCAAAGGATTTTGGGGAGTGATGTGCTTCTGTGCTTTTGTTGGGTTTCTGAACTAGCTTGCCGTGCAAGTGACTTAATACCATGGTGAGATGATAGTATCTACCTTTTCCCCCTTTTCCTGCCTCTCCTTCTTCCTACTGGTAATTTATAGAGTTGGTGGAGAGGGAGGTAGATGTTACTGCCTCATTAATGGCAACAATGCTCCTGTAATTTGAGCCTAAATGCTTTTTCTTTACTCATGCAAGACCAAAACCCTTGGAGATACTCAGCCAGCACAAACCTTTGGTCAGATGTGTGTGCCAGCACAGGCTCGTGCTTTTGGCCTGAACGTGTACAGGGAGGCAACCTGTGGCTCCGTTTTTGTCTAAGAGTGGTGGTTTCTTCCCTAGGGAAGCAAGCTCAGCAAAATAGGGGGAAAGAGGCATTGATTACTATTCATTCAGAGTTGAAAAAACGTATTAATCAGCTTGCAGACATTTCATATGAGGCCTGAGCAAAAGGCTGATATGAGAACAGTCTCAGGGTGCTGTGGTGTAGAGGTGCCCAGACCATGATTGTCTGTCTGCTGTGTTTCCACTGTCTGTTCCCTCTTGCATTTGGCAGTGGGAAAGCAAATGCATTTTAACCCATCTGTAGGAGAAATAACTCATGTTTTAGTGATGAATATGCTCTCACTAAGTAGTAGAGATTTCTTAGCACGTCTAACCTGTCATAAGCTTCATTAATGTTATGTAAGTTGTCGTGCAGATTTTGTTTAAAATTTTCTTTTTTTGTGCTCTCTCTGTTTATTGATGGGATTTTTTTTGGCACCTTCTTAAATGGATAATAACCTTAACACTGTTATGAACATCTGTATGAACATTCCTCTGCCATCCCTGAAAGTGTTTTAAGGAGGTGGTGAGACAAAATCTTTGCCTGTGGCTTTGCAGAAGCAAGCAGAGATACAGTTTATTGCAGATAAGCAAAGCTAAGCTGAGAAGGTTTTTATCTTCTTGGCTTTCTTTGCTGGCACCCTGTCCACATTGGTTGGTTTCTTTGTTTGGTGGCTTTCCCCTCTCAGCCAAACTTGACCCTCCTGTCTGCTTCAGTTAGTTCTGATGTTTCCCTGTTGGCTGGAACCTGTGTGGACACTGAACTATGCAAATTCTTTTCTTAGTGTTTTTAAATAAAACTGGATTTAATCAAAGAAAATTCTTAATTGCTTCTAACAGTGCACAAACATCCCTGAGGGCACCTGGGCTGCTTTAGATACAGAATAAGTGTCTTCCTTTCCTACCTTCTCCACTAAACATTTGTGGTGTGTTTTGGCTTTGACAAAGCTCTACTTGCTGTTAACCTTTTTGTATCCCTAATTCTGCTGCTCATTTCCACAGGGCTGCTACTAAAATCCTCTAATTGTTCTTTGTCCTCTGTTGTTCTGGTTTCCAGGTACCCGGCGGGTGTTTCTTCCAGCTGCTAATATCTCTGATACTTGTCTTTATTCTAATTCTGGTTTGTGGGTTTTTCTGGTGTAACCAAGCATTCCCTCATTTTCTTCCCTTTTCTAACCCTCTCCCCTCCCACCAGGATTTCTGGCAGGTACAAAGCATGTGCTTTGATCAGTTTGTGCTTCAGACCTCATAATATGCACTTTTCATGTGAAAGGGACAGTGTACGCTCACCTCTTCTCCCTGCTCCTCTAATCAATACTCCTGAGTGCTCTCCTTGATCCTCAGCCTGAAGGATTTATTTCAGAACACCTGAGTTTGGCTTGTGGAGAGAGCAGTCCTCAGGGTAACCATTAATACCTGGCTCTATTAACAGGAACTGCTTTGAGCAAAGCTCAGATCTGCATCTTCCTGCCCTCCTGGTTCCACCGTATCCTCTGAGGCTTCTGTCTTACTTGGCAGCTTGCTAGAGCCGGCTCGGTCAGAAAACAGTGTTTTCCCCTTGAGGCTCCAAAGTTAGTTTGTTTCCTTGGCCAAATGCTTTGGGGAAACGTAGTCTATTTGAAGGTGTGTAGGTTTGGGAAAGGTTACACTTGCAAACTTGAGTTTTTCAAGTTACTGAGTTATGTAGAGTGAACTGTATTAAAGAAGATGTTATGTAGAAGATATTTAGTGTTGTAGTTCTTAAAATGTTTTGTAGGAAAAAGAAATAGAAACTAGAGGGGAGTTCATTCGGTATTGGTAAGTAAAGAGAAAATATATCTAAGCACTTTAAGTTTGCCCTGTAGCTTTGTGACCTTAATGAAATCCACAGGGAAAGTTAGGGAAAAATAAACAACATGATAATAAGCCCTCAGTGGGTGTATGCAGTCTTTTAATAAAAAATGGATTCTGGAGTATTTCTGGCTTTAATTTATTTGATAGTTTTGCTGTTGTTAGCTTGATGCTTAATACTGGAGGGACACAAAACGAAGCTCTGAGAACTCTGTCCCTGGGTGACATGGCATTAGCAGGGAGAAGGGCTATGGATGGAGAGGGTGACAGGGAATGTTTTAGGAGATGCTTGAACTCACTTGGCTCCAAAAGGAGGTAGAACCTGGATGGGAGAAGCAGGTGAAGGAAAAAAAGGCCTGAGAGAAGGAAAGGGAATTGGCAAGGTTTTGGTGAGTGAGTAGCAAGTGTATGTCCCCAACCTCATCAACTGAGCCAATGTTTAATAATCACTTTTTATAGAGAATTATTATTGTCCGCCTCATGTTCTTTCACACTGGGATTTCTGCCTGAGAGAAGGAAGCGGTGCGTTACCAACGCATTGAGTTCATCTTGATAATGCAGGCTGAGATGAGGGAGAGCAGCATCCCAGTTTCCATCAGAGAAGAGACCTAAACAGCCATTTAAATTAAAAGGTGGCAAAACTCAGCTCATTTTAGGAGTTTGATGTGGGCCGTCAAAGATCCTAATTTCAATCTTCCCCATTAAATTTCAATGCAAAATGCCCCAGTGGTCCTGCAGATTGTGATTTCCTTACCCTGCAGAGGGCTGAGGGGAGCATAAGTGTAGACTGTCCCTTTTTCAAGGCATTTCCTATTTGCTTTTCCTGCAGGGGTTCCTCCCTTGCATGAGTGGCTCCGTTGCCTGCCGAGGGTTGGGAAAGTCTGCGTTGTTGATTTTCTGGGTTGTACAGAATGCTGGCTTTGCATTTCAGGTGCCTGTTGTTGGAAAGGTGGTTTGAATATTTACAGCCTTGCTGGAAGGGAGGGAATGCAGATTTCTCTTTCCAGTCGCAGGAGTCCACCTCCAGTAATAATTGCTGCCCAGGTTTTCATTCTCTGGATGTGCTCAAATTTAGAGTAAGAGAATGTGCAGGACAACCTCACCCATGTCCAGCTCTGTATTTTTGTGCCCCTCTATAGATACAGAGATAAAATAATCCCCCCAAATCAAACGTTTTTAAAACCTCTTGATTAAAATATGCTCTTGAAATGTATTATCTGCCAACAGTAAATTTAAAGCATTTTCTTAGATCAGCGCTCAGCCACCACAATTTGCCATGGAGAACCTGTTTGTGTTTGCCTGTGTTGGTGTGCAGACTTCATAGTAAATTGTCATTCCTAGTGGCTCCAAATAATGTGAACTTTCCTATGGGTAAAAGAAGCTTATGAATTTCAAAATGTCCTTGTGCTGTTTCCATCACAGCCTCAAACACTTTTTTCTTATTTAATGATATAGAAAAAATGATATAAAAAGGCCAGGCAGTGCATTTAAAATTACTTCTTCTGTATGCATATTATAGAACTGACTTTAAAAACTCTTAAATCCCTCAATTTTCCCCCCAGTCTCATTTTTGTCTGTGTTTCATAGTGCAGAGGGACCTCGCGTATCTCTTTTTCCTTAAAGGACTTTTGAACATTTGGGCTGAAAAGTTCAATTTTTAAATATGGTCCTGAAAGCCTTTCTATTTCTTTATTCAGTTTTCTTAAAGTGAGGTGCATGAAATCTCTAGATACATGGCTTTGACTCTAAAGTTTAAAAAAAGAGCAAAATTTAAAATTCTCCTTTTTTCAGTTCAGTGTTTTGATGCAGAGAGAGTTGAAAGCATTCATTTTTTTAATTTCAATAACAAGCTAGTTTGTACTGGAATTTTTAAAGCATTTTCCTGTGTCTTTTACCAAGTCCCTTAGTATATATTTCCCTAGATTTTTAACAGCGCTGCTTGAGAAAAGCTGCAATAATCCACGTCTGACCTGCTGGCAAGTAAGACTTATTTTCCTACATGCCAACAGTTAACTATGAAAGAAATACATTAAGAGATGCCCTATTTTAATATTTTCTGTAACTGAAGATGGTCAGTTGGGACTGAAAGAGAATTGCTTTGCATCCAGGTGGCTTCTGTCTACAGTCAAGGGTTTGTATTTGCTCACCTGAAAGTGTTTATGTTCAAAAGGAACAAAGCGAGTAACAATAATGTTTGTCAATAAGAGGTGATTTATTTTCAGTTAAAAATCCCCTGCTAATTGACAGAATTGCTTCCTGGTTCTGAAGAAATACCCCATTATCTCTCATGCGTAAGTGGTCACATGGGGCTGATAAATTCCTGAAGCTTTGGTTCATGGAAGTGCAAATGTGGTGCTGAAACATAAGTTGCAGGAAAAAAAATGTGCCAAATGTCCTTTCCTTCTCCAGATGGAACCCCAAACTGGCAGCTCTGAGGGACTTCCCAAGAAGGTGTTTTTCCCAAATTAAATACTGTAGTTTCTGGAATGCCAGATGAAGTGGAGCTGCTGGGATTTAGTTGGTCGGGCTTTTCCAGACCTGCATTAGGAATGGGAGCCCCAGCACCATGTGTCCATCTCTGCCTCTGCGGAGAAGGCATCCCTCCATGTGCAAAAATACACCTTTGTTTTTCAGATTCGCATAATTCAGTATTACCGTGTTACACTCCTCACTCAGCCCTGGGAAAATAATTTTAAATTCCAAAATAAAGGTAGTATTTGGTGAGGAACGTTAAGGGTTCTGTGGGGTTTTTCCACTAATCCTTTGTTATTTGGAGGCTGTACCATGTCCTTAACCTAAGGGAGGCTCCAGCAGCAGATCAGTGTTGGGGTGGAATATGTGAAGTTTGTGATGTACCTTTGGGTGCTTTGCAGCCAGCCTGTACATAAGAAAAAAAATCTCTGGGGTGTTGCCTGCATGCAGCACATGACTTTTTTCCTCTAGCACGTGGATTTGGAGAAGTCTGATCACTGCATTGATCTGTTGAACCACATCTTGGTGCTGAATGAGCTTGGAGCCTGAGTTGGAAAGGCCAAACCAAGCTCTGTATCTTGAATTTGAGTTAGTTTTTTGACCTGTTGTCAGTGTCTGGAACTGTAGGAGAATCTGCCTGTACACCTGTCACAAGTTTTGTTCCACTGAGACTGGACTGGTAGCTTCTCACTGAACTTACACAGCCATGCTTGTGCCAAAAGCAGTGAGATATTTGGATTTATTTTTCATTTTACATGTTAATTTGGATGTCTGCTCGTCTGTGTGCTTGTTAAATATGAATCTACTGCTTGATTTAAAGTACATCGTAATTGTAAAGTGTTCCCCATGGCTTGCTCACTCGTGAATGCTCGGGTTTAAATGGTTTTTTGGGGGTGTGCTGAATGATCTTAACCAATTACTGGTTTTGGGAGTGGATTTAACATGGAAAAAAACGTTATGTGGAAGACATTTGACTGTTTTAACTGAGCACTTTGAGAATTACCTTGTGCTCAGATACAAAAGGGTGTGGGTAATTATTTGTGGAGATGACTTGTCTCTAAAAGGTGGAGGTTTGGAAAGGGATTTTTCCCTGAGTATTCTGACACCATGCATTACTTTTCTGGGTGAATGGGAGTGTGCTGGAAGGAAGGTGAGATGTGGAAAAGGATGGTTTGAGGTGTTAGCGAGGACTGACTCTGGGTCAATCATCTTGAACCTTGAGGGGTGACAACAGCCCATATTGTGCTTTGTGAAGTAGGTAGATTGATATGTTTTATATTCTTCCTGAAGGTTATATATAATTCCTTGCAATAATGTTTCATGGTGGGGAACAACTCCTGGGAAAAGGATGCTTTGAGCCTTTCCCATAGTGGGGTGAGCTTCCCACAAAGTTCATGGAAAGCTTCTCACAGAGACAGAAGAAAATGAATGGGAGGGTTGGGAAATTTTTAAACTTCTGTTCTGCTGCTGGGAACAAGAAAATCTGATTGATCAGTGCAGTTGTTATTTTCTCTTAAAATCAGTGGGAGAAATTCCCTTTTCCACGAGCTACAGGCAGCTGAGTACTGTAGTTACTGCTTGTGTTCCCTGGGTTAGTGACAAGTAGATGCTGGTTTTAATATAAATAAATAACATTTTTTTACCCTGTTTGCTGCAAGTAAGGTGCAAATGGGTAAATGCTTCTCCCTCCCATCTGTCTTTATATTTCAGAGACCAACTGACTTAATATCCCTTTTTATTGTTAGTCTATGGATGTGCTTTCCTCTTATGAGGAATATTTTGAGCTGTTCAATGCTATGAATTTTAAGTGCAGAAAATAAAACAATAAAAATTAATAAAGCTCCTTCTGGAACATTTTCACAGAATTCTTCAAGCAAGATGCTAATAGCTAGTTTATGATCAATGCTGCCCAAAAGAGGCAATCAGAGGGAGAGGCAATAAATCACAGGAGCAGGTGAGATGCTGCTGGCAACAGCTTCAGCAAAAGTCACAGGGAGCTGCTTTCTCCCCAGATCCTGCTTCTGGTTCAAAGGAAAACCAGATGCTTGTTCTTCACATCAGCATCGATATGATATTTGCCTTGGATCCATCTTGATGGGAATGGAACCAAAGCATTTTTTGAGGAGATGATATTTCAACCTGGTACCCAATAAGCATAAATGGCTTTTATCTTGCATCAAATGAAGGACATTAGCATGTTGTCTGCTGGTAGTGACTCACTTCTTCTTAAATTCCTTGTACTCTCCAGATGGTAGAGGCAGAGTTACTGGGAACAATTTTATGTGATCAATAGAGCTGAACTATTTTTCCCTGGAAATTGTGGGGTTTTTGGTGATCTATATGATTATTTTTGTCTCTTTTCTTGTGGTTTCCAAGCCAGATACAGGTTAAATTTTCATCTAAATTATTAGCTGAGCTCATCCCCACTCTGCAATCACATACAATGGTGAGTTCTCTCTCAAAAGATAGAAAAAAAAAAACAACAACAAAAACTTGAGGTGGATGAGAAACATCATCTGCAGATAGTGGAGAAGCTATGATCTAACGCTTGCTGGGATATCTCTGTAGGCTTCCAGTCGCAGCAACCACCTGGTTGCTCCAAACTGTCCTTGCTCTTGGCAAGCCTAACCATTCAACTTGATGTGATGTTTTGCCTGCTTGTTTTATTGTTGGTTAACCAGTTTTCTTTCCTTTATCTTGTATATGATGGGATCTCCGCTAGACAGAGGTAACGGTGGGGGACAGTTGTGTAGCTGGACCCTTGTGTGGTGGTCTTTGTCGATGGTTTTTCCTAAAACAGTTCCTAAATCCAGCCTTGCTTTCACCGTGCTTGCGTGTGCTTGCATGGCCTGGTTTCCATGGAATAACCTCACCCACCCCTGCTCTCCTTTTTATTAATTTAATCCTCCTCTGTGTTTGTGTGTGTGCCTCCTCCTACTTTGTCCTTAAAGTGGGTCACCAGCGTGGATTCCTTAACAATTTTATGGATCCTTTTCAGCCTTTGGGAGTTCTGTGGATCAAAGGGACTCGGATTTTTAGCTTAGTAAGATATTGTGAGCTGATAAATGGAAAAGAACTGGAGCAAGAGGGAGATTGAGTTTGGTTTCAGGCCCAGTCCTCCCTGTGAGCTCACACACGCTCACGGTTTGGATAACTTTGATCAGACTTTATATTCACGTCAAATAGTCCTTTCTTGGCTCCTTTCTATAACAGTCTAACTAAAAAACTGTCAGTGAAATACAATTTCCACTTGGAATCCTGTATTAAAGTCTGAGGTTTTTACCACTAATCTCAAAGATTTTAAGTAAAATGGCCATAGTTTTATTTATGTGTATTTCACCTGGACTGAACCAACAAACGAATCCCATGCAATTCCTTATCCTACATTTGAGATGGGAAGCACCCATCTTTGCAGAACTTTTCTGAGCAGAACCAAAGGCTGGAAAAGGTCCACTGGATATGGATGGAGATAGCAGGGGTGTGTGCGTCCATGGAATGGCTTGTTGGTGCTAAGGATGCAAATCAAGCCTTCCATTTCTCTGTTTAATCTGGTGCTTTTTGTCCTCTCTTTGGGGTGTGACTTGGTTGGATGATCAGAAGTTATCCCAGGAGAGGGAGAAGTTTGCTGACGAGGACAGCATTTTCTACGCACTTGGAGAATGTGGACTCATTTCTTTTTCCGACTACATCTTCCTCACCACGGTCCTTTCCAGTAAGTACAGCAGGGATTTTCCCTGCAATTCCTTTTTTTTTTTAACTTTTCAGGGCTCACAAGCAATAGCTTGTTGACATACATTTCCCCAAAAGGCCTTCTTGATTACCTGCAACTCGAGCTGAGCAATTGCTGTTGCTTCATCTGGTTTAGCCTGAGCTTCCAGTGCTTTGTGAAGACAAGCAGATCAATGACTTCTGAAGATTTATTTCTTACTTTGAAATGTGACAAATTTTTTTTAATGAGTCACTTGACCTGCTGTTCAGATCTGTAAATGGAGACGTGTTCTTGAGCCGTGTTCATGTGACATTCTTGGATTTGGATGAACACAGATCTCCAGCTTTTCTCTGGTTTCATGCCTCCAAACTCCCTTTTCCAGCTGTATTTTTGCTTGGGTGAGCTCGGGTTTGTGTGTGATGTAATCCAGTGAGTAGAGAAGTTAAGCTGTTTACATTTCAACAAGTATCATTAGATACCTTCTGTCTTTTCACCCTGCTGCCCTTGACTTGCATTTGTGATATTTCCATGATCTGCTAATCTGTTCCAGCAGAGTCATCTGCACTCCAAGTGTCAGCACTGAAAAGTTTGCTTTGCTGGCAAGAGCCAGTGAAACTGAAGCCTTTGATAATGTCAAATGGCATTTCTAGACTTTCTTCATGTGGAAGTCAAGCTCAAAACCTCATTTGAAGAGCTTCTCTGACTGCTTGGAAGGTGCTGTATCATGAACAGGAAAGTCAATGGCAGTTTCTCAGCCCCATTAGAAAATTTGGGGTAAGGGGGAATAAGCCATTGTCCAAATGAACTTGAGACATTTTATTTTCAGATTTGAAAAGAGAAAACTTGGCCATCTAATCTTGTAAGTATCTATTCCATGCTGACCTGATTCGTGGGATTAAAAAACTGGATGCTTCCCAGTTAACCTGCAGAGCCCACTACTGCCTGCCCAGTGCCATTCAAGGAGTCAGCTGGGTTAATCACTGATGTTTTGTCACAGCAACAGGTGCTTTATTCTCCCCCCACGTTCTTGCATGTTGTAACAGGAGACATGAGAGGCAATTCTTCATTTACTGAGGATCTATTCCTGGGCAGCAGCAATGCTCAAGGTCTTGTTTGTTGTTAAATGGACATGGCAGGAGCAGACTTGAGTGTGACTTTCATGTTGTGAAAACAAGCAGAGAGATAAAGCTGGTTCAAGCCAGGGAATTTGTTTTTTGACTTTATCTGCTTTTTTTTTTAATTTGACTGGGTCTCAGAACTGGCTCTTAAGACCTTTGCTGTTCCTTTCTTATATTCATCTGGGCTGTGCCAATATGATCTAATGTATTCACTTGTGTAATGAGGGCTTTTTATCTGAGCCTGCACAGATGACAATGAACTCTCAAACCTCTGGTATCACGTTACTGAGTGTGGTTTGCAAAACAATCTTGCCCTTATTTTTATGGTTGTACTGGTTGTTAACAACCCCCTAATCAAGTATACAGGGCACAAAATTAATTTCATGTGCTTCCACAGGCAGCAGTAAGAGAAATTGTTCTTGCTTTGCTTTAACTTGTTTGTTGTGAGAATAAAAGAAAAGGACCGTGTGGTGTTGGAGGAGCAGCCAGCCTTGTTTGGGAGGCTGTGAGGGATGGACAGGGTTTTTTTCCTTTTGATCTTGGGCTTTTGAGCGTGTCCACAATTACGGGGGAGTTAGATTAATGAGGAGATAGAACTGGCTTTGAGGAGCCATGTGAAGGGTGGGCAAGGTAGGACCTTTCAAAAAGGAAAATTTAAAAACAAAACAAACAAACAAACAAAAAAAAATTATAAAAAAAAGTTCCAGGACTTTGAGGCTGACATTTAGACATTTGGGGAGTTTGCTAAACGATTACTGAAGTTGGAGGAATATCTCTGGAGCTCCTGTTAAGCAGTGGTTCCCCAGGGGAAGAGTTTGAGTTTCATTTTTAAAGCATTTGCTTTTGTAAAATAAACTCCCAACCAAACCTTGCCCTGTGCCTAAAGAGAAAACTCAACTGTTGCACCCCACTGGTTTACTTTCTGAATAGTGAACATTGCCTTGCAGGAATCCAGTAGTTCATAAAGAAATACAACACCTCACTGGATTCTCTTACCTAAGAAACAAATAAAATAGAATGAGGAAAGTAAATCTTAAATGTCACAGTTCAATACTGGTTTTCTTCTTGTGTTGCTCAGATAACCCAAACATTAAGAAAGTATCTGGACAAGGTGGAACTGTAGATAACATCAAATAGATAAAACCAAATAAATATTGGGAAAGGAAGGTGGCATATTGAGCACTAAGCAGGATAATCAAAAAGGGGAGTGGGAGATTGGGTCTGGGGGTGGGAGGCAGGAGAGGGAGAGTGATGGGGGGAGATCATCATGGTCTGGTTTGGCTCATTGGACTCCAAACTGATCAATGAGAACCTTGGGAAACAAGAAGCCCCGAGGGCTCTGTCTGGTTGTGCTCGGCCAAGCTTCAGGAGTGCTTCCCCAAACTTTTAGTTTCATCTGTCTTTGCTGCTTGACCTGAAGCTCCCTCCAGCTGAGTTCTTTGAAACAGGGAGTGAGAGGAGGAGAGAGGGCTGGAGGCTTCATTTCATGTTGCTCTCAGGCAGCTGTTCGCACATTGCTCAGAAAATTAGTCTGTCGCCATATCTTATTTACGAGCCATTTCTCATTCCAGCACTGTCTGTTCTCGTCGGTTTTCTGTGAAAATTTATTTTTAAAACCAATAATAAAATAGCTTTTAGCTGCTTCAGAAAGTCCGCCTTCTGTTAAAGGCAGTGAGAGCTGAGGGACCTTGAGGAAACTCTACGGTTTCTGTTGCTTCAGCTGTGCCTCATGTTTTCAGGCAGAGGTAGAAAGATGAGCAAATTCTGATGGAATTTCCCCAGATCCTTCAAATGTCGTAGGAAAACAAAAACATGGCTTCCCTGACCAAAGAGGTTTTTGCTTTGGGACTTGCAAAACAAATGGAGGAAGGAGAAAAAGAGCTTTTCCATTGCCAGTGACTTCAGCTTCCCGGCAAATAGGGTGTATTGTTGAGGCACACTAATTGTGCCTTCATTGACAGGTACTGAAGAGAGTTGGGCATTAAAAGAATAAATTGGTGTTGTGTCCACTGTTGGACTGTTGCTGTGTCTGGATTTAATTCTTCTGGCAGGAGGGTTAAATAACATTGGCTGAAGCTACAGTAATTAGCCTTTTCCAGGGTTCTTGCAACTCCTTCTCCCATCAGAGCAGGTAACTGTCACTTAGGATAGATTCATCTCTGGTTTGTTTTTTTTTTTTTTTCTGTCCAATATGTAAGGAATAAATTCCCAAACATCTAACTGGAAATTATGTTCTGGCCAGATATTGAGCTCTGTGCATGTCCCTGGGATGGAGGGACTTGTTCTCCCATACTGGGATCTCCAGGGTCCCTTTGGACCATGACTGTTCTGAATAAATTATTTCTGACTGACAAGAAAGTCTTCAGCCCTATCCCTGCCATGAGTGAAATCTGTTACCTCACCAGTTGTGTTTTAATCCTGCTGTGCCCTGTGCCACAGGACTCATTTCCACAAGAAAAGGTTGCTTTGAGTTTATAGGACTATTTTTGTTTGCAGTCCTGTTCATATTAATTTTATCTTCCGTTTTCCAAGACCCTCCATGGGTCCGTCTCACCCTCAGTATTTGGAGCAGGGATGTCTTCCTACCTTTCTGCCAGCCCAGTAACTGGTGTGTGGCATTTCCAAGACGTATCTGAGCAGCATCTTCCAAGGAGTATCCCAGCTTCCAGACACAAGCCTGGTTGCTTCCTGGTAGAGGGAGATCTCTCTGGCTTGGCATCCCACTTGTGCCATGCTGAAGGGCAGGAGGACAGAAATGGGAATAATTTTTCACAATTGGCAGTCTGGGATGCTCCCAAGTGATTTGAAAACTCAGATTAGGGCATAGGAGGCTCTGTCAGCATGCATCCTTCAACTGGTCTTCCTTTGTTCATCTCTCCATCCCTTGCATTTGTGTGGTGACGGGATGGGAGCTTCAGGGATGGGGCAGCCACAGTTTCTCTGGGCAGCCTGTGCCAGGGCCTCACCTCTCTCCCAGGCAACAATTTCTCCTCAGTATCCTAAGATTATGCACTTGCATTATTTCAGAGTTAATTCTGATCCTTTGTGAGAAGAAACAACCCATTTCCTCTAGAATTGATGATGTTGTGGCTCAGTGTCTATGCTGTGGGCTCAGTTTTTTAGCTGCCTGTTACTTACGTTGATTAACATTAAAAAACCCAACTTGGTATGATTTGGATTCACTTTCTGAAATGGTGGAATAATTTGAAAGGAAAATATCTGCAATGTTAGGTTTAATGTGGTTTTTTGGGGTTTTTTTCCCTGTATTTACTGCAGCTGGGGCTCAGTCATCTGTGTTCTGTGACTAGCTGTCTTTGCTTCAGGACTGTGTTAATTTGGGATTGATTCACTTTCAGGGTACGGTGGCCTTTGCACATCTATTTTTCTTAATTTTGGGATAAGTGGAAAAGAAGCAACCATAGGATATTTAACTCTAAATGAGTGATTTTTCCCAGCTGAGTTCTTGATTCTTCTTCCCACACTGGAGTTGCTTGGAGAGTTTTTAAGCCTTGGGAGTCATGAGCTGGTTTGTGTATAAATTCGCACCAAAATACGAGATATTACAGTGTTTTCAAGGGAGTAGCCAGAAGTTTTCCTTCCTCTGAGTAACATCACCAAAAAATCACCCTGCTTTGGCAAAGAAATTCCCAGCTCCACGGGAAAGGAGCAATGAGTATTATCCAAAAGTGTGTTCATATTTTGTTTTCCTAAAATGCAGTTCCTCTGCTGGAGGTCAGAGAAGAAGATGTCTCCAAGTGTGGAATGTTGAGTTTTGGGAAAGAGGAGACCCAAATGACCACAAAACCAAGAGAATGTGGCCTTTCTCATCAGTGAGCTTTTAATGTCTTTCAGAGTGCATTGCTTCTGCTTAGAGTACAGGCAGTAAAGAGCAATTGAGTGCTGCAGATTGGTCCATTGAATAATTGAAAATAGTTTAAAATGGCATAATTGCCTCAAAGATGCCTAATCAACTTATCTCATCCTTCAGAGATTCCTGGGGACTTTACCCTCATGGATCCGAGTGGGTTTTCTCCATGTGTTCAGTGCTGCTGTTTGTTACTTGGTGGAGGACGCTCATCTCTCTAGCATTGCTGTGTTTGGCTTCTGCTTTACTAGCTCTCTTTCTGTCCTCAAATATTTGACTGGAACAAAAGAATCAAGAAAAATGTTAATTGCCCTTTGCACTAAATTCCGGGTTAGTTGAAAAAGCAACTTGGCATGGAGAGCTGGTGGAATTATGGGTATAAAGGATCATTTCAACTGGATCTTTCCATATATCTCCAAGCTAGGAATTCACTGATAGTGGTGTGGGCTTCAGTACCATGTTTTCACTCATGCTGGCCTAATGGAAGGGATTGGAAATAGGTGTTTTCTAAGGTCCTTTCCAACCCAAGCCATTCCATGCTTCCATGTTAGTGATTTGGAGGATCCTCCTGAACATCTAAAGACAGAAATAAAGCTAAAAAAGAAACTGCAGTTGGTTGCCCTGACCAGTTTTTGCCTCCTTGACCAAGATCAGTCTCAGTGAAACAGTTTCAGTTTTTAATTATGTCAAAAAGGATGGTGAGGAGACAGCTCACACAATCAGAGAGAGCTGTGAATGCAGCAGAGCACTTGGGGAAAATCCAGAGGTGTTTTTCTCTTAGCAAGACAGTCATCATGCCATTTGAAAACCAAGCAGTCCTTTAAATGGCTTTGGAAACCATTGCAGGAGGAATATTGGGTTTGTTTGGAGACATCTTAATTAAGGAGGCAGTGGGGAAATGTAGAGATGCTGCAGCAAAATAAAAGAGGGAGGAAAGGCTGCATTTAGCTGGGCAATCTGGTGTCTGCTGTTTTTATGGTCTGTAAGTCTGAGGGATGTAAGTGCAGGAGGAGGAAGGGAAATGGAGGTTGTGTGGACTGAGGTAATGGGCAAGGCAGGCGATGTGGGATTGGCTGCTGTTGGGGCAACTCTTCTCACATAAATCCTGGTCAGAAGCATCACAGCCAAGGAGAGAGGCAGAAATCATCTCACCCAGGCCCCATAAATCCAGTCCTGGATATCAGGGATGTGCGTCTCTAATGAACATTCCTTCCTGAGCAGGAGTGGGATGAGCTAATTGTCCTGGGTGCCCTCTGGTTCCCCTAGCTTGGGGTCACGTTGTTTGGATTGAAGTGTCATTACAGGTAATTGGAGCTGGATATGTAGATCAGAGGAAGAAACCAGCCATGTAATTTATTAGCTGAAGGAGTGAAGTAATTGAATTTGCCAATTTAAAGCCACCCTTCCCTGTCTGTAGAAAATACTGACCCTGCAGATTTTTGATGCTGAACTGCTCGTTTTTTGGAGGTGGTGTTCTCCTCTGGGGTTTTGGTGCACTGCTCATTCAAATGTATGTTTGGAGATGGAAAAGGAGAGAAATGGCCCTTGTGAGGGACAAGTGAGTATTTCACTCTGTTCACCATGTGTCTGCACAAATGAGATGCAGTATTTCCTTAAAAAGGGGCGGGGGGGAGGGGAAGAAACCCCAATCTCTGACAGTTTTTCACAAGGAGTAACAAATTTCCTAATCTTTAAATAAACATCATCATACTCTGGTAGAGAAAATGAGGCAAAAAATGTGTTGATTGTTATTTTTCTAGAACCTTGTAACTAGATGAGAGTTTTGTCTGTTCCTCCTCTTTCTCATAGAGGAAACACCATTTCCATAGTACCAGATTTTGGGGCTAATAAGAAGAAATTGCCTCCAGGCTTTCATGCAGGATTTGCAATTAAAGGGAATAAAATTGCACATGTTACTGAAATATTAAGGGGGTAGTTGGAAGCTTGTTGCTCTTCAAGAAAATGGGGAATTAATCACTGAAATGCTGGATGCATATAGAGGACACTTAATCCCTTAAATTCAGTGTATCATTGGAGAGATTATGAAGGTGTTGCTGGGGACTGGCTATCCCCAGGTCAATTAACACTGAGTTAACGAGGGACAGCGAGTGAAGATGTCCTCCTCTCAGCAGGCTGGAGGGAGGAGCTGTGTGGAGGTACAGCAGGGATGTGGGTGGAAGGGGGAATGACCCACCACGTGTTGCTGGCTGCTCCTGCACGTGGTGTCTGGAATTCCAAGCCCAAGTAATTGGCAGGGAGAAATTGGAAATGCAGGGATGATAACAGCAGGACCACACATGCTATGTGTATCAAGCAGGTAGTGACGGGCTGTCCCTGCCATCAGCCCTAATGTCCTTATTCATCTATTTTAGGCACAAACTGTTTGAGAAAAGGGGTCTCATTAACCTGTCTGCTAAAGTGCTGATAAAGTGCTAATTGTTATTACAGCAAGGAGAAAACACAATGTAAAAGTTTTGAACTAGAGCTTTGGTCTGTAACTAACATCTGAAATCCAGTTCAGTTAATTCCATATTCACTTCCTTTTGTCTGAGTGATTCCTCTGTCTCCCCTCTCCTACCCCTGTTTGGAAGACACCTTCCTGCAGAGGGGTGGATGCAAAAACTCTTTATTCTTTGAGCATCCACAGGAAATATTAAAAGTTGATTGGACAGATGAGGTTTAAGAGGGATGAACCTCACCAGTGATCTACATTAGATTTGAGTGGGAAATGAAAAAGGAACTACGTTTTAACTGATCATTTAAGATGACAGCCTTAGCATTAGTTATAGCCTCGAGGATTCCCTAGAAATCCCCACAAACACCACAAATCCTGTAGGAGGTGTGTATTTGAAAGTAGCAGAGCAGGAAAAATTCTCATATATTAACTTAATTTGGGAAAAAAATGTGGCACTGTGTTGTAGCTTCAAATGGTGATGGGTTACAGAGCCCAGAATGGAAATGTACTGAAATTCCATGGTGGGATGCAGGGAGAAGAGTGTGTTTGGCTGGGAAGTGATGCTTTTGCAGTTCTGACTAAATAAACCGTGACAGCACAGACTAAATGCAATGAAAAATAAGGTACGGCGGCGTCTCAGCTTGTGAGCTCTTGCCCACACCTTATCTTAGCGTCATGACTAGGCTGAGACAGGGTGGTCATGATTTGGTTAAATTTGTACAGCGAGGCAAGAGCTAAGAACTGCCCAGACTCCAGGTCTGCTCCTGGAAGCCCGTAGAGTGCCAGTGCCTGAGGAACGTCCTCTGGATAAACTGGTGTTCGACTGCCTGGAACAGGCTGGAGCTCTTGCTGCAGCATCATTTTCTGTTAATTGTTGTTAGAAATATTAGATGGCATCTTGCTATCTAGCTTTTTCCACCTACAAATAGAATAAATGTTCCAGAAACATCTCCTCCTCACAACTCCTTGTCAAGACCTTTGGTAAAAGGACCACCATGAAGCTCATAGCTAGAGGTTCCCAAGAGCCACATTTCCATAGTAAAATTGAAAGAACTAGGTGAAATTGCTTTTGGAAAAAGACATTTGGAACTTGTGCCCTTTTTTTATTGAGCTTTTGTATCTTTGTGTCCTAGGGTGACTTTATGATGCTTGTATCCCCAATCGTCTGTTCTGTTTGTGCTGTATATTGAGTCCTGTGCCTTTAAGACTGGTTCTAAGAGCAAGGAGAAGCGCGGAGTTTGTTTTGACAAAACTGCCTGACTCCTCCACATTCCTCTCCGGACGGGGTGTTCGGCGGAGGCTTGGAGTGACTGCAGGACAGAGATCTTTTTGCTTTTAGTTAGTTTCAGCTAGCTAGGGCAGAGAAGTTCCCTGGACTGTTTTTTTCCTTTTTTTCTTGGGACTGTTTAAACCTGCTCTGGACTGAAAAAACCCAGGGGAGCACTGGGGGCTGCACCTGCGGCCCACCGGGGCCTGGACCTCGGCATTTTCCAGCAGCGCCGGAGAGACTGGGACTGAGGAGAGACAGAGAGAGAGCCGAGCTACACCCACGGCAAGGACTTTCTCAATTTGCCATCTCACTTCAGAAGGAGAGGTTTTATTGTTTCATAGTATTCATTCTTTATACTTGTATGCACTTCGTTTGTTAAGTAAAATAGTTTTTTTCCACTTTTTCTCTGAAGAAGTTTTTTACCAGACCAGTTGGAGGTAGGGGCCATTTGGGTTTGCTTCCCGGAGGAATCTCATTCAGGAGTTTTCTCCCATATTTTGCCCTAAACCAGGACACTTTGTTAACTGGTTTTTGTGTTTTGTTGGGTTTTTCATATAGCTCCCCAGAGGAATTTTGAAATCGCCTTTAAGATGTTTGATTTGAACGGTGACGGCGAGGTGGACATGGAAGAGTTTGAGCAGGCAAGTTCAACATTCAGTGCTGTGGCACCTTAGCCGTAAGCACAACATTCCTCTGTGATGTTACTGTCTTTTATGTTTGGGCTTAGCGCTGGTTTGCACCTTTCCCTTCTGTGCTCTGCTGGGTTGCTTCAGTTCCTGCTGTTTGTTTCTTTAAACTGGATATTTCAAGAGAAATTTTTTCATTCAACCAGAACAACCCAGCAGTACAAACTCAGGTTTCCTGTGACTTTGTCACCAGCAGTGAAGGCCAGGCTGGGTGGGCCTTGGAGAAATCTGGTCTAGTGGAAGGTGCCTGTGGCAGGGGGTGGAACTGGGTGAGCTTTAAGGTCCCTTCCAACCCAAACTATTCTATGATTCTGTAAAATTTCCTTACAAAAAGTCACCTTCAAAGTAGACAAAGAACATTTTTTCACTCTACTGATTAAGTGGAATGACTTTTGATCCTACTGCCTTCACAGCTTATACTGCATTCCTTAAATTTGTCTTCAGAGAATAGCCGAGGTAAGCTTGCTTCAGAGGAGAATTTATCCACTTATTCCAGTGTAATCCAAAAACCTGAGAACAAAGCAGCCCTGGAGAATCCAGTGGCTGATTCTTACTCATCAGTTGGCTCAGTGAGTAATTAACTGTGGAAGAGTCTCTACAAGGTGGTGCTTTGGGGTACTTGCTATAAATGGGAAGAACTAGTGGCAAAGGAGGGTTGTTGAATTATGCTCCCTTTCTAATCTCTTGCTGTCATCCTCCTTAAATTATTACCTGTGTGTATGATGCCATCACCACAAGCTTGTTCCAGAGACATGGAATATATCTGGGTTAGTGCAGGGTTTTAGATGCACACTTTGGACTATGAGGAGACAGAAGTGTGTTTATCTGCAGTCTGATATCACTTCACTTGACAGCTTGAAATTTTCAGAAACCTAGGGTTTTGTTCATGTTCCTTCCTTCCCCCAAGTAAAAATGGCTGTTCTTCCTTGTATCTGCATAGTGCATGGAGATAGCACTCCACTGCAGTTATGTGATCATATTGAGCAGTCCAAAAGCGATTTATGGCAGCTGTAATGTTCTAGCATGAAATCAGTTATGGAGATAGATGAATTTAGGAAAAGCAGAGAACAATTAACCTCGTACTAAAATTGCAGTGATGCCAAGGTGCTAACGCAGGTGTCAGGTTTGGCTTTTTATTAGAGTCACGTAAAGTGAAAAAGCAGCATTTCTACAGGATGAATGTTTCCTAATTGCTATGAAGATGAGAGTACAAAATTGAATGAATTATTTCAAATCATCCAGTAGGCCAGGGGAAGTTATACATGCATTAAGTCACATAAGCATCCCTAGGAAGGGGAAGGTATTTTTGTTAAGCTGGTTACATGCATTACTGCCTATATGGAAAGGAATAAAGTTCCTGGTTAGCATCAGAGTATTTGAGTGAAGAATGATCTGCTAGGGCCTGAGAGTCCAAGGATGAAGGAACTGTTCTGGAAAGTGGGAAGATATCTGTGAAGATACTGATTTGCTGCAAGAACAAACACAGGTCCTGTATGAGGCACATTTGCAAACATATAACATATGTTTGCATATTATGCAAACATATAACATTACAAACAATTGTTTATATGATAAGTCCTCTTTTTCACTCCGTATGGAAATGAATGGGGAAGAGCATGAAGGATGGCAGGGTTTCCAGCTCTGTCCTGTAAATCTTACCTGGCAGAAGCAGGAACTGGCCTTCTCAGGGTATTATGCAGCAGTTTTAAAAGAGCAACATCATTTTGAGGGGAATGGGTGGAAAAAGAGGGGGAAGAAAAGAACCATTCCTTCATTCCACCCCTGCTGGCTGTGAGCACATAGGAATGAACTTCCTACTCCTTCTTCACACATTGTCTTTGGAGGCAGCCAACAGCAGGTCCTTCTTACTGATGTTTGAAAACCTCATCAGGAAAGAAAATTACTTCAATAATTTAGCTAACATGTTACTAAGTTGGAGGCTTTAACTACCTAGTAAAAAAATATTGAATTTCTTGATGAAGAGTTCCAGGCTTTTTATCCAGTTGAGGTATGTGGTTAGTGCTTAGTCCTGAATGATGTGGTGCCTGCATCAGTATTTGTTGCTGTGTATTATTTGGTTTTATATTGTATTTCGTTTTTATATTGGGTTTTGTAATGGTTTCTTCTGTGCCCGCCTCCCCCCGCCGTCCCCGGTTCCCCTGGAAAAAGTAACATCCCGAGGTTTGTCCCTGACCTTTTTCCCTGCCCATTCTCCCACATTAGAATGTAATCCAACTCTGTTCCACTCCCACCTTATCCCTGATTGGGTAGTGGCTTGTCCCTGCCTTTAGCCCCTTCCCTGGATATAAGCCAGAGCAACACGTGGAAAAGTACTCTTGGCACAGGGGCTGTGAAGGGGTTTCTGACCCTGGCTGGGGCAGGACCACAGAAGAAAGACTGAATAAAGCCCTGATTTCTCCCCAGATCGAGTGCAGATCTTCCTTTGCCATTCACAGGGATTTGCTCTCTCTAAGAGAGCAAAGGGAAAGGTTCCCAGCCACTCATGGGTTTTTGGGGCCCTGAGGGAAAAATCCTTCCAACTGTGGTTTGTCTGTTGAGCTAGCCGACGCAAAAACGGAGCTGGGGCTCTGAGAGAGGGAGAGACAAGCCACAAGTATTGCCTTGAATTCTTCATCCAGTAGACTGTTAGTTTACTCCTCTATTTTTAAAGAAAGGCTGGCTGAAAAGCAGAAAACTCACAGGCAATGTTATTGGTGATTTCTCTTTGAGTCTTTAGCTATTTTAATAGATTTTTCCCCCTCATCTGGTACAAAAGATGAAACATCACAAACACTTAGGCTGAAATATGAACAAAAAGACAGTGGAGCATCTCAGAGCTCCACGTCCTTGCACAATTAATGAACTGTGGCTGAGAGCAGCCCCTTGCAGTGATGCCTGCCTTTCTGGGCATTAAAAGGATTATCCAAAACAGGGACTGGTTAAATCATTTTGGCTCCAGTGCCCACAGGTGGATTTTCAACCTGTCTGACACTTGTTACAGATGGAAGAGGAAAAGAGACTCATAGGATTCCATATAAATAAAACCCAGGAAAAGCTGCTCTGTGGAGCAGTCTGCAGTGTGGTAAACACTCCTGTAGAAACGAGCAGTTTTCCAAGCTGGCCATAAATTGCCTTGCTTCAGACAGTTTATAAATACTTGTCTCCAAACTATGCTGCATGCAGAGCTCACAGTTAACAGTGCAAAGAGCACAAAGCAAACTAAGGAGTTGCTATTTACACTGCAAAAATTGGAGAATTCCTGAACAGTTTGGGTTGCAAGACCTTAAAGATCATCTCATTCCAACCCCCCTGCCATAGGCAGGGACACCTTCCACTATCCCAGGTTGCTCGAGGTTCTGTCCAGTTTGTCCTTGAACACCTCCAGGGGTGGGGCAGCCACAGCTTCTCTGGGCAACCTCTGCCATGGCCTCACCACCCATACAGAGAATTTCCTCTTCATACCTAGTCCAAAGCTCCTCTCTTTCAGTGTAAACCCTTTTAAATAGTCTCTCTCCATGTTTCTTGCAGGTTCCCTTCAGGCACTGGAAGGCCACAGTTAGGTCACCCCAGATCCTTCCTCACATCAGAGTGACAAAAAAGCCTGAAAACCTCCTTTCTGTGCTTTTTTCCCTCTTGATTTTCTCCTTGACTTGATTTTCCTTGTAGTGGAAGAGCAGCCAGCAGCCTCTGGTTAGGATGCAGGGTTTCCAACAAGGTGAACCCAGCAGCAACAGCACGGTGTTTTCCTTCAGAGCATCCCCTTTAGGGCTGTTCCAGTGCTCATTCTCTCATTAGGGAAAGGCTGAACACACTGAATACCACAATAACAAGGTTCTGGCATCCTTGTGATAGCTGGAGCTCTTGCCAGCTGCTTTTCTTCCTCCCTTCCAACTTTTGTCGGCAGAGGGAAGAGGCTGATGGCAAAGCAGCAGTGTTTGTTGGAGCTTTGGGAAGCCTGGGTTGTCAGGTAGGTTTTTTCCCCCTCCTTTTTCAAACTTGCTATCCTTAATATACATCCTTTTGCTGCCTTGTTGGAAGAGATCAGTTACTGCACACAGAATAAGCCTGGCTTCTCATATCCCAGCCATAATCACTCAGATGGACTTGGATAGTTCAGTGAGATACTTGAGGATGGAGAGATGAGATGGCTGCATTTGGCTTGGCTGCCCCCTTAAATTTGCGCAGAACCCTTAAAATAACACACAGGCTGTCACATCCTTCAAGGTCAAACTTTTGGCATCTTTTATGGGGTAGGGAAGTTCTTTGGAAGAGCCTTTTTTGCTGGGTGGCACAGCCCCAGGGATGGAGGAACTTCCAGCTGTGACAGAGCAACAGGAAGCAAGGAGAAGGGTGCCCTTGGTTTGAAAATCCCAGGATTTGTGCACTAGTGGGAAGAAATGAGCTGGGTGTTATGAGCTGACTGGGGTTGGTGTGAGCTCACAAGGAAGGGCACTAAAGGACGGGAAGCTCTAAAACGTTTGAAGAGTTTTTTCTTCCCCACAATTGTTGCAGCTTTCTCACCTTCTGAGATTTTGCTGGGAAGAAGCTGCCCTGCTGACCAGGGGTAGGATCAGCTATAGAATGTTTGTCTGCAAACTGGCTGAATTGTTTCCTGAAACTCATTTTAAGCACTTGATTCTCTTCTTTCTTTCAAGTGGACTGAAAAAAACCAAAGCCTAGGTTGGCCAGAGAGGTTGTGGACTCCTCATCCTTGGAGACAGATGTTCAAGGCCAGGCTTGGAGCAACCTGGTCTAGTGGAAAGTGTCCCTGCCTATGGAAGGGTTTTGGAATTAGATGGTCTTTAAGGTCACTTCCAGCCCAAATCATTATGTAATTCTTCAAAGTTCAGCCAAATTTTTGAATTGTTGTGTCTTCCTGTAGTTGTTTCAGGAGGAAAAGAAAGGCGGATTCTGAAAACTCCGACAGAGGATGACACAGTGAGCATGGAGTACTTCATACTGGAGCTTGACTGGTATGGTTTTGATTGTGACATCCTCCCTGTGATTTTTAGGTGCAGAGCATCATCCGTTCCCAAACCAGCATGGGCATGCGCCACCGGGACCGCTCCACCACCGGGAACACCCTCAAAACCGGCTTCAGCTCTGCGCTCACCACCTACTTCTTTGGGGCTGACCTGAAGGGAAAGCTGACCATCTCCCATTTCCTGGACTTCCAGCGCAAGCTGCAGCATGATATTCTGAAGCTTGAGGTTTGGAGTGGTCTTTTTGCACAGGGGAGGGCACTGCAGCACAGATTGTGCTGCAGGGTGGGGCTTCTGGAGAAGAAGCAAGAGCCTGGGAAGGTTACAGAAGGAATTTCTACAGCTGTGACTCACAGATCCAAGGTGTTAAATTCCTGATGAGCATTTCAGTGCCTGTGGCACTCCCCAAGGAACATCTCCAGCATTTGTTGGTGGCTGCTTTTGTGGAGTTTGAGCAGCAGCTGGCACATCCTGGGAGTGTGTCTCTCTAAAACCCTGGTTGTTGCCTTGGCACTGCTGATAGAGATGATTGAGATGATTTAAGGGAAAAACAGGAGGCTGTGAGTGACCTCTTGCTACCTTGCTGAGGAAGGTTGGTCTCAATCCTAATCAGTGAGCTGGACCCTAAATGACCAGGATTTATAACATTCCCAAAACTCCTCTTCTCTGCTTTTGTTCCCACCTTTTCTGTTTGCTTTATTATTCTGAAGGTTTCTGCTGGGAAAGTGTTCAAGGCTTGTTTGAATCCTCCTAAATAGATGGTCTCTATAATGTGACCTATGTTGTTCACTCCTGAATGTTTTATAAGAAATGTTATCCACCTCTTCTGAGTTTAGTCTCCTTTTTAATTTGCATTATCCTGAGTTTTAACAGCGGCTCCCAGCCTCCTGCTCCTAGTCACATAACCTGAATTTAACCATCACCCTTCAAAATTTGGTGCTTTTGTATAAAATCAAAATTTGGTCTGTCTCAGCTCCCAGGTAGAGTTGACTCAGTTGGAAATGATGCCTATCACTGCATCAGGCTCCGAGGTTCAGGCTGGCTTGAGCAAAGCCAGGCTTTTATTTGCATTGGAAATCAGGATCTGTGCACAAGAAGATGCCCCCCAGCCTATTAAGACAAAGTATTCAGGGTTCTGTCACTTCAGTCTGGTGTATTATTGTTCACATGCTCAGGTTGTGTGATCAATTTATTAAGCATTTTATTAAGTTCTTATCAAGCTAGTCTTTGCAATTTGAAACTGAATTTATTCATTTTTTTATTTGGAGCTTACAAATCCAAGTAAGAAACTGACCTAAGGACTGATCTTTTATTTTTGTGAAGGCAATTGCCCAGTTCACTGTCTTCATTTCATGGCCATTAAAGCAGGTGGTGTGGCCCTGCCTTTGCAGGAGAAATAGGCTGCTTGAAGACAATGTTCTTTGTGAACTGCACCACTTCCTCAGCATCTCTGCAAATTGAAAGGAATAAAATATTTTTTAAGGTGAAGGAACATAAGCTGTAACTTGAATGTAAAGGCAAGCGAAATAGAGATTATTCTATGCCCTCATTTTTCCACTGCTATATTCACTCCAGGGGGAGGCACTGAAGTATTTTTGACCCTGTACTCCTTCCATGGGTCCCCACTTCCCTCATTAAGAAGCAATGGATTTTTTTTTTCAGTTTCGTGATACTTTTGTTCTTTTTCTGCTGTGACAATTTATTTTTTAATTATTTCAGTCAATTGTGCATCTTCCGGGGTAATAGTAGTTGCTTTTCTAACAGGTTGTTTATAACTGGGGACAATAAAAGATATTTATGTCTAGGTAAGTTATTGAATATCATAAAGGCATCATTACTCACTCCCTGCCAGCACCCTTGAGCTTAGCGCCAGGCTGTGCCTGACATTCCTGATACTCATTTCCACTGAAACATTGATGATTCTGTTCTGTCAAACTTAACTTTTCCCCGAGTTCACGCTACTAAAGCCCTGACTTTCCTGTTCATAGCTCTCGTTGATTTAGGCAAAACAGGCTTATTTCTGTCCTCAGCATTATACAATATGGCTTCTCTCCTCTTCAGCTTTTATTTCTTTTGACATGATCGCCCATCTTTTCTCCTTGCTTCACAGTTAAGGAGCTTTTCAAACGAGTGTCTGGTGGGTTTGTGTTGTTCCCTTCCCAGGGAGTGTCCTAATGAACTCAGCTACTTAAAAAGCCCCGTAATTTAGAGATGAGATGTCTCTTGAGAATAGAAGGGTTTGCTCTGACCCATGTAAATCTAGAAAATGTGAAAAGTGGTGCTCAGCTGAACTCTTGTTCCTTCATCTACTCATCCTTTGCTGCTTCAGTAAAACTGGGGCATGGTCTGAAGCTGGGATGTTGATTTGAAACCCAGTTTTTGTTCATGTTCAGAGCTCCAGGGAAGTCCTTGGGGAAAATGCAGGTCTGAAGAATCTCCTAGGGCTGGTGCAGCCCCTGAGTTACCTGGGGCCTCTGTTCTCAAACTGGGATGCTGGCTTTGTCTCTTCCAAAAGAAAGCTACTTTAAGAAAGAACTTTTTTTTAAAGCTCTTTCCCCTTCAGCTCAAGATCCAGGCATTTCTGCAGCATTTCTGCATCTCAAGCATACACTTGACCTATTTTCTGCTAACTCAAGGTGGAACAATAGTTTCTGACCATCTGAACCCACTTTATCTTCCTTCTTAGTGATTTTGGTTCATTTTTTAATCAAAATATCCGTGCATATTTCTTGCTAAGATTCAGCAGAAACTCTCACAGAGGAATTAACTCAAACAAAACCCTGAACATTATTCAGTATTCTTTACGTTATAAATGAAAAACGCTCCAATTTATTAATTGAAGGAAATTTATTAAAAAAAGGTCCAAATAGAATTTTAGAGAGCAACAACAAAAAAACACTATCAAAAAAAAGAAAAAAAAAGGTCAGTGCTGAGCCCGGGTGTCGGTGCTGGGTGAGACACAGGTTTGCCCGCTGCAGCAGAGGGTCCCCTGTGCTCCACACTGACTGTCTTGTCTGAGCGATTTTTATACGGTTTTGTTCGCCCGAGGCTGAGTCCTTTTTCTTCTGTTTCGGACTACACGTATTCATGAGGAGTTCTTTCTCTGTGGCAAGTTGAACAAAACATATCCGGAAAGTGATGAGCACCCGTGATCGTGTTCCCGGAATCCGGCATTGAGATGTATCTCTCTGATGGCCCTGGTTAACTCAATCTCCGGATATTTATCACATATTCATCACCCGGCATTCCTCGGATCATCTTGATGGATGATCCATCTCCAAGCTGGCCACACTTATTTTATTGTAAATGAAATCCTCCCTCCTTTGTCCAGGTGGTTTTGAATTACGTTGCAGTCTCTGGCTTGTGAGTTTTAAAACTTATAAGAGTATATTTTAACAGTACATAAAAATATATGACCAATTTATTTGCACAAATTGTCATGTACACATATAACACTTATGGCTGAAGTGCTGACAGCAGGTTTAAGTTACCACAGCCTTGTGTTTTCTTCTTCTCTTCTGCTTTGCTTTGTGGTTTTTTTGGGGGGGTGTGGTGGGTTTTTTTTGGGGGGGGGGGAGGGAGTATTTTTTGATTTTTTTTTTGTTTGTTTGTTTGTTTGTTTGTTGCTTTGGTTTGGGTTTGGTTTTTTTTTATGCTAGTGTATTTTCCATCATTTTATGGAGAGTCAGCAGTCAACTCAGTTGCAGGAAGGAAAGGATGGGGAAAGTAACTACAGCCAGAGGTAGAGGAGAAGCTTTTAATGTCTTATCTCAACCTTTTTGGGTTTGGCTACTTGGAGAAAGCTGTGGTCCATTTTTTGGGTTATGGAGTGGCCCTGGTTAGCTAAGGCTGGCCCACTGGAACCAGACCAGCAAATGGGGCTCCTGGCAAGGTCCTACAGCCAGAAGTCCTTTTTTCTAGTGGCTTACTGTCCTAGGTTACAATGTAAAATGTGCCTAAAGTTTGTATTTTATCACCATCTACGTGAGCTGCTGAAACTAGGTTGGGCAGTGTTTCCCTTGCCCCCTCCCTCCAGACTATCTCCTGTCAATGGCCCATCAATGGGCCTGCATGACTCATAGATAACTCCCTCTGGGAGCTATCTCTGTTTAATGGGCAATCAAGGATCCATTGCAACACTCATAGAATGATATCAGCCCATTGTGAGATGCTCCACCCAGGGGGAGGAGTCAAGCATTCCCACCTGGATATAATCTGGGCCTTGGGACAGCACAGGCAGCCTTACCCACTGGACTCCCAGAGGACAAGAGCTACCAGACCTTTCTGCAAGAACACTGCTTCAACAAGACCACTTCATCTGGACTGCAACCACCACCCTAACTAACAGGGCGTCAGGTTGTATTCTGACTCTGTCAGTGATCTTTTGTACTATTGCATTTTTTTTTTCTCCTATTAAATTGTTTTTCTGACGTGGTGTTTCTTGCTGGTTTTGCTTCCAAGCCAGCACACTTACTTGACAAAGAGTAACAAGTTTGTCTGGACAGGCTGGGCAGCTCTCACGTGTCCCCTTAGGACAGTTGGTGTTGGGCTCTCTCTTTGGTCTTTGAGTGGAAGTTCTCTGGGAGTCTGGAAGATGAATAGGACTTGACATCATCGTTTATGCTATTTCTGCTTGTTAGTTCCTGTCCCAGATATTCCTGTGTTCTTGGTGGACCAAAAGCAGTCCCAGCCAGCCTGTGGGGCTCTTCCAGCCTAAATTTTTTAGGATTCTGGAAGTGCATGTAGAACAGATGTGTGAGCCCTTTGTTCTCCATGTCTTTGTCACTCCTGCAAGGCTACCCAAATCCTGCTGATAGCACTGATTTAACTTCTGTATTTTTTTTCCTCTTAAGCAAGGATTAAAGATTCTCCAATGTCCCTCCCAAGAAAAAGGTCTTCCAAGCAAAGTTAAATGGAATTCTGTAAGAATATGGCAAAGGTACATCATTGCTATCATCTCGGAAATTCCTTATTTTCTGTGTCTGTTCTGTGACAGGTGATGTGGAAGTAACTTCTTTATACTGGAAATTGCTGCTTTCATGGCCAGTGCCAATACAGTTACTGCCTGGTTTGGTTTTTATGAAGAAAGGGGTGATGTATGCTTGTCCATCTGCACGCATGTCATTAGAAAGTCCTAGATCCATTTGGATCTCAGGCCTGTCTTAAATCCTCTGGTTTCAGAAGGCATTTCTGATGCAGCTCAGTTGGATTTTAGGTTAATAACTTAAATCTGTAAGTGCCCCTCTGAGTCCCAGTGTTTTAAAAGTTAGTATCCAAGTAATCCTGTGGCAGGTATTAAAAACTGCTCTGTTATTACCAGCTTACTCAAGATTTTTTGGGATTCTGCCTTGGGTTTTTTGTATTGGCTAGCAGAGCAATACAGGTTTTCAGTGATTTGTTAACATGGGCAACAAAGCTTGCAGTAATGAGTCACAGGTCTTTGTTTCTGCTGCAGTCATTTGGGGGGAAATGAGTAACTTAAGTAAATTGTTATGAGTACCCTGAAAAATTAAGTCTGACAGTGTCAGATTGGCTGAGTTTTATAAGGAGGGGCCCAAAACTTGGACTTTTTTGAGGTCAGTTTGCTGTCGAACTTATACAAGACATTTTTATTTTAAGTCACCTTTATGACAGTCTCTGTCAGGATTAGCTGTGTTGGCTCTCAAAGCTGCCATTTACTTGCTGATCCTCTCACTTCAACTTCACCACTGACGCAGCCCCTGTGGGATCAGTGATGGGGAATGTCAAGTTTTCGCCTTTTTTTCATTAATTCTGCCTTTTCAGCAGTCCTGTAATGGATTTTATGTACTTACATAGTTATGTCAGTTCTACACCTAGTTCTGTATCTATATCCTATATATCCAGAACTCCTGCTTTAGTTCCCGATTTGCTTTCTCTTCTTTCATGTGATCCTTACATCTGAAAAGCCAAACCAGCACTAGTGGAATTGCCTCTTCAGCAGGGCAATGACAGGTACAGAAGTTGTTTGTGTTCTTTGTTAGTGCTTTCCTGGCATGACTGATGGCTAAATGGCTGCATTTCAATTTCAAGCCTACAGTGTGCCCCATAAGTCCTCTGTTTATCCCAGAGGATGAGTGATGTGTCTGTGTCAGTATTGTTAGGCTCTGACTAGATAAAAGGTATGTTGAGAACTAATAACCTTTAAACAGCTCTGGAGGAAGAGAGGCTATGGATATGGAGGCTTTTGCCCTCCAGAAGTATTTACTAAAGATGGACAAAGCCGTGATGGATTTAGTGCCAAGGAGAGGGGAGTTACCGGGAGTACCCTGGTACCATCCAACAGAGGAGTTTTTCCATCCCTGCGTACCTACATATTCCTTCTTCTGCATCTCCAGTGTTAGGAGTTTAGGGAACAGAAGTGAGGCTGACGTCCCTGCCTTTGATGGATAACCGTGAAAGTGTTGTGGGTGACAGCATTTTTTTACATGTCCAGTTAAAAGTGGGATCATCCAACCACTGTGAATAGTTTCCCATCAGGGAACTCTGTAGTTAAGGAAGCACAGTCCAGTATACACATATGTAATCTATTTCTGGGCAGGAATTTCTAGGCAGGCAGTGGAAGTGATTTGGACAGCTCATCCCAGTTTTGATGGCATTCAGAACTGGCAGCCTGCTTTTGTCTTGGCATGTGAGTGGAAAGGGTCACGTGAAGCTTTCAGGTTGACTGCATTGTCTCAGTTAGGTTTGGGGAAAAGCTGGCACTCAGTTCTTGTCCAGTGTCAGCCAAAGACTTGGGAAGAATTCAGAGCAGAACATTGGCGTGGAAAAAAAGAAATCTGAGGATGGGGATAAGTTATGAGGCCATGGCATGTGCAGCTTAAAGGAAAGACAGAAGGGAGATAACAACTGTCTCAGGAAACATAAGTAGTCACCATAAAGGAGTCTGAGGCAAGTCATTTTCATCAATCAAGAACAGCAGAGCAGGTAATGGAATGCCTAAGTGTGCACCAGGGAAAGTTTAGTTGAGATCCAAGGCAGGTTGAATTCTGGTCCCTTTTTCTGTTAAGCAGGGGGAATGCTGGTGAGTGGGGGGTTTGCTGTCACAGGTGAGTTACCAAAAGTTGGTCTTTGTGCCTCAGTCAGAAGATGCCATAAATGCTGTTCCTAAACGATTCCTCCCTTGTCCAAGTGAGGAAATTTGCACCAGAGAAATCAAACACTCCCAGTGCCTCACTCTGAAAGGCAGAGGAAGAGTCTGTGGGGTGGTTGAGGGGGGGCTCAGGATTATAAGAGTATATCAAGCAACTGCATGTCAGCTGTAAAATCACAGCATGTCCTGAATTGGAAGGGACCCACAAGGATCATGGAGTCCAACTCCTGGTCCTGCCCAGGACCCCCCAACAATCTCACCCTGTGCCTGAGAGCATTATCCAACCACTCCTGGAGCTCTGGCTGCCTTGGGGCCATACCCATTCCCTGGGAGCCTGTTCAATGCCTGACCACCAAGAACCTTTTCCCAATATCCAGCCTAAACTTCTGACAAAACTTCATGCCATTCCCTTGGGTTCTGTCACTGATCTCTAAAATACCCAGCAGTCCAGAAGTGTGGCAGTGAGGCTGGCGTGGTGGGGCAGCTGCTTGTGTGCGTGGCTGGAACACAAAGGAGCAACTGTTGCATCCTCTTGTTTGGGATGGATGCTTCGTAGGGCAACCACCTGGTGAGAAAACACCCACTGCTGCCTTGCTTGTATATGAACCAGATGACTTCAGCATGGTTGATGCAGTGGCTCTGCAGGGGAAGCTGTGGAGGATTTTATTAGAATTTCTATTTATTGCATTATTAGCAGCAGTGGAAGGTTTTGCTCTGTACCAACAGGCTCCTGTGGTTTATGAAGGGTGTGTAAATTCACTGCTGAGCTGGCGCAGCGCAGCAGAGCCTTGTGTGGGACCCCTGCAAATAAAATCCCAGGAGTGCTATTAGGATTCATTACCTTGCCAAAGGAATGTGTGGAGGTTTGTATCAAGAGTCCATGAATTAGGAAATAAAAGCTGTTTTCATAGATGCTCTTGTTTATGTGTGCACAACCAAGTTAGCCAACAGCCAGGGAGCAGCAAAAGTTGGTGGGGCAAGAGGTTGGGGATGTCTGTGTGAACGTGTTCTTGTAGCAGATACCTGACTTCTGCCTCCTCCTGCTGGAAGAACACCTCAGTCCTCTTGCTCTTTCTCCCCTTTCAGACTCTGAATTCAGAGCTGCTCTGCACCTCCATATGTTGCTGGCTGTGCTTCAGTCCTGGCTTTGCTTCTGCTGATGCAGGAAGGATGTGGAAGCAGGACCCTTTTCCCTGCTAGGCTGAATTAAACTCCTGCAAACTTATTCTTCTTGGGAAATTGAGCACCAAGGTCATGCAGAAAACAGTGTGAACTCTTAACAGCCAGTGGGAGAGCTGTATTTATTAATAAAATTGTGTACAGCAGTTCCATGGAGACTTGGATATTGGTATTTTTCAGAGTAATGGCTTCATGCGGATGCTTGCAGCAGCACCTTGTGTTTTCCTGCAAGAGGCTTGGGAGTTTGTTCTGCTTCTGAACTTTCCTATCATTCAGGGAGCTTGCAGGATGGAAAAACTCCTCTGTTCCATGGTACCAGGGGCATTGTCAAAGGCAGGGGTGATGGCAGTAACAGAGCCAGGTCAGGAGAGCAGACATGGGAGAAGATGGCTGAACTCTTCCCCCTATCCATCCATTTAATTCATCAGATGTGTCCTTTTTCCTGAGCATTACTAATTCCTTTTCTTTAGGTTTCCTTCCTGTTGTTCCTTCACTGCACAGAATTTCAAAACGCAGATCTGCTTAGAGCCTGCAGGAAGATATTTTCGTTCATGGGGCAGAAGTTCAGGTGTAGCCATTTTTACATAACCTTTTTTTAATCTCTCATTAGAGGGGAACAAGTGGCTGGTGGTAGGAATGAATTCTTCCCCCTTGCAGGCAGCAGTGGCTTGCCAAGGTCAATGAAATGTCCAAAGCTGCTCTCTAGCATCAGGTCTGCTGGGATTGCATTGCTGCTGACAGATGGACATTTTTAACATGCCTGCTACATATTCACTTGGGCAGAGGGAGGAAAGTGTGGACAGGGAGAGCATTTGGGAGACTGGATTTTTCTCATGTGAAAATAGCTCCAGTTTCTTTCATTTCTTTATTATTTTTTAAGGTAAAGAGAAGTGGTGTTCCGGGCTGGGTTTGGCATTTCCTCCTTTCCATTTTCATTCCTCCTGCTGTTGGCAGCTCTGAACATCTTTAGAGCTGTGTCTTTGAGTGGGTTTTACCAAATAATGCAGTAATAACACACAGGGGCTCTTTGTAGGCTGTATCCAGAGCAGACTGAGCTTCATCTTGCAAAACCCAGTGCTTTAGACCCATGTCCACAGAAGAAGTCTTTCAGCATAATTATCTACCCCCTGAAAAAATTAGTATTTTAAATCTTTAATCTTCCTGAGCAAAAAGCCTTTAGAAACTTTTGCCTTTGTTTTTTCTGGCAGTAATTTGGTGCCTGTGCAAACACTTCATCTTACTCACAAATACATTAAATTTTTTTTGACGGACAAGGTTGCTGGCTTTTAGGTAGATAGATAGTGTTTTCCCCTTTCTTTTCCCTCCTGTCATGGTTGTATATGCAACTTGACGAGAGATCCTGGCAGCCTCTTTCTCCAGAACCGTAAACAGAGCCAGTGCTGCAGTAGTTTGCAGATAAATAATGTATTACAGCCTGTCAAATAAAGCTTTGAGCAAATAAAGGGTCATATATTATGAATCTGAATATCGCCCTACAAATCATTACTTCCCAGACCCTTTCGAATTCCTTATTATGCACAGAGCAGCTCTGGGAACTGGTCGCCTTTTTCAACTACCCCTAAACCTGATAGAATTAGTATTAGCAATATCTCTCCTATGGTTGTTTTTTTAACCTACAGAAAGAAGCTCAAAGCCCATCCCTCAACACTTCTCTCCTCATTCAAAAGTCCTTGAAGATGTATTTCTCTTTGGTATCTCAATTAATCTCAAGTAGGAATGTGGCACACATACATTTATTTATGTAAGATCCTTGCTTTGAGATTGTAGGGAATACATCATCTGTTTGATTGTCTTTTAGGGGAAACCTTCCTAGAAATTTAAGATCCTGCTAAATTACAGCTGGATATTTGGCTAATATGAGTGTTTGAAGAGGATAGGAAGTATATCCTTTTGGCATTGCTTTAGGAAAAGTCTGAGCTGTGTTTTCATCATGCTGGCAACTGGGTGTTTCTCTCTTGCACTGATGGGATTTGGTGGATCCTAAATGCTGTCTGTGCCTGTGCCAAGTGCAATGGCCTGAAGGTTATTTTAGCCATTTTCTTCTTCAGTAAAGCAAGAGACACAAGCCACCGGTGTGTGTCTGGGCCAAAAATGCCAGTTTAGGAAGGAGGGGCATAACCTCCAGGCGTAATTTATCCTGCTTTTCCGTGGGAGGTTTTGCATCCACTCATGGTTCTCTGGTGATGCTGAGCGCACTCTGAGGGCTTTGGTGTCCTCTCCCCTATAATACAGAGCAGGGGTTGCTCTCGTGGGCCTAGTTTGGTCTGGTGGCAGCAATCACAAAACACTGCTCCTTCTTTTAAGCAGTTTTTTAAACTGTTCTCTGGTTAGAGAGGATTTTAGCACTGGAGTTTTAGAATTTAGAATCTTCTCCTATTAATACTGTTGACTATGACAAATTTATTGAGGAGGAAGGAGAGTCAGCTGGGAAGAGAAGCCTTCCCCTGAGAAATATGTAGTGCCCAAACTCAGCCATTTTCTGAGGCCATGGGAGCTGCTTCATTTCTCACCAGTGAGCCCTGCTGGCAGAAGGAGAGATGAAAGGAAGCCAGTGTCTGCATTTAGGAACTTCCAGCAAGTTGTTGTTTGGGTTTTTTTTTCCACCAGGATGTTCCTCGTGGTGGTGTCTCTGAATTGGTTTGGGCTGGATGCTCCTCAGAGCCTAGGATTTGATTTCCTGCAGGGGAAGACGTATTGAGTGAGTGCAGGAAAAAAACAGTGAAGCAAGGAAGAAAAGATATTATGGGTTTATTGTTTTATGATGGATCCTTGTATTGCCTTTCCATAAAGTTGTGCAATTAAGGAGATGTAGAAGCAGGGAAAATTGCTTATTTGTCCTCTGCTCTCATGTGAGAAAGATTTTTCTCTCAGAAAGAAGGAGAGGGGGTTATTTGAACAAAACTGGGTATTTCATCTTATAGGGGAGTAGGAATATGCTCATCCTGTCAGGTTTAAGGGGGGGGGGGCGCAGTTTGGGACTATTCAACGTGTGTTTAAGGTTGTGGGTAATCTTTTAAATAACAAAAAAATCAGGAGTACCCTGCTGTGTATTTAGACTGGCAACTGGGACTGGGCTAGCAAAGCTGGTGAAGTCAAGGGCTGCACCCCATTTCTCCTGCCTTCTCCCCTTCCTACAGGATTCCAGAATGGCCTGGGTTCAAAGGGATCTTAAAGCTCATCTCATTGCACCCCTCTGCCATGGGCAGGGACAACTCCCACCATCCCAGGCTGCTCCAATCCCCAGTGTCCAGCCTGCCCTTGTACACTTCCAGGGACCATGGGGCAGCCACAGCTTCTCTGGGCACCCTGTGCCAGGGCCTCCCTACCCTCACAGGGACGAATTCTTTCCTAATATCCAATCTAAACTTCCCTTTTTTTAGTTTGAAGCCATTTCCTCCTGTCCTGTCACTACACTTCCTGCTGAACTGTTCCATCAGCCCTTGCATTTCCTTTCATGTCACATTGGCTTTTAATGAATTTCAAAACACAGCCTTTTCTATTTCAAGCTAATTTCTTCAGCACCTCAGGTGTCCTGGCCTGCAGGAAGAACACTGGCCAGCATTCTATCCTGTTCTCCTTGCCTCGTGCGGATGCAGAATCCACTGCTGGCACCAAGTGGCTGCAAGTGGAAGCTGCTCCAGAGGTGTTGGACTCACTGGCCGATTGTGTGTGTCGATTTGTGGGCTGCAGTTTGGGATGGGGAAGGACACCCCTGTCCTCTGTTTGTCTCGGTGGGATGCTGGGAGCAGGAGTTGCTCCATCCCCCTCTGAATAATGCTGGATGAGCGACTGCTTTGGCCCTGCTTTCCCTTCTTTAAGATCCATGGAAGGGAGAAAGACTGTCAGAAGACTTGTTTGCCTGTTATAAATCCCAGTGTGCTGTGCCCTGCATCCCCTCCTTGTAGGTTATGGGGTTATTTCCTCCCCCCATGAACAGAAAAATAACCTGTACAGTATCATCCTGTGCCTGGAGGCAAATAATCGTGATTGTCTGGGAATGGGCACTATTTTTCCTGCTTTTTTTTTCAAATACCCAGAGGATTTTAACATTTAATACTGTTTGTAGGCTGTGTATTGAGTACTGAAAGAAAAATTCCTGTGGGTTTTGTCACCCTCCTTCATTTCCAAGTGGTGAGTTGTGTTTGGCTAGAAGACATTCCAGAGGATAAAGGAGCATGGATGTGCCTTTGCTCCTGGGCAGGGAGATGGAAAAGGGGGTGTCAGGAGTAGCTGGGGATTTTTTTTCTTCAGGAATCAATGGATTTGTACTCACAAATCCTTTGAAGCCCAGTTTCTTTATGGATAAACACAATCTCTGGCATACCAGGAAAAAATAAGCAGAATTCCCTTCCTGAAATTTCTCTTTAAATGACATGCCTTGCTTATCCCTTCTGTAATTAATTTAAATGCATCTGACAGTAGCTTGGAGGCAAGATTTGAACTTTCTTCGTCCCTCACTGTGATGCTGTTGCTTTTTCTCAGTTCAGTGGTGGTTATACTGGAATTTGGGAATGGGATATGGACCAGCTCTCACTTCCCAGCCCCTTTCTGGGCTGACCTTTGCAGTGAGCACCACTGTGGGTGACAGTGGTGCTCAGAGTATCCTGGTTTAATGTTAAAGAGGTTAATTTTAAAGTGAGATAAATAATAAGCAGCATAAATTCCATAGTTTCCAGGCTGTTTTTTATTTCTTGTGATTAGCTGTGGGGTGTATCAGTAGAAAAATGAAGATGAAAAGTACTTTAATTTTTCCTTTCTGGTCTTTTTTGTATCTGGTAGTGCAAAACTGACCAGAATCTGAAGGTTTCGTTCCAAAAAAACTTAAAGGAGCTGGTTCTTTATTTCCCCATCTGCAGGAAGCTGTGCTTGCTTGTGCTGCCCCTTGGAGATGCCCACTGCTCGATCCTTAACGCAGGGCAAGAGGAGAGGGGGCTGATGGTCTTTTAGACACCAACTTGAGATTTTCTAAGCATAGTCACTACTTAGGAGGTTGATCTGAGATATTTGGACTCATTTCCTAGCCTTTAATTAAAGATGCTACCTAAAGCTCTGCTGTAAGTCTGAGTATTCTAAGGCTGTTGGTAGAAAAATGCTTGTTTGTGTCTCTGGGGATGAAATTAGGAATATTACAGCAGAAGAAAGCATCAGTGCTGCTTTCGAAGCAGCACTGACAGCAGATTTTTGTGTCCCAGGGGCATGTTCTTTGCATTCTTCAGGTGTGGCAGAAACTGCTACTTCGGCTTTTTAATGAAGAACATTTCTAACAAATGAGTTTTCCCTCGCCTTTCCCCAGCACAGGAGAATGGGATAGGCCCACATTTTGCATCATGAGTGATTCCCAAGGCCTGTATCAGATGACAGTAAAAATCATCATTTCCCCCCGAGAACTGTGTGGGCCACTCAGGTGAAAGCACAAGGAGGCTGAGGAGTAGAATTTCTCCATTTGGGATCTCCCTCCCTCCTGCCAGAGTCACCCATACAAATCCCTCCAGCCTTGGTGCTCCACTTATCAGGAATCCCTTGGTTTTCCACTGGGAAAAGCAGCCACGATCTGCATGATATGGTGATAATTAAAAATTCATTAGCAGTGAAAAGAGGCTGAAGCAGGAATGGTCAACTCAGCAGGCAGCAGAATGTCCGTCACTGGTACCAAGTTCTTCCCCGTGAGTTTAAAAATTAATTTTGGTCTTAAATGTCATCTTCTGGATTGTGATCAGCTGGAGTGTTGTTCTTGTGTTCCTGATAAATTTGAAGGGGTATAATCTGTCTCAAATAAGAGATCCCAAGTGCTGAGATCTGCGAAGCTGGGTGAAGTCTAATGTTGATGCTTGTTGATTCACAGAGGTGGGGGAAAAGGAAAGGATGAAATTCCCATTATTCAGTGGACAAAGACCTGGTGCTCCCACCCAGAACCTTCCCAAACTGGGGTATGGCTCTTCCCTCCTTCCCAGCAGTGGAAGCCAGGAGACAAACTACTGCAGGAGTGATGGATTAGTGGAGAAAACCTTTCTCTGCCCAAGGGCTTTTTGGAAGTTCTGCAGGGGCCTCACAGCAGCATTTGTAAGAGTCAAGGACTGGGAGGGTCTGAGGATGAGGAGAACTTGGGGAAGGTGAAGTCTAGAGACATCCATGAACCTTCCCTTGCTGGGACACTGGTACAGGCCTTGGAGCAGAGAAGAGTTGAATTAGAAGACATTTGCAATACTTCTCTGGTTTATTAACCACTCTTTAGAGCAGCCATGGAAACCACTCAGCCCAGTCCTGTGGGACAGAATTGGGAGGGTGAGTTACAAAACTTCTCCCAATAGCTGTCCAAGGAATTGCACATAGGGAGAATGTGGGGAGACAATGAGGAAAGCAGATACTGGAGCACATCAGGACTTCTCCTTCCCCAGTGTTTCCTGCAATATTAATATTTTATGGGTCCTTTTCTATGCTTCATACCTCAGGTGGAGCTTTCCTGCTGCTCCTAGTTTTCATCTCCCTGTTTTCCTTTCCCTTGCAGTTTGAGCGGCACGACCCAGTGGACGGGCGGATCACAGAGCGGCAGTTCGGGAGCATGCTGCTGGCATACAGTGGGGTGCAGTCCAAGAAGCTCACTGTCATGCTCAAACAGCTCAAGAAGCACTTCCAGGATGGAGAGGTCAGTGGCATTCATGGAAAATTTGGGAAAATTTCTCAGCCCCAGGCTGGGCTGTGAAATCAGTTAAGCAATCCCTATCTCCTTCAGAAAAGCATCTGCTCCGTGTTAAGCCGTGGTGGAGAGAGGGAAGAGTTGGGAGTGCAGGAGTCCAGTGCAGGCTGCAGGTTTATTCCTTATGAAAACAGATGCTGTAATTTTAAAAATTCAATTTGCTGAATGGCACCCTGGGTCTGGAGCCAGAACAAACACTGAAGCCGTGCTCCCAGTTCCTGGCTCGACCTTGGATTCATTGGCTGCTGTGACCAGGCAGTTTATTATTTAGTTATTAACTTCTGGGAAAAATTACAATTTAGAGAGGAGTAATTTTGCAGACCCTACACTCGTTAATTCAGTGAGAGGCCTTGGAATAAGATATCCATACCACAAGATGTGCTTTATCAGGTAAGGCAAGTATGGGCTGAGAAATTATTGAGCATTAGAATTTTACATCTGCCCCTGTAATGGATGTTCTTTTATTAAGCCAGACTGGTTTTTTATTAACTGGGATATAAACAAGCAATTCATCAAAGTGAGAATGGATGGAAAGATGGCTGTTTCAGAGCTGCTTTCTTTTGACATCAGAACCAGAGTTTATTTCTTAACTGGTTTAGGTGCCAATTGTGTTATAAAACACAAGTTTTGACCAGGGTCTGCTCCTTTTTTTGTTCCTTAATGGGATTCCTACATTAACAGGAATCGTTTGATTTCTCCAGGATAAAGTGCTTAATTGAAATGTGTGTCTAACAGAAGAGATCAGCTCTGGTTTTGAAGTTTGCAAATAGTTGATTTTTTTGCTGTGATTTTTGGGATTTTATATCTATATGTATGTACATATAGATATTACTGAACAGTAGCTGGATGTGTGAGAAAACAGGCAAAAGAATTTCTTTTGGAAGGTTTCCTACAGCAGATGTTTTCTTCCTTTCATGCGTAAGCCAAGACCCTGACATCTCTGCCAGAGGAATAACTTCTTGTTCTTACCTTTTTCCTCATCCCCAAAACAGCCAGATTGCTTTTCTATTTACAGCCACACAGATTCAGAGCAAATCTTTATCTTCCTTTATTCTAAGGATGTTCAAGGAGAGAAAATGGGCAATAGGACAAAAAAAAAAAAAAAATTTGCAAGGAAGAGAATTGGTGAAAAATTCATGGTTCCTTACACTGGTGAGGATGAAATGCCCAGAAACTGTCCCAAACTCACCAAGTGAAGCTTTCCTTTGGAAGTACAGTTCTTTTGAGAGAGCTTTCTTGTGGAATCTGCCAAACTTTGTCTTCCTTGTCTGATGCAATTACCTTGACTGCGCAAGGCAACCCTGGCAGCCTCCAAAAGAACAAAACTCTGGGTTTAATCTAATCTTTAGCTGTTTTGCTTTCCTGGTTTTGGGAGTGATAAGTTTTCTTCTACTAACTGCTAATCTGCTTTCATTATTTTTATTTTTCATGAGGAAAAATCCCATCTTACCCTGTATAGGTGAACTTTGCCTATTCAGCAGAGCTGCCACACTATTTTTTCATTACTTATGAGTGTCCTCCCCAAGCTGAACTTACACAGCTGCTTTTCTCCTAGTAAAAAGGACCTGAGTCATCAGCAGCATTCACAAGCAAGGTATTATTATGCCCCTCTAACTGCTAGAAAACCAAACTGTCTCTTCAGAAACCAGTGATTCATGTCATCTCCTACATCTGCTTCGGGGGCTGGCTGGGGTATTTTTCTGTGGAGATAGCAGGGGATGGCAGTGAGGTGGAATTCCTGGCTGAACCTGGATTCCCAGGTGAAAAGCCCTAATTTTTGCAGGAGATGTTTGAGCTGTTGTGTTACAAGCAGGTAAGTGCTTCTGGAGTCTCCCTGCTTACGTTTTGTGAGGATTACTTGGGTGGTGAAGGGATTTATCTGAGTATGAATCAACAGCTGGAGCTACAAATGCCTTGAAAGAGGTAATCATTCATCTGTTGACTTGCCTGAGGCTGTCCCAGTCTCTGATTTTTATTTTATCTTGGTAGTTGGAACAGAGTTAATCCTGATGCCGTCTCACCTACAAGATTCCTCAAAACAATATTAAATTTCATAATACTGATGGTATTCTTGGTACAGACACGTCCACGTGAAAGCCGCGATTTGTAAGATAACACGTGTGTCACTGGTTTTGTTTTTTCTGCTGGTGAAAGGACCACAAAGGCCAGGTTGGGTGGGGCTAGCAGCAACCTGGGATGGTGGAAGGGGGTCCCTGCCCATGGAAAGGGGTCCCTGCCCATGGCAGGGGGTGAAATGAGATGGGCTTTGAGGTTCCTTTCCACCCAAACCACTCCAGGATTCCAAACAAGGGTCCATTTTGCACAAACAGCAATGCTGCTTGGCCTTGGCACGTGCCATTTTGGGAATTCCAGGAAAGTAGGAGATTTATGGCGCTTTGCTTAGAACACTCCAAACCTCCGATGTCCCAGACAGAGCAGGCAGATTACAGCACAGTGTCTTCTGTTGGCCTGGAAGTGCCCACATACCTCGTGGTTCCTCCAGGCGTTCCACACTCCCAGTGCCCTGATCCCAGGCAAGAAGGTACTGTGGTAATTGCAAAGATATTTTCTCTTGTAGAACCATTGTACAAAACAGAGGGATCTCTGTAGTGCTTCCTGCAGAAGTACCTGATTTATTGGATTATTTTTTTTTTTCTAGAACAGTATTTCATTTAATTCTTCTGTACATTCTAGTGTTTCTCTCAGGAAGAGGAGCGGGCAGACCTTCAAGGAAAGCTCCCTGCAGAGTCACCTGGGATTTCTCTCTTCAGTCATCTCTGTTGTCCACATGTGCTCTCCCTTTTTGCCCTCTCATCCTTTTTGGCCCAGATCCATGAGTCCAGAGCTGACAAAGCTGCTGTTGCATGTCAGTGCACACGTACATCATCAGCGTAGTGCCACATACTCAACTCACAGCAAAGATGGGGAAAAGCTGCAAATACCTGTATGGGAAGACCTTAAAAATGTTTTTTCTTTCAAAAGATTGGTGGCTTCTTCCCTGATTAGAAGTTGTTCGAGCAGGGTTGCAGCACATTGTGTAAATTTATATTTGACAGTACCTGCTGAACACACCCAGATCATGGAACTGTGCTGGTTCTGCAGTTAGGATTTTTACTATCTTGCTCTATCAGTCTGTCGTGCCAGGCAGGATAGGAGGATCCTGAACCTGAACTCCTCTTGACAAGTCAATTCATGTGTCCCAGAGAGGGAGTCTGAGTGGTTATTACTGTGCTGATGATTCACCTCCTCCCTTGGCTCCGTGCTGTGGCTCTGCTGGAGGAGTTGGAGGCTCCAGCTCTTGTCCCAGCACTGCTAAGGTTGTGCTGGAGCTGAACAGGGTGATAAAATCAGGTGTAGTGTAACCAGGTGGAGTTCCCAGAGCTGTGCTCATGGGCAGTTCTTCTCTTGAGGAGCTCAGGATGTTTTTCCATGACTCTCCCAGAGCACATGCTCACCTGGCCCAGGTAAGTGGAGCAGATAGGGATCCTACCTCCAGCAGCAAAGCAAACTGGGACACTTCTGTGTTTTAGTGTCACCTTCTGCCACACTGGGTAAGATATGGATTCCCCCAGCGAGCCCTGAATCTCTTGGGAGAGACCTTACAGTGCACAGACTGTCATTGCAAGTGTGCAGGCTTCAAAAAAAAAATTATCAATTCACCTCTTTGCAGTGGTCTCCTGCATCCCAGCTACAGGCTTGTGGTATGTCTGCTACCCTGGGAAACAGTTTTCAGTCCCTTCTCGCTGTGGGACTGGTGGGGCCAGGAGGGAAGCAGGAGGGGAACAAAAGTACAGGTCACAACACACAGCCTCAAGTGCCAAGGGTGACTTTTTGGAGTGTGCAGATAAATTCCCTTCTGGCTACAGCTTTGGGCCAGTGAGTCACAGTGTCATTTCCAGTCCGTGATGTCCTTTTCCTATTGCCACATGAGTGTTGTTCCTCTGTCCTAGGGGCTGACGTTTGAAGAGGTGGAGAACTTCTTCACTTTTCTGAAGAACATAAATGATGTGGACACAGCTTTGAGCTTCTACCACATGGCTGGAGCTTCTCTTGATAAAGGTATTAAAACCAGTGGGATGTTCAGGTGCTGGAAACCTGAGGGAGCATAACTCTTGCCGTGTCTTTGGAGTTAGGAAGGTGACAGACGAGCCCAGGCTGACAAGTTAAAAACATACCCAAATTGCAATTCCTCCCTGTTATGAGGAGCTTAGCTTGCTACATCCATGGGTAAAGAGGGCTTTCAGGTTTTATACTTCTACAGTTTTAGATACAGGGAGAAAAAAGGCTGACATGTACTGCCTGAATGGATGAGGAAGCAGTGATTTCATGGTGGTACCTTCAGAAGGTACACACATTCTGGTGTGTGCAAAGGCAAGGTGACCTAATGAGTGTGCCACAGGCTGCGGTTCCAGATCCCAGGGACACCAGTGTTTCTTCTTCATCCCCATCTTCTGAAGTGACCTTTTTTTTTCACTTTATACAAAGGACTTTAAAAATGAGTGTAAAAATTTTCTTGCAGTGTCATTTTCCTTGGAGGTCTCTGATCCACATGGCAGAGACACAGTGGCAGTGGGGCTGGTGGTAGGAACTGCTCAATCTTTGTTTTGTTTCAGTTTTGCTCAAAAACCATAGACTTTGCCTAGAAATAAGGGCTGGATGCTGCATTTCTGATTGGAAATTCAGGCAGTGGCAAACACTTTCAGAGCTCCTGGGAGTGCTGGAGGGAAAGAGGAGGAGCACTGGAACACCACTGATGTCCCAGACTGAGCATTACAGTCGGTCCAGAGACTCTGTTTCAGATAACCCACAGTCCAGAGGAGTGAGCTGAATAAACCTCAGTGCTGGTGTTTCCTGGGGACCTAGTTAATAATGTGGCTTATTGATCAGACCAATCCATATCTTCCTCCTTCTCATCATCTTTCCTTCTCTGAGCTGGTCTGTCTCAGGTATGTTCTTGGATCTGACACACTGATGTAAAAAAAAAATAAAATAAAAGGAAAAATACCCAAAATATATTTCAAACCAAAGTCCCACTCTGCTGCCAGGATCTGTCACAAGTGCATGCTTTGGTCTTTAGGATTTTTTTTTTTTTTTTTTTTTAAACAGACTGAGAATATAAAAAAAATATGGCAAGCTCATTAAAAGATTTTTAGACTAAATGGAAACTCTTGTCTTCTACAAAGTTAAAGCTAATTTATTTAGGCAGCTGCAGAATTAAACATTTGGAAGTCAGCTATTCCAACTGCTGCTCTTGTGGGAATATTAAGGCATTAATAGGTTTTGGGACAGTGGAATTACAGTGGGAAACAAACGTGTCACATCTCTTTGTGTGTGTGTCAGCAGCCCTTCTCATCTTAAATTTTTTTGGAGGAAATCATCTGTACTCTTTGGTTTATATCATCATTGCCTTAAGACTTAAAAGAACCTGACAGGATTTTCTTTCATTTAAAAGTAAAATCCCAAGTCTGGGTGTGCTGCTGCTGCTCTGAGCTTTTTATGCAGCATCCCAGAGGAGGTAATAACCCAGCAAATCAAATTTACTCAGTACCTACAGGAAATTAGCATTTGTCTTGTCATGGGATATACATTTTTGCAGAATTTAGATCTGTGTGCAGTTGGTAAATCAGTGTGATTGCTGTTTAATTATATGCCATTAATGAGCTTGTGCAGCCACTGAGCTGGAAGTGTTTGGCTGGGGTAAAGGAACCTTCCTTGGGCAGGAATCAGATTTAAGTCAAGTAAACCATAAATGGGGTTCGGCCTCCCAAAAGTGAAGCTTTCACGAGGTTGCTGGTTACAAACTAACAAATGTAAAAATTACACTGGGGTGGGGACCAGGAAAAGGTTAGTGTTTGTAATAATTTGCTGCTAACAATGAGGCAAACATTATTATGATTTTAGAAGGGCTGTTTAAAATTTCAGAGGGGAAAAATGGCTGGTACCAAACAGCCAGAGCTTGACAGTCTGTTTTCTGTGCTGAATTGAAGTTGCTTCTTCTAAAAAGGATCATAAATCTGTATTTTAATGACCCATTTAAAAACACCCAGATTATTTGTTATCCCATCTTTCATTTTCCCAACAACATAATAGCTGTCGTTCTCCTAAATCACAAACATTCCTTAGAAGACTTCCCCAGACTGGGCTCACCTGCTGGAAACAGGAGAGGAACTGAATCTGGTGCTTATTCCCCTCTTAGGAGGGTGTGAGTTGCACTTTTTCTGGCACTGTGTGCAGCCAGGCTTTCCAAGCAGCTGGCAGAGAGCCACGGGATAACTCCTTTTGGGGTTTAGGGCAAGGCATGGATGGGCCAAAGCATGGGGAAACACTGAGCCCACTGCTGATCTGTGGCTTGGAGCAAGGCTGGAGCCCCAGAGAGGTTCATGGAAAATCATTTTATTTGAATGATGCTGCTTGAAATGGCTGCAGAGTCGACAGGGAATCCGGAAGAAGGCAGAGGTGAGCTGGAATTCAGTCCTGGAATTGCTGCTTGCTTTCCTCTACCTTGGAGATGGATGGAGGAAGTCAGCCCTCCTGAAAGCACAGCTTGGATTGCTCCTCTGGAATAATGGCAGTGCTGGTAGTTGGGAGGGGAGGACTTGGGAGGGGGTCTCTGGAGACCCTCATATCCAACAGGATCCTCTGCAGCAGCTTGCCCTGGGCCATCTGCAGTCAGGTTTGGGGAGTCTCCAAGGAATCTCCTTTCTTTCCATATTTCTGGCTGTGGATATTCCACAAACGGATTGACTCTGCCTTTGGTCTTGGAGCTCTGCTTTTTTCTCCCTGATCTCTGTGACTTTGTCATGCTCCCTTTGATGTCAAAACAGCTTCTGCTCAGCTGCAAGACTGCAGCCTCACAGTTTGAGGAGTCAAAGGGGAATATGCTATGTGCACAGGATTGCATAAGGTTTATCCATCTCTTTCCTGGATGGGTGTTCTAGCACGTACTCATTCATGCAAGTGATTTGTAAAAAGTTAAATAGGTTTTGGTAGCTATACTACCAAAATATACCAGTGATAGCATCCAACATTCCCAGCTGGGAGCCTTGACATGAAATGTGTGCATCCACGTGAGACTGATTTCTGGGAGCCTAAAACACAGTGTCCTGCCTTTCTATCCTGGAACGGCCCAGGGCAGGGAGCTCTGCTCTTCCCACCCCGAGTGCCATTTGGAAAACAAAGGCAGAAGCCCAGCTGTCCATTCTTTTGGCCACATGTGTGATTAATCTCAAGTTAGAGGGGAAAAAGTGAAGTTTCCCATCTGGCAAGGCTCTCCCCTGGAGCGAAGCCCCATCTGCAGGCTCTCAGTGAGGCATTGCACACGGTGCAGTTCTGGGAATCAGAGTGGAAAAAAAGGATAACTGTGTCAGACACTAAACTTGCATAAAATAACTCAGATGGCTCATTAAAGGAACCAGTGGATAATACCATACCAATGCATTAAATTTTAGAAGCTTTTCAGAATGGAAATGGAAATGTAGAACCTTTTTCGTTTTTGTTTTTTTTTTTTTAATGGTATGAAATCCAGGAGAATTTCTGTCCCAGAACCCCAAACCTGAACAGGCTGTTTTAAGAGATGTTCCCCAGACAGCACCTATTTCATTTTGTGAAAGGGTAAAGAAATTATTCCAGCAGCTTTGCAGGTTTACTTCAGTTTTATTTGCCTCCCTAAGCTGCCTTGTGGTCTGGAGTACGTGTGTGGAAGTGGAAAGCGGAGACGCTTTCCCTGTTCCTTGTCATTCCTTAAAAATGAGCCCAGCACAGTCATGCAGCCCCTGTGAAATCATTTTGGCATCAAGCAAGAACAATGGGATGGAGCTGACACTTTTGCAGTTGGATTAATAAGAGAGGAAGCAGGAACTGGTGGCATTGACTACAAGTTCCAGCTGGGAAAACTGTGGCTGTGGAAAATAAACAGGAGGGGAGGGATCAGGAGACTCCCTGCAGAGCTGGAAGGAGTGGGTAAAATCTCAGCAGAAAAATCTGACTTATAATTAAAGGAATTAGGACAAGGGGCAATGGTTTTAAACTGAAAGGGGAGATTTTGATTTGGTGTTACGGAGAAATTGTTCCCTGTGAGGGTGGGCAGGCCCTGGCACAGGGTGCCCAGAGCAGCTGTGGCTGCCCCTGGATCCCTGGCAGTGTCCGAGGCCCGGCTGGATGGGGCTTGGAGCAGCCTGGGACAGTGGAAGGTGTCCCTGCCCATGGCAGGGGTGGCACTGGATGAGCTCTAAGGCCCCTTCCAAGCCAAACCATTCTGGAATTCTGGGTTGTAGGAAATCATTCTAACTTTTTTTTTTACATGTAAGGCTACAGCCATAGGGTACCGAAGGCACCAGGAGGGGAGGATGGCATCATTGAAAAAAGTTTTACATTTACAGCAAATTAAATGAAATTTGATGTTGCTGTCTGAGGAATACAGAGTAGTAACTGCTGACTGGAGCTACATCACTCACAGAGAAAAGCAATTTCACTCAAAAAGAATAATTACATAGGAAAAGCAGGGTCCTATTTGAGATTATATATATTACATATATACAATGTGTCATTTCAATTTTCTCCTGCATTATTTAGTATAAGGAGAGGTTTTATGGGGGAAAGGACCTGATGGTGGCTGAGAATTCCTCTCAGAAAATCTCACATTTCAGTCAGGGGAGCAGAAATGGGGTGGAAAGTACCAATAATGTAAACATTAATTAAAAAAAAAAATCCTATTAGAAATATTTTATGCCGTTTGTAATTAATCCAGTTACAGTATATATTGGATGATTATTTTTTCCTTTCTGATACACTTAACTCTCAAAAATTCTTGAAGGACTTGGGGTGCAGAAACCCATAAGGATGCTGTGGAGGAAAGCAGAGACTGTTTGTGGTTTCAGCCTGGTTTTGTGATACACCACTTCCCTCTTTTCCCTTGCTCCACAGCTAAACATTGATCTCAGTTGCTGTGGATGGCGTTTCCTTGGGTCAGGCTTTGTAGGGAAGCAATTTAACTTTAAATACACTCACACCAGCCTAGTGAGGGGGCTTTTTATTTTCCCATTTGTGCAGCAAAATCAACTGCCTAACCTTGCCAGATTGAGAGCTCCATGGATTGTCCTTGTCTAAAGGTGGGAATAAAACTCCTGCTTGCTTCTCTGCTGCCAGTCTGTGAAGAAAAGGGAAATAATTCCTTACAACTCTTTATTGTATTGCAAGGTTAATCTGTTCTGCTCCCTGTAGGAGGGTGGGTGAACCCATTACTGGGTTGCAGCAGGAAAGGCAGTTGATGGAATTCCCAGCCTGCTGGGATAGTTGCTTGATAAGAGTATCATCCTTGGAATGCTGTCAGACGGAGCTGCCTTGTTAATCAAACTTATTTCAGGCCTCTCTGAAGACACAAAGGCCATTTTCCACAGAGGAACAGGAGTCTCCTGCTGTGGTTGGCACATCCTGAGCCCTGTGTGACCGTGCCCTCCCTCTGTTGCAGTGACCATGCAGCAAGTGGCCAGGACAGTGGCCAAGGTGGAGCTCTCGGACCACGTGTGCGACGTGGTGTTCGCGCTCTTCGATTGCGATGGTGAGTGACCACCCAACCTCAGCCAGGCCGGGAGAGAGTCAGTCCAGGGCAAGAAATCCAGGGGAAAAGGGCTCTTCTTGCCATGCTCTTTGTCCATGGATCTGTGACAATCCCCCTGCCCTTTTGGGAAGGGTATCCAATGGTACCCACCCTGTGAGACGTGGATCTTGGAGCACTGACAGGAGGGTTTGGTGCACACTTTGCTCCTTTTTCCCGCCCCAGAACTCCTGTTTGTTAAACAAAATGAACTGATGTGCTCCAGTGTTGGAAACGAGCTGGTCTGGGGCTTTATCTCCAAAGTCCTAGACAAATGTCAGCTGAATTTTTAATTAATTAACAGCAGCTCTGTGCCCTGCTGAGAAGCTGATGGCCTTGCAGAGGGTGGGAGCACCCTGGGGTAGTTGTCATCTACACTGAAGCATTCCTGATTGAGTCAATGGGAGTTACTGGAGTCTTTGCCAGGTGACAGCAATTCTGACTTGAAAAGAAGGAAATTCTGCATTTGCCCAAAACTGCCATGCCAAAATCAGAGTCCTGGCTGGCACCCTTCTTCTCCAGAGCAGTCACCCGCATCTGGCAGCTCTGGTACATAAGTATGAGCATTAAAAAATGTATTTAATTATTTTATTCCTTGTTGTCCCTCTTGGTTTCAGTCCCACCTGCTCCTTTGCACCTTTTTAAGGTCACATCTTCTGTTCTATTTTCTCTGTGGTTCAGTACCACTATTCTGATACAATCTTCAAGTCAGATGATCAGGGTGGAGATTAGAGTGAGCTGAACTGTATCCAAATATTCCCTGTTTGCCTTCTCTCAGAGGAGAATCTCATAAATATTTTGATGGCAAATCTTTGGGGGGAAAGACTGGTTGCCAGAGGAGTCCCCTAAGGAAGAAACCAAGTAGAAAAACAGGCACAGACCTCTTTTTATTATTATGATTTTGTTGTTTTCACTCCATCAGTGCTTACAGACATTAAAAACCTGCAGCACTGGAAGGAATTTTGCTCACCCCTTGATCTTTTGCTGGAATTTTGCTGCCCAGTGGCTGCATTCTCCATAACCTCATTCATCAGATCAACAAATCTTCCCTTCTACTCCATTAGAAAAATTTGTGCACCCATAATTTCCTAAATCACTGAAAGCAGTGTTTCCTGGGTAGACACAGACATTTGGTTTGCATTTGCTTTTCTGCCTCCTGCAAGCATCCATAGGGTTGGGATTTACACTCTGCAGCTCAGAAACCCTTACTCAGCAGGATATTTTGGGAGGTGGGAGCCAAATTTGGTCTCAGTTTCTGCAGGAAAGGACACTCATGGCTGCAGCCCTTTAGAGTTATAATTTCAAGGAGGTTGGCGGTGGGTCTCTGATCATTTTTCCTCCTTTTTGCAGGGAACGGGGAGCTGAGCAACAAGGAGTTTGTTGCCATCATGAAGCAGCGCCTGATGCGAGGCTTGGAGAAGCCCAAGGACATGGGCTTCACACGGCTCATGAGGGCCATGTGGAAGTGTGCCCAGGAGACAGCGTGGGACTTCACAGGTCCCAAGCAGCAGTAGCGGGCTTGGGAAGGAGCATCCCCATTCCCTGGATCAGCCCTGACATCACCCATGGGCACAGCAGGGTGGCACCAGGCTCTGGAGAGCCCAGGCTGTCTGTCACAGGAGGGTTTAGTCAACCCAAGTTAGAAATGCACGCCTGTCGTATTTGCTTGCTGCTGGCTTCTTAATATTCCTCTCTCTCAGGAATATGGAAAGAACTTTAACCGTCACCACTTCTGCAGTGTGATGTGCCCTGCTCGAGAGCCAGACCCCAAATCACCTTTAGTTAATGCTATGAAAAAATGGCACGGGGGTTATTTTGGTTCTCAGACTGCTCCTCGGAAAAGCCAGGCAATTCCTGGATTTCCTGCATCCCAGACCAGGATTTCAGCCAGCCAAAAGCTCCGTACTGCACCTGCTGCAGAAGGGCAGCTAAAAGTAGTGGAGCAACTGGCTCTCCTGCCCGTCCTGCCTTGCATAAGCATACTGCTGCAGGAGGTCCCTAATTGATTTCCTAAATGGAGAGCCCTCTCCATGGGCAATTGTACTGAGAAGGGACTGACAGGCGTTGGTTGCCGGGTGCTGTCCTCTGTAAAATACCATGTAAAGATGTTCCTCACATCAGCCTGGCTCTGTCTCTTCATTGCTCCAGATCCTCCCCAAAGGCTGGGGCTGAGGCACTGAAGATAGGGTGTTTTGGAAGGAGGGAAACCCCATGACTTTCCAGAGCTGGAAAGTCACTCCTGGAATACTTTCCTTCCCCATCACAGGAAGGACATGGAACTGCTGGAGAGAGTCCAGAGGAAAGCCACCAAAGATGATTAGAGGGATGGAGCAGCTGTGCTATGAGGAAAGGCTGAGAGAATTGGGATGGTTCAGCCTGGAGAGAAACTCCAGGGTGACCTAATTGTGGCCTTCCAGTGCCTGAAGGAGGTGACAAGAAACATGCAGAGGGAATACTGACAAGGGCCTCAAGTGCCAGGACAAGGGGAAATGGTTTCCCACTGCCAGAGGGCAGGGTTAGATGAGACATTAGGAAGAAATCCTTCCCTGTGAGGGTGTGAGGCCCTGGCACAGGGTCTCCAGAGCAGCTGTGGCTGCACCTGGATCCCTGCAAGTGTCCAGGGCTAAGCTGGATGGGGTTTGGAGCACTCTGAAATAGTGGAAGTTGTCCCTGCCCATGGCAGGAGTAGGACTGGGTGGGCTTTAATGTCCCTTTCCACTCAAACCCTTGCAGTGTTCCGTGGTTCATACAGCGATATTGATCCTGATCACTCCAGCTAGCGTCATCTTCCCCTCCTCTCTCATTTCCCGCTCAGAGCCTGCTCCTTTGGGGTGGTTGGGGTGTCCCTGTGCTGTCACACACGTCATACCCCACAAACCGAGGCAGGAGTGCAGGTTTGGCCCTTCCTGGCTGCAGCTGTTCTTTCCTGTCTGCTGCTTACGGCCAGCCTCCAGGGATATGTCACCTGGCTCTGAATTCTCTCGTTTGGAATGAAGGCTGTTCCCGCCATCCCTGGCGAGACTGAATGTGACACAATGTCAAAGAGCCCCGAGAAGCCTCATCCCTCATTAGCGTCTCCTTCAGCCAGGACCTGTTTCAAAGGCAGGAAACTCGCTAAGGAGGAGTCCAATCTGAGAATTTCTGAGGAGGTTAATCCTTGCTTTCCGAACCCCCTCCGAGAGCAGGATCCGGGGGTGCCCTTTGGCGTCCCCTCCTCCTGACGGGGGTCGGCTGGGGCCATCCAAGTCTCCCCCCAAAAAACCCCACTGGCTCTCTGCCCCTTCCCGGCTCCCCGAAAACCTCCGCCCGCCCCGTCCCGCTGGGGGCGGGTCTATGTGACGTCATCGGCCAGCGCCCAGCCCCGCCTCTCCGCTCCCCCCTCCCCCCCCCGCCCGGCCGCCGCCGCCATGGAGTCGAACCGGGACGAGGCGGAGCGGTGCATTGGTATTGCACTGGCCGCCGCCAAGGCAAACCAGCCCGATAAGGCCCGCCGCTTCCTGGAGAAGGCGCAGCGCTTGTATCCCTCGCAGCGGGTCCGCGGTGAGCGCCGGGCCGGGAGCGCGGCGGGGGGCGCGGGGTAGCACGGCCTGCGCGGCCGCCGCCGGCCTGACCTCTCACCCTCACCGCGCCTGCGCAATGCGCGCGGGGCACGCCGGGAAAGCGAGTTCTTCGAGGGTCCCCGAGGGTGTCCCGTTTGCTCGGGCTTCTCTAGCGTCTGGGACTGGGTATCTGCTGAGGGGACCGGCTCCGCGCTGCTGTGGGATCCCTGAGCCGCGGGCACAACAGCCGCCGCTGGTGGAGTAGCGCTGAGGGGAGGGAAGGATCTTGGCAAGGCGAGTGAGAAGTTCTCAGGGGCTGCGGAAAGCTCTCTCCTCCTCCTTTTCCTCCTTTCCTATTCTACTTCTCCTTTTCCTGTTATACTACTTCTTCTATTCCTTCTCTTCTTGTTCGTCTCTTCCTTATATTCCTCCATTCCCTCTCCTGTTCCTCTCCTCTTCCTCTCCTCCTATTCATTTCCTCCTGTTTCTGTCCCTCTCCTCCTTCTGTTCCTTTCCTCCTCCTGTTCTCCTGTTCCTCTCCTCTTCCTGTTTTTCTCCTCCTATTCCTCTTCCTCTCCTCCTCCCATTCCTCCCATTCCTCCCCTCCCTCTCCTTTTCCTCTCCTCCTTGTTCCTGCGTTCTCCTTCATATTCCTTCTCTCTTCCTGTTGCTTTAGCCCTTCTATTCCTCCTCATTTCTTCCTCTTATTTATCCCCTTCTCCTCATCCTTCCTCTTTTCCTCCTCCCATTCCTTGTCCTCTCCTCTTCCTGTTCCTCCTGTCTTCAACGTATTCCTCCTCTCCTGTTCCTCCTCCATCAGTTACCTGCTGTTTGCAGACAGATAGGCCGTGGCTGAGCTCACACTTGCACATGTAACAAAACAATCCTCCTTGAAGACTTTCTGCCAGATTTATGTCCGTTTTAGTAATTTCCTGAAAGCTTTAATTCACATGGGAAGTGGTTTGTGAAAGCAGGCAAACACAGTTCTTTCCCTGCATGTTCTTACATTGTAGAATATTATGCAGAGGTCTGCAGATTAATTTTTTTTTTTGCTTTGACCTCGTCTGAGTTTGGATTCTTTAGCTGAGCTTTGCAGCTTGTTTGTCCGAAGGCTTCCTGTAATCCTCTTTTTGGTTGCACCAGGCCTCTTCCCGCTCCCTCAAACACAGTGTGTTGTGCCTGCAGTGTGGCTTTCCTCCTCTTCCTTTTCTCTGGAATTTATACTTTGGTGAAATTACTGGGTAGGAAAAGTGACTTTTGGACGAAGGCTGAGGCCTGGGGGAAGCAGGGTGGGTTAATGTTAAACACAACATGCTAATTTGTGGCCAGACCCAACCAAGTTTCTCATCCAAGGACACTTTCCTCCACGTCCTGCTGGGTCTGGAGTTGGGAAATGCTGCCAGAGATCCCATGGTGATCACTGAGTCTCTGAGGAGCTCCTGGGAAATCTGTTTCTCAGGAGTTACCCGGGGTTTGGCAACACTCAGCAATGTGGCTCTTGCACAGCCAGTGCTGCAAACTCTGACCCTGGGTGGGCTTTTTGGTATCAGGGAGGGGTTTTGCAAGAGGATTGCAGCAAAAATCTGTGTCAGAGGATGTTGGTGGAGGCACAGTCACACACTGGTCACCTTTAAGTGGGAGTTGGGGAAAAATTATCAGAAGTTGGGCAAGTGTTGGCAAATAAAGGAGGAAAAGTGTTCTATGGCACATGCTGGAGAGGAACCGAGTTGGCAGAGCTGAAACACTTCTGCACTCTCTGCTTTAGTAATCCCTGAATTTGTGCTGTGCTGGGGCTGCACAGAGGATGCAAAAAGCAACAGGTTTGGGCTTGTAGAGCAGAATGGGACTGTCCTATGGCCATCTGTGGATTTCTGTGGTTGGGTTTGGGAACTGCACTTTGGGCAGCAGGAGAGGGCAAGGTTCTGCCCCTCTGCCCCACTCAGATGAGACCCCACCTGCAGAGCTCCATCAGGCCCAGCACAGGAGGGACCTGGAGCAGCTGGAGAGAGTCCAGAAGAGGCCATGGAGTTGCTGAAAGGACTGGAGCACCTCCCCATGGAGGCTGGGAGAGCTGGGGTTGCTCAGCCTGGACAAGATGAGGTTGTGTGGAGACCCCACAGCTCCTTCCAGGGTCTGAAGGGGCTGCAAGAAAAGTTAAGAGAGATTTCATCAGGAACTGGAGTGGCAGGATAAGGGTAAATGGCTTTACATTGCCAGAGGGCAGGGTCAGATGGGATATTGGAAAGGAGTTGTGCCCTGTGAGAGTAGGAAGGCCCTGGCACAGGGTCCCCAGAGAAGCTGTGGCTGCCCCTGCAACCCTGGAAGTGTCCAAGGCTGTGTTGGACAGGGCTTGGAGCAGCCTGAGATGGTGGAAGGTGTCCCTGTCCATGGCAGGGGGTGAAGCTGGATGGGCTTTAAGATCCCTTCTGACCCAAACTGTTCTGGGATCAAAATCTCCTGGTAAGCTGTAGGGAACTAAGCCTAAAGCAGCAGGAAGGGGAAGGGGGGAAGGTAGGTGGGGGAACAGCCTCACGAGGTGAAATTTAAAATCACCTGGCAGATTGTGCCAGGTTTGGAAGGAGCAAAACCAAAGGCTGTAATTCAGTGAACACTGAAGCATTGGGAATATGAAAGAGGGAAGAATTTATTTTTCTAAAATAAATTATTTTTAAATTTGTGAAGCCCCCAAGCCCAAAAGCTGATCCAGTGAGTTACTGCTCCTTAGCCCACTGTCTTTTTCATCCCTTATCCTGTTTCGGCTTTTGGATTACCAAGTGGATTTTTCTGCCCCCTCTAAGTGCTGGGGCCAGATAAGATATCTTAGCTCATCCCTTGGCCTACAAGTGTTGTTTGCACTTGCCTAAAGAAGGTGATACCCCCATAGTGCAAGGTCAGTTGTGTGCAATCCATGGGAGATGGAATGAACGTCCTTCCCAGCTCTAGGGTCTGGATAAATGACTATAAGCTCAGGAATACTGTGGCCTTTATATCCTTGGCTGGGTTTCACTGTACCATGTGTGCCTGTTCTTTTTAATGGGAATGAAGAAATCAGTCTGATGCTTGGTTTAAAAAGCAGTTTTAAAAGATGGTACTGTGTAGTTGGAGGGAAATGCATAATGGAAAGATGCTTGGAGTCTCCCTCCATTGTGTCACCTGGGTGGTTAGGCCTGTTTGTCCCCTCTTGGCTGGAGAGAATGGAAGACAGTGCCTGAGCCTTGTAAGAAGGAAGAGAAAAGGGAAGGTGAATTTATGCCCCTGAGTAACCGAGAGGGAAGATGGTTTTCACAGGTGCTCTGAATCTGTAGCTAGTGACAGGAGAACACAGCACCCATGTGGTTTGTGTGAAGAGCTGGCAGCCAGCAGTGCTGCAGCTCTGTCCCCAAAAGGGGAGTGTCCCCGTGGATTGGCAGCCCACGGATTTATTTTTTAAGCTCTCTAAAGATACGGCATCATCACATCACTTCCACAGCACTATAGGCTCTCAAAGGCAGGAGATAAAGAATGATACACTTTATAATGTACTAGAGGACAAATTTGGGCATGCTTTGCTGTTGGGGAGAGATGGAAGGGAAAAAAGGACAGAGATACACTGATTTGCTGTGGCTCCTGGACTGTCTGTCTGGGTGGTCCTGTGGTTTTTATGGAGGTTGTGTGTGTGGGGAGAAGCAGAATATCTTCAGGAGCAACCCTCACAGCTGGGTGAGAAGCAGCAGGGGCTGAAAGATTACATGGGAGGAAAGGTGAGGGTGTTCCTGGCGAAGGATGGGGGGGTCTTGGAAAGGTGGCAGAGAGTCTCTTCATGGGAGAGCTGGAAAGACAGGTTGAGCTTGGTGCTTTCTTCTCTATGTTTTTGTTTCTCTCCTTTCAGTTCTGCTTGAGTCACTCAAAAAGAACGAGCAGTCGGCCAATGGCCAGTCCCAGTCCAGGGAACCCACGAACCCTCAGTTCAGGAAAATGAGCGGAGACTTCCCATCGGCCAACGGAGAGGCTGGGGGGGAGGCCCCCAAGGGCTACACTCAGGACCAGCTGGATGCAGTCAAGAGGTTTGTGCACAGATCTCAGGGGCAATTGCTTGACTTTATCACATGGTACACATCTGCTTTTCACAGTAGTTTAAAGATTGCAGCTTTGAACCATATGGAATAGTGTTAAGAACGTGCCCAGGAGGATTTATAGCTTGAGCAGCCCTGGTAGGCAGCTGGGTTGGGTCTGCTCATTTTCCAAGCCCTGTTTCAAGTTTCCCTTTATTCCTTTCTCCCATTTGCCCATCCTCGAAGCTGAAGGACTGAACTGCAGGTGCAGTCACTTGGTAAACTTTGTTTAAGCTTGTGGGTACGGCCTGAATTGTGCAAGAACCACTCCAAGGGACTTGCAGGAATGTTTGTTACGTCATCCACTTCTCCAAAAACCCAGCCTACTGGATTCTGTTTTCATCACTTGAGAAGCAGAAGCCTTGGCTGGGCTGAGTGTGCCCAGGAAGAACTGGGCTGCGCACCCTGAGCTACTCCCTCCTTCCTTCTCTGGAATTCAGTTGATGCAAGTTTTAGATCTGGGAATTAGCTTAGGAGAGAGTGAGGGGGAAAAAGGCCAATATCCTTCAAGTGCAGTCCTTCCCAAACAGCCTCCAACACATGAGCATGATGAATGTGAAGTTTATTTGCCAATCACATTCCTGTGTGGATCTGAGGAGAGGCCCTTCCACCTCCACTGGCCCGACTTGTTCTGTGCTGGTCCTGCCGGCACAGCTGGAGTGAGTCAGTGAAACCAACTGGGTCACCCTCTGAGGAGCAGGGACTGAGTAATCCAGGGATCCCTGAGCAACATCCATTGAAACTGTGCTGCCTGAAAAGTCTCAGAGCTGACAAGTATTCAAGGTGAAGAGGTTTTCACTCCTGGAACTCAGTGTCCCTGTTTTCTCCCCTCTCCCTTGGCAGGGTAAAGCAGTGTAAAGATTACTATGAAATTCTGGGAGTCAACAGAGAAGCTTCTGATGAGGATCTGAAAAAGGCCTACAGAAAACTGGCCCTGAAGTTCCACCCGGACAAGAACCACGCACCAGGGGCCACGGAGGCATTCAAAGGTAAAGTCAACTCCAGATTTGTGGTTTCTTCCCAACTCTCACTGAGCTGGTTCTCTCACTGAGAACCCCACGAGTCAGGCAGAGTGAAATAAAGCTGTTCTCTTTGTGAACTTGTCTCCCCTCAGAGCTGGTCATGTCATGAACAAAGTATGATCTTAAAACAATAAACAGGTTGGCACAGGTAGGGTTCACTTCTGTTGGCTGGGCAAGGAGACACCTTCTTTCTCTTTTTTCCCAGCAGCCCTTCACTGTGTGTTGCTCCAATCTCCTGCCTTGCTGCTCAGGAGGGAATTCTGTCAGGATTAACCCAGTTAATTTGTGCATCACCAAAGGCAGACGCAGTGTTCACAAACCTCTCAGGAGAAAAGTTCCAGGAAGCACCTGACCATTCATGGATGGAATAGGTGGATAGAAATCCCACGCAGAAGTTGCTAGGATGGAACTGCTGCAGCCATACAAGTGAGCCCAGCCAGAACTCGGAAAAGGAGCTCTAGTTCTGCTGCAAAGAGCCCAGTTCTCAGAGCCTCTCTATAAATGCAGCAGGGATGTTTCCTGGGTAATAAGATACCTTAAAATTGGAGTAATTTTCTGAGATGCTATTGCTTGGAACATATAATCCCATATTCCCCTGCAAGCTGTGGAAGTTTGATTATCATCATTGGGCTAAGCACAGAACTCCTTGGTGCCAGTTGTACAACATGGCTTTGGAAGCCACTTAAATACTCTGATTCTGGCCACTTTTTAGACAGAAATTCTTTACTCAAGAAAGTGCTGAGGCTCTGGCAGGCTGCCCAGAGAAGCTGTGGCTGCCCCATCCCTGGAAGTTTTCTAGGCCAGGTTGGACAGAAACCTGGGATATTGAAAGGTGTCCCTGTCCATGGCAGGGGGTGGAACAAGAGGGTTTTTAAGGCACCTTCTGCCTCAAAGCAGCCCAATTTTGGGAGTGAAATGCATGAGACCTTTGCTGGAGCAGGGAGCAGGGCTGGCCTGATGCGAGTGTACTGGTACAGTATTCAGATGAGCTCCTCACAGACGCAAATTCAGCAGTAAAAGTCAGAGGTAAGGTTTGTTCAAGCCTTTTAAGACTTAAATCCTTCCCTGGTGTTAGCAAATAGTGACTGGCCCCCAGCTACTTGGGAGAGCCTGTGCTGGTGTAGGGGGCTGAGCTGCTGCTCCACAGCTCATCCTTGCATCCCTCAGTGGCCAAAGGCAGGTTTTCTCACCTGTAATCCTGAATAATGATGTTTGCCCAAGGCTTTGGCAGGAGTTACGTGCCAGAAGTGGAGCATTAAGCAAAGTGCCCTTTATCCCCCACTGCAGGGTTATCTCTTTCAGGCCTTGCTTCCATGGCTTCCTGTCCTTCAGCCCCTGAGCTGAGCTGAAGTCCACCTGTCTGGTTCCAGAGGGTGAAGGGGAAAACGTGCCCTGCTGTGAGGATATGAGTTAATTTTTCCTTATGTTGATGTATTAGCTGAAGTCTTGGCATTCGCCTTCCGAGTGACCACTGATAAGGTGCTGCGTTTTGTGCTGAGCCCGTGTCTCAGTTTACAGTTCCACCTGGCTGCAGGCTGTCTCGTGGCAGACCTGCATCACTACCTGTCTGTTCTTGGAAAAAAGTCTTGAGCCTGGCTACTTGGAGCTAAAATCCTGCTTTGGAATGAGACATTTCTTGGGCTTTGTCAGCACAAAATCAGACACTGAACAAACCCTGAACTGCTCCGTTGTCATTGCTTCCCTTGTTCTTTCCAGCTGTGTGGCTGGTACACTCTGACTTAGTCCTTGTCCACCAGCTTTCCTGCCTGGCTCTAGAAATGTTTGCTCTGGGTGCACTAATTATAACCAAGAAGGAGAAGGAGTGTATTGACATTACATCCTCTGCCCTCCAAATCTCCACTCTAAGAAGATACCGTACACCTCCATCCGACCAAGGGGAAAGTGTTGAATGTTAGAGCTGATCTCCTCCAAAAGGGCATGTTACCCCCCTTTCCCCCCTTTTCCATCCCTTCTGCCCCTGCCTTTTACACACCAGGCAGCCGCTGCCATGGGTATTTTGGGTCCTTGTGACACAGGGACCTGGGGTGGGTTGCTAAAAGAGGGAATATGTGAAGAGGTGGGTAACAGAAATAGGAGGGTGGCAGGCAGACATTCTGGGAAAAGACTCCTGAGGCTGGAAGGAGAGGGACCCAGGGACCTAGCAGGGATTTAGTACCGGCCTCACAGGCACTGGTTAACAGTCCTTGTAATTATGTGCTTTGCATGTGGCATCTGGAAGTACCAAAACTCATAGCTGATGGATGCAACTTCTAGCTAATGTTTCCTTACCAGCTTTTATGGAAAGTTTTAGAGTCTCTTCCAGGGAATTAGCATGTATCTAAATTCTCTGCTTTTCTAGTTTTAGGCTCTGACACTTGAATTCCCTTAATGCCACTTTTGAATAAAATTTGTCAACAAAAATTTTATTTCCCTACACAGCTGCCTACAGCTGAAGGGTTTCTCTGAGGACATGCACCAAATTCTTATCAGTCATATCATAACTCCTTAACTTGAATTAATTAAGGAATTTTTCACTAAGTGTGGTTTCCTCCTGTCTGGATTTGCCCAAGACCGTGTGCCAGGTACCTGCTGCAAAGACAAGGGTAGCTGAGGCTCTTGGTTTGTACAAGAAAGGCAAATCCTGGCAGTTTGCAGGGCCGTGGGTGGGAGAAAGGAGTTAACTGCTTCCTCGTTGTCCATGTCCCTTGCAGCCATTGGGAACGCGTACGCGGTGCTAAGCAACCCGGAGAAGAGGAAGCAGTATGACCAGTTCGGGGATGAGAAACTCAACCCTGCCCACCACGGACACAGCCACGCTGACTTCCACCGCGGCTTTGAGGCTGACATCTCCCCTGAGGACCTCTTCAACATGTTCTTTGGGGGTGGTTTTCCTTCTAGTAAGCGCCTTAAACCTTCATTTCTTGTGTGGGGCCTCATCCTTTTGGCATTGGCACGGTGCGGTTAGGGTTTATTGGGTGTGCAATAGTTGCTGGGCTTGGTGAGGGGGTGTTCTCCTTCACATGTGGCCTAAACACCTCGAGTTTCTCAAATTGTTCATCTTTGGAGAACTCAGCAGCCATCAGAGCTGGACTTCTTCTCAGCCTCAGGTGTTTGCATGCTGGCAACATCAGCTGCTGTTCGGTTGGGTTGAATGCTAGAACAAAAAGTGACTTGTTTTAAGGGTCATTGTGAAAATAATCCTGTTTTGAGGAAGGCTTTTCTGCCTGGTGGTTTTGGAATTTAAATCTTCTTATCAGAGCAACTGTGGTAACACCTGGGCCTTGTTCATGATCTCTGCTTTACCATGCAGCTGGAACAGGTTCTCCAATATCAGTGGCCACTTCCTTCTCTCCCCTGTGTCCTATTAAAAAAAAGAAAATAATATTTCTACAGCATAATTTAAACCTTGTGAATCGAAAAATAAATCTGCATCCTGTCTGTCCACAGTGCTGATCATGGCTTGGGGAGCTGGAAGGAATCTGTTCCTTTACTTGCTCAAAAGACACGGATTCCGTGTCAGGAGAAGGATATTTTGGAAGACTCCTTTGTATTTGTTCCAGTCATATCTGACTGGAAGTCGACACAGGATTTTTTGACCTCTGTAGACCAACCTGAAAAAAAAAGAAAAATTTGTTTCAGTTAAGAAAATTCACTCTGGTAGCTCTTTCCTGTCTGAAATCTAAGCACTAACACCCCAACACCAATGATTCAAAGGCATCTGGAAGCCTTTTGCAGCATTTGTGCTCTGCCTGGCAGAGACACCAAGCTACTCCTGCAAAAACAGCATGTTGCTATTTTAGCTCAGTCTCTTTTTCCCTTTCCTCACTGTCCCGAGAGGATTTAGGGCTGCTCTCTCAGCTCGGCTCCCTCTGCAGCTGTAGCTTTGACATTTAAAACAAGACATGGAAGAGCTTGGTTTGCAGGATGGGAAAACCTCGAGAATTATTTCTAACTGGTTTTAATCTATTCCATCAGAAGGGAGAAGGCCTGTGCAAGGTATTCTCTCTCTATAGCTGACCCTGCTTTGGGCAGGAGGTTGAACCTCCTGGGGTCACTTCCAAGCTGAGTTTTCATACAATCCTGCAAAATCTCACAGAAGGAGCTCCCTCCCCACTCTGCACTCAAACCACCTTATGAATACTCCCATTTCAGCTTGTAAGCAGGTGACGTGGATCATGGCCACCTTGTGTGGTCCTTCGCTTGCCAGCCAGCAGCACTTTCCACCCTGTGACTTTGTAGTAAGAGTTTCCTTATTTCTTCAGGTAATGTTCACATGTACAGCAATGGCAGGATGAGATACGCCTACCACCAGAGGCAGGACAGGCGAGAGCACCAGGGGGATGTAAGTGGAAAACACACTGGGGTCTGGGAGGCTGGAGGTTTTCCCAGCACTTCATTGGGAGCTGGTTCCTGTGTCTGGCTTGTGAAACAGTCCTGCTTGCTGCCACCCCCCTAAACAGAAAGCTGGAGTAAGGGATATGGCTGTTGTCTGGACAGAGCCAATTTTGTTGTAAAAAAACAAACAGGAACTTAAACACAAGCTTAAAGGTGGAACTGAGGGGAGCTCAGGAGGTGAGGGAGAGGGGGAATTACCTTCATCCATCCAGCACTGAAAAGGGGAGAAACCATAAAATCAGTCCTGCTCACTAGTTTGCTCTAGAAAAACAAACTGTGGGCATGAGGCTTTTGGAATTCCCTCCCAAGGCTCCCCCTGGCAGTCCCCTCTGCCTGCTGTCACATCAAGAAAAGGGTCAGGGGTTTGGACCTTCGGAGTCACACTGTCCTGTGGGCTGCTGGGTTCCCCCCAGCTATTTTGGGTTACTCCCTCTGAAAAGCAGGAGAGAGGAGGTTGTGTTGGAGCACAGGGAGGGAGGGAGGGAGGGATGGAGAGCAGTGCCATGGGATCCTTGTCCAGCTGTATGGGTGGCACTCCACTGTGTGTTTCTGTTCTTCAGGGTGGCCTGGGTCTGTTTGTCCAGCTGATGCCCATCCTCATCCTGATCATCGTGTCTGCTCTCAGCCAGATGATGGTCTCCAGCCCACCCTACAGTTTGAGCCACAGACTGTTAGTATCCATTCCGGTAAAAGTTACCCACATGGGGAGGGGGTGGCTCTGGAGGGGTGTGGTGGGGCAGGGATCTTGCCTCCATTCTTCCTGGTTTCCTTTGGTTTTTTTGCTTTATCTCCTGACCCCATTTCTCCTGCTGCCAGTGAAGTTGTGGTTCTCAGACAGGTGTGAGATACCAGATGCAGGGAAAGTTAGAGGGTGCTCACTTTCCTAATGGAGAGTTCCTTGTCAGGGGCCTTCTGCAGCCCATACGCATAGCTGTGTCTGTCATGGAAAGGGGCAGACAAAATGGTTTAGGGAGGCTGTAGCCCAGCACTGAAATCTCATGAGGAACAAATTGAGTTGTTGAGGTAAGAGTATGAAAAACAAAAAGCCATGTTCTCCATGAAAGCCTTAGTACAACGCACTAGCGGAAGAGGATAAGGAATAAAAGACACTCCCAGAGAAATCCCCCGTCTCTTAACTGTCATCTTGCCATGAAATAGCTTTGGCCAGACATTTAGAATGTGAAAGTGAAACTGCTCTGTTCTAGATCCTGTGGAAATGTCCCCATCTGCTCCCTCTGGTGACTAATGGAATGTGTCCTTGTTCTTAGTCACTTTGCAGTGCTAACAAAGAGTGGGAAAACAGGCTTGATTTCTGTCTGCTTGCATCATTCTTGGCAGCAGCTTAATACATGTTCAGTGCAAGTTCTTTACGTGCATTTAGAGAGGGCAGACATGGTTGCAGCCTGGGGTTCCTGCCTGTTTTCACAGGTAGCAATGTTTGCCATTGATCATAGAATCCCAGAAGGCTTTGGATTGGAAGGGACCTTAAAATTATCTTGTTCTACCCCCTTGTCATGGCCATGGACACCTCCCACTTAACCAGGTTGCTCCAAGCCCTGTCTAACCTGGCCTTGAACAATTCCAGGGGAGGGGTATGATGTTAAATGGTATAAAACCCAGCTTAGCTTTCAGATTCAGAGTAAAGATTGTGACATTGGTGCTCAGGGGGATCATTTTGGCACAACTAAGGGTTATTCTGAGAGGGTGACGGGCATTGAGCTGTGATTTCCACAGCTGGTATTAGCATGGTACACATACACCAGGTTGGTTTATACTGGCAAAGAGTTTGTGGGGTGACAAGACACTGAAGGGAGGGCAGTGTTTAAATAGGCCGGGATTTGCTTCCAGCCTTGCCAGCTGCCAGAGGAAGCCATCCCTGAGCACCAGAAGTGTCTCTGCATGCTCAGGTAGTAGCAAGCAACCTGATTTCCAAGCCTGGATTTGAACAAGGGTGGCAAATAAGCCCATCCAGTCCTGGCGCAGCCTTCCCGAGTAGCCAGGGTGTTTGAGCTGGAATGAGGTGGTGCAGTGCCGGCAGGAGGAGCTGCTGGATCACTCACTGTCAACTCCTCTGCCGGGAGTGAAGGAAAAGCTGTGCCTGAGCCCAGCAAGCAGGGGAACAGAAGCTTTGAACTCGGAGATTTAAATGCCACTTCTCCATAGTGAAGCTGTCCCTGAGGAGGGCAGAGTTCTCAAGAACCACAGTTACTTTTATAAGTCTCTTCCAAAAAGGATCTTCCTGCTGGAAGAGCTGCCTGGCTGTGGGCCTGATTGTTACTGTTCAGTAACACCTTATGGAATTGGCCTGACTTAATTGCATGTCTGACTGCAGGTGACAGGTTTCTTGTGCCCTGATTTTCATGCTTCACACCGTGGTGTGCTGCTGCAGCCCTGCCATTTCCAGTCCTTCTCCTGTGAGGGCATGCTCTGTAGTCCATCTTTATCCAGGAGAGGAATGTGAACTTTGGGAGAGCTCAGGGCTCTGTTTTGACAGGGAAAATAGTGAGCTTGGTATTTCCATGTTGCACCTCTGCCTTGAGAAATCCCAGCAGAGCTCTATGCTCCTGGTCAGTCCATACAGTTACCCAGCGCTGGCCTTTGGTGAAACGTACAAGAGTCTTGGGATCCCACCTGTAAACTCTGATAACAGACTGAAGGGTGAGCTGGATGGGTTAAGACCTGCCTTAAGCATCAGGCTGGGTTTCAATGCAGCAGCAGCTGCTATTTATTATGAGGAATTTCAGGCACATCTCCAGGTAGAGCTGTTCCTGGCAAATCCAGCATTTGGACCTAGCTCCTGTGTTACAGCTTACACACACGCCCTTGGGAGGATCTCTAGGTTTGCTGGGGTGTCAGGGGAGGCAAGAGCAGGGCTTTGTCTGAAATGCAAGTCCACAGGGCCAGGGGAGGAAGATACTTCCTTCTGGAAGGTGCTTTCTGTGCTGCTTGATGCAGGCTAGGGCACAGAGCGTGTCCCATTTTGCAAATCCAGGAAACCACAGATTTAATAATTTAATTTAAATTTCAGGGAACATTTTGTTTTAAGTGGGTTTAGGCCCTGGCCAGTTGTGTCTGGGAGTTATGTCTGTATTCAGAGCTCTGCCCACCTTGCTGGAGGCCTGGCAGCTTCTCTCTCCCTGTGTTAGTGGTTGGTTTCCGCCAGAAATGCTGCTCCCTTCCAACCCTCCAAGCCTGTGGCTGGTTAGGGGTGAGCAATGTTTCCTGCCATTTGGAATCACATCATCTGAGCTGGGGGCTTTGCTGTGCCCTTGAAACGTCTCCTACACTGTTGTGCTCTTGTCCCTGCACCAGGTCTGTGGGTCACACACATAGGAGGGTCACAGAGCACTTGAAAGTCCCCTACTATGTGTCCGAGAGCTTTGCCGAGGAATACACTGGCACGAACCTGAAGAATGTTGAGCGGAGCGTGGAGGACGACTACATAGCAAACCTTCGGAATAACTGCTGGAGAGAGAAGCAGCAGAGTGAGTAGTGAGGGGTCGGGAGCTGCTCCATGGGGTGTTTTTGGAAGGGTCTTTGACTGAGGGCTAAGTCGTGCTAAAGTTATGCTTCAGCATGGTGCCAGCACATTTCCTGTGTTGTTGGCTTTGTTTTTTCAGTCTGTGACTTCATGACAGGCCTGGTATGTGGGTTTTTTTTGTTTTGTTTTGCTTTTTAATGCTGCTGCAGAACTGGTCAGACGAGAGCTGTGCCCTGCCATGTCAGCAGGATACCTCTAATTTCCAGTGGAGGGGGAAGGTAGAACCTGTGGGATCTCTGACAGCCCTGTGTAATATTTCAGTCGATCAAGGACGGCGTTGGAAAGTCTGCTGCCCGTGGTGTCGTGCATGCCACATGCCACCCCTGCTCCGAGGGCTGTGGGGGCTGCCCAGGCAGATGATCCAGCCAAACATCCTGGTGGCAGAGGGTGGTGACGGCAGCGAGTCCAGGGGTAGCCCTGGCCACTGTGATGGTCACTGCCGCTCGGTAGGATTTCAGTGCTGGAATGCCGGCGGGGCTGTGATCCCTGGGCGGTGCCACAGCAGGGAGCCTTGCTGGGGTAACGTTTGTGTGGGTTGCCCATGCACCTCCTAGGACCAGAGATGGGTTCCCTTGGCTTTTCCCAGGATGGATGAGCTGTCAGCAGCTCTTACGCCCATCCTGTCCTGAAGGGCACGGGGCATTTCCTCATTCTCATCCTTTGCTTCCCTTTGGACAGCTGGAAGTGCCTCTCGTTCCCAGCAGAGCCGGTGGGGGAGCAGGGCGTTGCAGGGGAGTCTTTTCCAGAGGGCATTCCTGATGCTGGGCTTTTCCCTTTGCAGAGGAAGGTTTGTTGTACCGGGCACGCTACTTCGGGGACTCGGATCTGTACCAGCGGGCACAGAAGATGGGCACCCCCAGCTGTAGCAGACTGTCAGATGTCCAGGCCTCCCTGCATGGATAGTCCCAGCCAAGTACGAGCCGGGAGCAAGGAACCATCGTGCTTTTATCCCTGAAATCCCTGACTGAGACACAGACCTCCAGGGGTGTCCTCGGGGTGTACATGCGCAGGCCTCCTCTCTGATGAGCACTCCCTAGTTAATCGGGAATTGATTGGGTTTAGTTTGCATGTTGGCACCTTTGGCTCTCTCCAGGCTCTCTGTTCTCTCTGGCCTCTAGGAACAGGGCAGAATCCCTTAGTGAGGTTGAAAGTTCCTTGGGCACTGTGGCATCCAGCCCCCACATTTTCATGAGCCCTTGTTTTTTCTTGCTTTGTAGCCTGTTTTACTGGGAAATCTGTTATCCCTGGCACATGAAGCAACACGGTGACAGGGAATGGAGTCCCTCCCACCCAACAGATGTTCCTTGTCCCTCTTCCCATTCCCTTCCCATTCAAGGAGAACAATGCAAATGTTCCCAGCAGGTTGTAGAAGTAACTTACTGGGTTAAACTGGCTATCAAAGTAAAAGCAGCTGTGGGAGGGTTTGGAAGATTTGGGGGTTGGAGAGCTTGGATTAAGGAGGGCCCAAATAATACATGCGAGACCGGATGTGCTGGGAGAACTGCACCAAAATAATGGAAAAAAAAAAAATTGCCACAGGGTTTGGAGTTCTTTTTCTGCATAGACTTTTGGGCTGATTGCGCCTACCAGGTACTGCTGGGCTGGCTGTGAAATGTGCAGATCCCACTACCCCAAAATTATTTGAACACAGGACTTTATAGAAAAACTCCTGGGTGAAGCTTGTACCAGGTGTTGTGAGGACGCAGTTCCAGCTCACAGGGACTCCTCGAGGATGTCGGCCATTGAGCTGCTTGATTTGCAGTGTTGGGGGTTGTTTTCCTTGGCATCTGAAAGTTTGGCCTTTAAAGGAAATCCTCTGGGCCACCCTGGGCTTTTTTGGGGGGGTGAATCCTAGTTTTGGATCCGTTCTTACCTTGATCCGCCCGCTCTCTCGTTTGGATGGCTGCGTCTCTTCTTGTGTTAATTACCTGCTTTTCCTTAATTCCCTCCCTGTACCCGTAGTCTGGAAGGAGCCTGGAAAAGCTGCTCCCTGTGCTGTAGGGTGGGGAAGGAAGGGGGAGTCACAGATTGTCCGGAGACTGACACCGCTGCCACTTTTGTTCCCAGAGCGTTGAAATGCCTGAAGACTTTTGGGGAAATGCACTGAGCTGAGGTGACAGACTCTGCTATTTAAAAAGAATCAAACCTTATCTTAAAAATGGAATTGGAGAATTAGCAACGCACAACTGCTCCTCTTTCTTCTCTCTGCCTCTCTCTGACAATGGCAGGCAGCACTTGGGACAGGAAATCCAGCTCTCCATGTTCCTCCTCCCCTTCCAATGCTGCTGGCTGCCCCCAGGATCCCACAAAGATCCCACAGGCCCTGGAACAGACACACACAGAGTGTAAAATAACCCGAACTAACTGCAGAAGCCGTGAAACAGGAGACCCTTTGCTGCTGCCAATGGAGAGAGAAGTGGGATGATTTGTTGATAAGAGAAGACACAAAAGAAAAGGAACAGAAAATATAATCTATTTAGCATTAATTTATAGCTGTATATATGTTGTACTTTTAAACTATGCAGGGGTTGGATGTTTAAATTATTTTGGTTTCTGCCTGATTTGGGGAGCAGGGCAGCAGGAAACCTCTTCCCAGGGTGTTTCTGCAGGACTTTCCTGCCTGGAAAACAGGAATCCCTTTGCAGTTGCTGTGCTTTGCTCCCGGGAGGACATTCTGCGGATGGGGACGTCCGTACACCTGCTCTTGGGGTTTTGATAAAACCAAATCCCAAATAGGCAGGGGGTCCCAGGGTACAGGGGGAGCCCATCCAGAGCCGTGGCGTGGATCTGCAGTGTCGGCAGAAGCCCCAGGGTCAGCTGAGCGCCAGCGTCACACTCGGGATGGGAAGGATTGTCCTGGATGGATTTTGCTCGTCAGTCTTTGGTTAATTTGTGCACGTAACTCCTTTTTCTGCTGAGTCTGCTTGAATTCTGCTTGGTAATCAGTGGAGAGGGCTTTCCATTGGCCTCTCCCTTTGCTGGGAGGTTTTGTGCCGTGTCCCGCACTCAGGTTCCTCACCCACCTACCCACCTGTGCAGCCTGGGCCTGGCCTTCACATCCCATCTCGTGTTTCCCGGAGGACACCTGGAAAATAGCACAGATCCATAAGGAACGAAGTGTTCCTTTGCTTCTTTTGGAAGAAGTTCTGCTGGGGGAGATCAGGGGTGTCTGATCTGCCCTCACCACCACGGGCAGGACCGGTATGAGGGAATTCCAGGTGAGGAGACACTTCTTGGAAGCAAAGCCAGCACAAGCAGAGCCACCTCCCATGGAATAAACTGGATTATTTTCATTTTTATGGGTTTTTTAATTTTTTTTTTTTTTCTCTGCAGCTCATTTGTGTGTAAAGACATTTCCAGTGAAAATCATCCCCTGGCACAGTCAGGGGAATGAATTAGGAGCATGGCAGCTCCCGGATGGGCTGGCAGAGGTGGTTTTATCCTGTTGTCCCAAGGAATCCATGCACTCTGTCTTGGCTGTTTATTTATTTTGTGAAATCTCAGCCTCCCATTGGCTGCAAGCTGTTATCCCACAGCCACCATGGCTTGTACCTGATTTTAAGGTGTTGGTTTTTTTTTTTTTTTTTCCCTAATGGTTCCTTCACCTTCAGAAGAAATTGGGTGGAAGCTCAGGATTGGAAATGGCACTCAATAGAGGCACAGGGATGACGGGGACAGGGTTAAACTAAAATCCTGCTCACAGAAGGAGCTGGATGTGTTGCCCACTGGCATTCCCTGCCCAGAGCCTGCCTGCCAAAACCTTCAGGTTATTTTTCCTGGTAAATACTCACAGATCATAAGGAAGGAGAAGGCATTGATCCCAGTGGATGCTCACAGAGGCTGTATCACCCGATTTAGAGTTAATTATACAATTGTACATCTATAAATAAATGTTTATAATGTGAAAGGCTCCAGCTGGGTTGGTGTCCTGTGGATCCCTGCTCTAGCCAGCTCTGGTTTTGCAGCTCCTTGGCAGTGGATGGAACCTAGGGTCTTTGCCATCCCAATGGCTGAGAATTCTGGCCCTGTGGGGGCTGCCTTGAGGTGGGAGAGGGAAGGACAGGGAGGGATGGAGAGAAGATGGTGCCCCTGTGAGTCCTGGCAAGGTGACAGTGAATACCCAGCAGGACACCTCTGCTTCAGTCCTATTCCACTGGGATGTTCCCAGAAGGGCTTTCCTCCCCTCCCACTAGCCCCACATCCTCTGGCTGAGCTCTTTTGGGGGATGCCTTATTCTCATCCTAGGTTGCCACAGGCCCGGCAGCATTATCCTGGCATTGGAAGGTGCCCTTTGGACACAAACCCCATCAGGTGGGCAGGAAGGCTTGGGGTGCCTTGCATGCACTTCCTGCTGGCAGTGGCTTGGACACTGCTGGCTGCTGCCCCAACACCTCAGGGATGGATTTGGGATGGGTCTCTTTTCCTCACATAGCTCTCCTTGGGGCAGGCTGGGCCCCCCAGCACCTCCCTCTTCCTCCCCAGGCCCACGCACCAAAGTGCTGGAAGATTTGGATGGGAATTTCCCCCTTTTCCCTTTTTTTCCCCTTCTCTCAGAGGGCGAGGGTGGGAATTTCTCCCCTTTCCCTTTTCTCCCCTCCTCTCAGAGGCCAAGGGTCATGTCCCTGTCATTTCCCCTATGGTGGTGAGTCAGCCCTACCAGCACAGGGCTCATCCACAGCCCAGGTTTTGGGGTGGTGTTGCTGCATTTTGGGTCAGTCCCAGCCCAAAGTGATGGGAGACTCCTGGTTTAGGGCAAAATGTGGGAGGAGAAAATCCCTGAATGGGGTCCCTCCAGGGAGCAAACCCAAACTGCCCCTCCCCCAGCTGGTAAAGAACTTCCTCAGAGAAAAGTGGAAAAAACAATTTTATTTAACAAAGTGCATACAAGTATAAAGAATGAATAATATGAAACTATAAAACCTCTCCTTCTGAAGTGAGATGGCAAATTGAGAAAGTCCTTGCCGTGGGTGTAGCTCGGCTCTCTCTCAGTCTCTCCTCAGTCCCGGTCCCTCCGGCGCTGCTGGAAAATGCCGAGGTCCAGGCCCCGGTGGGCCTCAGGTGCAGCCCCCAGTGCTCCCCTGGGTTTTCAGTCCAGAGCAGGTTTAAACAGTTCCAAGGAAAAAGGAAAAAAACAGTCCAGGGAACTTCTCTGCCCTAGCTAGCTGAAACTAACTAAAAGCAAAAAAAGATCTCTGTCCTGCAGTCTCTCCAAGCCTCCACCGAACACACTGTCTACAGAAGAATGTGGAGGAGTCAGGCAGTTTTCTCAAAACAAACTCCGTGCTTCTCCTTGCTCTTAGAACCAGTCTTAAAGGCACAGGACTCAATAAACAGCACAAAAAGAACAGATGTCTGGGGATACAAGCATCATAAAGTCACTCTAGGACAGAGACACTCTTGAATTTCAGGGTGTGTTGGTCCCTGCCTACTCACCAAAGGTGTGGGTGGTTTGAGCTGCCCATTAGCTCATTAGCCCAAGCTTTTAATTGGAGCGGCTGCCAAAGGCAGGGAGGCATCAAAGGAAGGCAGGTGCTCCAGGAACATCGTCCTCTGACAGGTAGGGAGCCAAGGGGACCCGTCTTCCCCTCATCAATATTTTTGGTAGCAAAAACATGAGAGTTTAGTGATATCCTAGGATTTAAATCCTCATTTGCCTTATTGCTGCAGGTGCCTTCAAAAATCTCCCTTTTCTCTGCTGGCACCTGGGCTGATGCTGGTGCTACAAATAGCCCCATTGACTCTTCCTGGGTCCCAAAATATCCATTTGCCTAACCCCCTGCCCTGGGAGACATTCGATCCAGCCTTGCTGGAAGTTTCTGCACCTTCCAAGGAGATGCCAACCCCAGGCACCTGGAGACACCCCCAAAATTCTCATGGAAAGGCCATTTTGCTATAAATAAAAGCAGTTTCACCTTCATAGCTGGGGCTGTGACTGGGGCGTTCCAGGGGCACGTGGTCCCACATGGAAGGTTGTGCTGGACACCCACAAGACAGAGGTTGTGCCATCACTCTGTGTTGGCTCTTGGGAGTTTTGGTGGCTTGGTTTGTTTGTTTTCTTGGCTTGATAATTAAAAAAAAAATGGGATGTGGAGCCCCTTGCCTTCCCTGAGAGCAGCTGGTGGAGGATGAGCAGGGATCACACTGCTGCTGGCAGCACAAGGAGCAGGGCCACCCCCTTGGGAGCTCGGTATTTAAAAATCCACGTATTTCTGGAGCTATAAATACCACTCCGTGCCTCAGAATACCTCAGCAGGGCTGACGGCACAGCCAGTCCCAGCTGAGCCGCTGGCAGTTCTGCCATCACCACGCCATAAATCTCCTGCTGCACCCTGGGATCAACACACTGCCTCCAGCCTGGGCTGGCACTACTGCCACCCTGGCCAAGGAACTTGGCGTTTGGAGTTCCCTTTTCACCCCTCTCAGTGTCTCCGGGGGTGGTTTGTGATGGATGACCCCACAGGGGATGCCCCTCACGTGAAGAGGGGGATGCTCGAGCATGTGATCCTTTGAGAAATGCTCCAGACACCAAAATTTTAGGGGAAATCCTCCCTCTTTGCAAAATGCGTGTTTGTAAAGGTGCATTTCCAGCTATGTGAGCCTGGCACTGCTTGTGACCCTGACTGCTCCAAGGTGGTATTTACACCAGTGAGCAGCCTCTGCTCCCAACACTCCAGTTATGGGTCATTCATGTCAAAAAGCAAGGGTTTTGTGGAGAAAAGTCTCATCAAAAAGAGTTTGTCTGTCCACACTGATAGTTTGTCCACAGGGGTACTAAAAAAAAAAAAAAAAAAAAAAAAAAAAAAAAAAAAGAAAAATCAACCCAAGGCTGAGTCAGAACAAGCTCACATGTGAATGGAAATGGTTTTTCAGGCTGCTTTTATCCCCGCACCTTCCACGGGCTCCTCGTTTGCCAAGCAGCTTAATTATCCTTGAGTGAAAGCCTCTTCCCCGAGGCCTCTAATGGCAGGTTTGGGTAATTGGCCTGTGTTGCAGAGTGTGTTTGGGGCTGGGGTGTGTTCCCCCCCGGCAGGTGTCACCCCCCTCCTCCTCCTCAGTCCCCATTTGGCCCATTCTTCTGCGTTTCTGCCCAAATTCCCCGCCGTGGCTGCCAGCGGAGGAGCGAGAGCCCCTGGCTGGGTGTTGGGGTGCTCCTCGCTGCGCGTGAGCAGGCCCAGGGCTGGCTCGGGAGCCTGACTCAGCCCCCCTGAGTCACAGCCCCGTGGCTCCCATTAGGAGTGGGCGCAGCGGGATTCCCCACCATTCCCAAAGCCTCCAGCTCCTACCATAGGGGCTGCCCTGAGAGGGAAGAGCTTCCCCAGGCTGCCAGCGGGGAATTTCAAACCAGTGGTTGCATCATCCCTCCCCCAGCAGAGGTGACAACAGGGAGTCGGCGGATTATCAATCAAGACAAGTTTTATTAGAAAAGTAAAAAAACACCCGACACGATTGCATAGGAATTCTCGCACTTGAACATCAAGTGTATGAGTGTAAACTGTAACCAACGAAGTGCCCCCAGCGTGTCAGGGCCGGGGGTCCTGCCCTCCGGCCCCGCGGCACCTCACGCGCCCCGCTCCCACCGCTCTCGTGATCAAAGACACAATTCCAGACCCTGGGAGCCAGCACTGGGTTCTGCCGGCGCTGGCCTTTGCCTTTGATCCGCACCCCCTCGGCTGTCACTCACTGCCACGCTCCCCCTCCCCCTGAGACCCCATTGATTACAATCCTGGTTTACAAAAAAAACCCCCATGATTGATCAGCCATCAGGAGACCAGCATCGCTCCAGCAGCCCCGCTGCCGCCTCCGGGAGCGCGGTCGCCGGGATCATCCCACAATCATTGACGGCGTGAAGCGACCTCTGCCAGGGTCCCGGATGCTTTACGCCAGGGATGTCCCGACACGGGCAGGTCCCCACGGGGGCCTCGGCCTGCCCGAACGATTTCCACCTACAGCCCTACTCCAGCCTAACCTAAACTACAGCGGCTGCCAGGAGCTGCCGCGTTCTGCCCGGCTCTTTCAAAGCACTTGGGAAGTGGCTCCTCCGGCCCGGCCCATCAGCACTCCTCGATGAGCAGCTGCTCGGAGCTGTACAGTTTCTTCTTCATTACCCTGAAGCCCGTACTCAGCTTCAGCGGCGCGAAGGCCGGCCCCGAGGCAAAGAGGCCCTGGATCTTGGGCCAGAGGCGGGAGTCCAGCCGGAGCACCAGGGTAAGCTGGAAGGTGGGCACCACGGCGGGATCGGCTGCGATGTGCCCCACGTCGTGGCAGGCCTTGCCGTACTCCACGCACAGGTCCAGGAGGGCCCCGCGCAGCCCGCAGGGTTCGCTGCACGCCAGGCGCAGAAGCTCCGTCCGCACCTGCGCCCGGAGCTGGGCCGGCATCAGGAGCCGGGAGCAGCGCTTGGCACCCAGCGGGGCCCGGCCCAGCGTGGCCTGCACCACATCCATCAGGTTGGCGCACAGCAGCTCGTCCTCGGGGTCGTGCAGCAGCTCCAGGTCCATGTCCGGCAGGGAGACCACCTCGGCGTACTCAGCATCTGCAGAGGGAACAGAAGCAGGTCAGCACCAGGGGCCCCATGGGTGCGGGAGACACCGATCTCAAGTGTTGAGGGGTGTATCAGGGGTGTGCTGCTGGTTCTGGGAAACACCGATCCAGGGCTTTGGGGGTGTTAACAGGGGCTTGGCGCCGTACCACCCACCCTCTCCACCCAAGGGTCCTCATCCATCCTCCAGCCCTTGAGGGACACGCACTCACCTCCCTCCGAGCCAGAGACGCTGCCCAGAGACTCGCAGTCGGAGGTCTCCAGGCGGCCCCGAGAGCCGCCCGCGAGCCGCTCCCACAGCCCGGGCATGGATCTGGACTCAGAACGACAGAGCACAACCCCAACTCCGCCGCCGCTCTGCCCGCACCTCCCGTGCCCCACCCTTATATAGGCACGGTACGGCGGGCCACGCCCCCTCCCCGTATCCGCCAATGGGAGCGCGGGGCACGTCCGCGGCGTCTCTCCTGCCCGGTGACAGCGGGAATACCACGCCCCCTGCTTCGAGTCACGCCCCTCGCGGGCAGGCCACGCCTCCTGGCGGCCGGCGTGGCCCCGGGCGCGGCAAGCGGGACCCGCGGTTGCGTCAGGGCCGGCCCGGGTTCCGGGGCTCCCCCAGCCCCGCACCCCCCCCGGGCCCGGACAGCACCCCTAGGCACCCCCCCAGCGCCCGGGCTCACTCCCGCATCCCCGGGGCCAGCCCATCCCTCACGTTCCGTAGGGGAAGGGGACACCCGCTGTGTCCCCGCGGTCCCCGAGCCCTCCCAGGGCCAGGAAAGCAATGAGGGTTCCCCTGTGGGTTGGGGTTTGATCCGCCTCGTCTTCCAGGGGCTGTTTGCGTGATGGCACCGGCGCGGCCGGGTCCTGCTGCCCTGGCATGGGATGGGGCTGAGCTCTCCCGCCCCGCTCCAGGGACAGACCGAACCGGAGCCCACGGGTGATCCCGGTGTCCCGCTCGCTGGCCTTGTCCCGGTTTCTTAGGGCAGCAACGGATGGTGGAGCGAAACTCGTTGAAGATCAAGGGGTGCGGGGGCAGGGCACGACCAGGCTGGGATAGGGTTTTGCTCGGTGTCAGGCTGGGGGTGATCCCCATCTGCCTTCCCTGGTGTTTCCTAAAAATGGGCCAGGACACGCCCGAGACTCCGCTCTGGCAGCGCGTCCCCCGCAGCCCCGGGTCCTGCGTGCCGCTCCCCGCGTACGTGACCTTTCCAAAGCCAGACCCTGAGGAGCTCAAGGAGCCGAATTGGAGATAAAGGGCTTTGTTTGTCCTCCCGCTGCGCTGTACGCGGCTTTATCGGAGGGGCTGAAGCCACCCCGGGACCTATCTCGGCTCCTGGCCTTCCCGAGCTGAGATTGTTAAGAGCCCGGCGATAAACACGGTGCAGAGAACACGATGGACAGGAGCGAGGGGAGTCACCCACCCACTGCCTGTGACCTCCCACCCAAAAGGTGCAGAGGGTCTGAGCCCGCCAGCTGAAGCTGCTTTTTAGGGATCAGACAGTGAACCCATCAGCATTTTGGGCGTGGAAGTCCAGGCTGGGGGAGTGGGTAGCGTCCCAGGGAGCAGAGGAGATGTGTGGGGAGTTGGGAACAAGTCCTGGCTTGCGCCTGCAGCTTGCAGAGCTACTCCTCGGCTTTTTGGGACGAAACATGAACAATCCTCCAACCCCAGCTGTTAAAAATACACCCCAGTATTTGCACACTCAGCTGGATGGTGCTTGGGATCCTGTTTTTCACAAAATGTAACCTGTGGGTTATTTCTCCCCACAGCCACCAAGTCATTGGTATGAACATCGGCTGGATGAGGCTGAAAATAGATGAGGATCTATCTACTGGTTTGAAGGGGTCAAAACAGGGAGAAAGCAGCAAATAAACAAAAAAGAGGTAAAGGACCACAGGGAAGGCACCTTGCTAAAAATAAGCTGGAATTCTGGAGCCCAGCATAAATATTTTTCTTTCTTTGCCATAACATCTGGTAGGCAGGGGAGCAAGCAGCTTTGGTGTGATGGCAAGTTTTAAAGGGAAATGTAATTTTTGATCCCTGCAATAAAATAATCCGGAGGGGAGGGGAGGGAGTGTGGGGCTGGCAGCTCCTTCTGCTTCCCAAAAGAAGCTGAGATGCAGGCCACTTCCCTGCAGCAGGCCCTCTAGGAATGGTTTTGGGCTGGAAAGTAAAGTTTTAGCTACAGTGTTGGTAATCCCTGCACTTCCCCTCCCCTGGTCCTGCTGCTGGCAGTAAACCCAGTGTGGTTTCTGTAGACGAGCAGTGTGTCTTTCCCCCTGACCTGCTGTCCTTTCTAGGGGAGCAGAGATTGAGGCTTTCTGGACAGTCTGTTCCCAGCCAGCTGTGCCCGTTCCCATCTGTGATGAGATTTACTCGATTGTTCTGATTTCCAGCCTGGCTTTGCAAAGGGTTAAACAGGAGCCGGAGGAGCGGCTGGCATTGAGGAGGGTCCTTGGCTGGGCCCCTGCCTGGGATGTGCTGAGTTCAGCTCTTTTGCAGGCTGCAGCAGGAGGAGCTGGGAAGAAGGAGGAGGAGGAAGAGGAGGAGGAGGAAGAAGGGAGGAGATGTAATAAGGGACTCAGCGAGTGCCCTGGCTCACATCGGGTGCAAACTGTGCCCCCTGTATGGTGGGGAGCAAATTCCTGCCCCATGGGCTGAGTGCAATGGAGGAGTCCCTGGCTTCATGTTTTTTCCCAGCAGCTCTGTGGGCCAAAAAGTCACTCTTAGGTAAATTTACACACTGTTTTGGAACACTGGGTTGGCACAGATGCCAGTGGAATCCTCTGTGTCCAAGTAACAGAAGGGCTGAGGCCATGGTTTTTTTACTGTGCCCCCTAAGTGCCTGGTGGGGTAGGTGTCCTTTACACCGGGTCCCTGGTTATGGCTGGGGGTGACAGGCACACGGGGGGTGACCCTGCATCTCCTGAGCCCATGGCCAGCTCTGACAGGTGAGCTGTGGCTGCGTGGGACGCGGTGGCAGGTTCTGGTGCGCTGCTGGCTGGGCAGGTCTGTGACACAGCCAAACCTTCCGGGCTCTCACCCCTGGGACAAGCAGCTGCAGGAGCCGGGCGGGGGAACAAGGAACGTGCATCCAGGAGGGCAGTGGGCAGGTTTTGGCAGCTGAGATGCCAGGTTGAGTGCTGGGTCGGCACTGTATGCTTCACAGAGTGTAGGCTGTGAAACTCATCTCCCCTTGGGTGCTTCAGGGAGAAAGATAGCAGAGGGTGCTTCTGGGGGTGCTGCCCCATACTGCTGCATCCTCAGTGTTGGGAGAGGCCGTCCCAGTGGGCGGCCTGCCCGGGCAGCGAGGCGCGTGCCTTGGCGCAGTGGCCTGCGCTGGGGCCGTGGCCAGCAGCGAGAGGAGCTAGGGAGGGGAGGTGTGAGCGGGGCCTGTGCCGGTACATAACGTTCTCCTGCGAGCACCCACAGGAAAACCAACCAGCAGCCCTGAATGAGGCTCTTTGTTCAGCTTTTTTTTTATTTTCCCTCCCCTCCCCTCATCAACTTTTTCTGGCAGCTGCCGGGCTCCCTCCCTTCTGCGGTCTGCACCCAGCTGAATGGCCCCCAAACTCCTGGGACCCCCGGGGCGAGGGGGACATGGAGCTTCCACACCCCAAGGAGAAATATCCACCACCAGCTGAATGGCTGCACTGATCTGCAAAGCAGGAAATAGGTTGGCCTGCGAAATTCCAGCTGCCAGGGAAAACCTGGGTTTGGAGGAGGGGGAGTGTGGAAGGTTTTTGCCCATGCGGATCCCTCCAGTTCTCCCTGCCTTACATAAAGTGTTTACTGAGCAGGAGGAGGGAACAGCCAACAACATGTTTTTGCATTCGTAGTACTGTACAGGGTGAACTTTTCACTTCCTCTCAATGGGTCTCACACATGTCTATTTTGGTGCTGGGCACACATACAAACACACCATGTACAGCACAGAGCTGGGACGTTCCCTGCTCCTGCTCTGTCCCAGCACAAGAAACTGCTGGAAAACAAAGAATGGGAGGAGGACAAGGGGGATAAATCTCAGCCCCACCACGTTTTGGAGCTGGATGGGAAAGTCTGGACAATGCTCGGGCACTACATCCCCTGGGCAGAGCTGCTGGCGCTGAGCCCCTGGCATCCCTGGAGGGCTGGCAAGGTGGAAAAGTTTCCCAAGCTGAGCAGTGAAAAGGAAAAGCTCTTTCTGTGCCTGACTGTGCTGCATCAATGAGCAGGGAACACCGGGTGTGAGGGGGTTTGGGGGATCTGTTGCTCCATTCCCAAACCCCCAATGATACAGGATGAGGATTGGCCAAGGTAGTTTTAGGTGGCTGGAGTAAGCAGAATTAAAATAAGTGCCACCAATCAAACAAAAAAGTGGAGGGCTGAAGCACTCCCTTCTTTCCCGAGCAAGCCCATCTGGGATAGAGTTTGAATCCCGCCTGCCGTCACGTTTGGAGTGCTCCTGGCCACAGAGCTGCTGACTGTGCAGGAGGCCCCCGCAGAGCAGGGCCTGGCAGCCCTCCAAGGCTGGGGAGGAGGTTTTCCGGGCTGGGGCCGGGGCCGGGGCAGCCAGCGTGGGACAATCTCCGTTGAGCTGCAGCCCTACGTGAGAACACTCCTGCGCCGCTCCGGCAGCTGCACGGTGAATTTCCATGGATCCAGAACTGCGGCTTCACCTGCGGATCAGGCAGCACAGGGCTCTGGATTGCCCAGACCTGAGTCTGGCACTGAAATGGATTTATTAACAGCAACAAACACAGAAGGTGACTGTATACTTCCCCCCCTCAGTTTTAGCTAATTGCTGATGATCTAAAATGGGAATGGATCCCAGTTTATCTGTTTCAGTGCAGATGTGGCTGGGCTGAAATAGTGAATAAAAAATACAATAATCTTGTAAGATGTTGAAAATGGAAAAATCAGGCATCTGGAGCAGTAAATCAAATAATTGCTTGCATACGGTGCTGCTCCTACCCCCTGCTGGCCAGCAGAGCTGTGGGGCAAAGGCTCTCATCCATGGAAAATCAACATGTTGAAATGGTTACGCCAGAACCTGGAAATCCAGTTCCCTCCAAGAACAGAAGTGAAGTACATCCAAAAAACAAGATGATTAAAGTGGATGGGTTTAAACTAGGGTCTTCTTCTCTGGCTGAGTTGAACCAGGATTAAAATCTGACTTAAATCAAACCACTTTGAGCATGGTTTGGTTGCTCTCACATTGAACTTCAGTCTACCATCATGACAGTCAATCTGCCTCCTTAGCTCCCAAACAGCTGATTGTTTCCCTCAAAAAACCAGATAAAGAGTTTCAAAGACAGAGTTATTTATTGTCACAGAGAAATCTAATACAGAACAAAGAGGACAAAGTTTCAGGGTATTAAAGAAAGAGCTAGTCAGCACTATCAGAGAAACGGCGATGAAGAGGAAATGGCTTGGGCAATGACCGAGGCACTGCTGGAGGAGGTGACACTGCTTGGCCCCTCACCTGACCCCAAGACAGTTTGTGTCCATCCCTCAGAATGATGGCTGGGGCTGAAGAGTGCTTCTGGCATTTGCTCCAGAGGGATTCCCCACTCACCCAGCACTCTGGCTGTGCTCCAGCGGGAACCTGGACCGAGTTACAGGGTCACCCTCCCCTCAGCTGCACCGTCCATGTGTCCCCCTCTGTAAACAATATGGAGATTCTCCAAGGGCTGTACGGCTGATCCTGCCTCCTAAGTTACAGAAACCAAGTCCTGCCAGCCTGTAAGGACTTACAGAATCCCCTAATTTCTGTTTATTGGCAGCTTTACAGGAGATCCCCACGCTCAAAAAAACCCAAAGCCCCATCCTGCCGATGCAGCTGTCAGCATTTGATAAATGGGGGGTGTGTTGAAGCCAGGCCAAGGAATGTTTTTTCTTCTGCTCCCTGACAGCAGTGATCCAGACATGCTCAGCTCAAGGAGGGAGTGAATCCCAGGAGCTGCTCGATTGGCTTGTACCTCCACTCATCTGCCTCCAGCTCTTCCACCAGACTGGCAAGTTTTTCCATCCTTGCAACTTGTTGATCTGTGAGGAGTTCAAAGGTAACTGTGGTTTACAATGGCAGTGCAATTAAACCTTTCAATTAGATGCAAATTCCCAGCTGTCAGTGGGGAGCAGGGCAGAATAAAACCCATGTAGCTGAGTTTGAATCCAAACCTCTGTGCAAAAAGCAAGGAGAAAGCCGGGACAAGCTTTTCTGCCCCAGTGTGTGTTTACCCATCCCTGCCCGTGCCGTGTACATTCAAGTTCTAACAGGGCAACATCAGGCCCATTAATGTATGGGGGTGAAAACAGGATGAAGCTCATTTCATAATGCATAGATATTTATAGCGCAGAAGAACAGAGAAGTTCAGATAGGGCTTGGTCAGCCCACGGTAGAGATGGGTGCAGCAGGAGGAACTGTGCTTTTGATGAAGGTCCTTGGAGGAATGTGCATGAGTGTGGCAGAGAGGCTCAGCAACCAGAGCCTGCTAATAAGAGGAAGGTCCCCAGACAACATCTTCCTCTCAGATTTATTTATAACCAGTCGTGTGTTGGGCACACAGGGTCCATTTTCAGTTAAATGTGCTGCGGTGGTGCAGAGATGGGAATATCCCTTCTCCCAGCTCTGCTGAAGTCTAACAGTGCTGTAAGCTCACTGCAACCTCTTGGAGAGACGGCCCAGGGCTAGCAAGAGGCGTAACAAATTCCGTGCGATTTATGCTGACTGCAGCAGTGGGTGCTTTTAAGAGGGACTGTTCTCACTCCACCTCCTGCACCCTTTTGGAAACTGTCAAACAAACAAGCCAAGAAATTATAACCTCCATCGGTTTTTTTAAGCCCTTCACCTTTCTTACAGGGAGCAAACAGGAAGGTGCTCCACAGTTCCAACGGCTGGTGTCTATCAGGGTGCCAGGCTGTGTAGCAGCCCCTGGTAGCTACAGCCACAGTAGAGCTGTGAAAACAATGGCTCTGGAGTTCAGCTTTCTGGTGCAGAAATACAGGATCACAGCCTTGCAAGTTGCTGCACGCCCCCACAACTAGAGGAAGACAGGAAACTTCTCCAGTCAGAGACAACAGGTGGAAGTACCATTCTGGCTGACAAGAGGCGGGGACCAGAAAGGATGTGACCCTCAAGCAGCAGACAGGATCTGCTGCTGGGCTCTGTGAGAACCAAAGCCGTGATGCAGCCAAGCCCATCGCTGGGTCACAGGCACCTGGGTGAGGGCAAAGGGCCCGTCAAGGAAGCAGAGGTTCAAACTGGATGTCAGGCTGCTCCCTGGAGAGGCAAGGAGTGGACTCAGCCCTGTCACGCCATGCCACGCCACGCCACGCCTGGCCACCTCCTGAGTGCCTCTGGAAACCTCACTTGACCCTGCCAGGGCCACAAGGGCTCAGCAGAGAAACAAAGGTGGAATGGAACGTCTCTCTGCCCCAGGCCAGAGAGACAGTCAGCGCTGGGCTAAGATCAGAGCGTGGGTGTTTCCTGCCCAGAGCCTCCTCCTCCAGCCGCACCTTGTGCTGCCACACAGCCATGGAAAAACAAGCTTTGGGAGGCACAGCCCATTCCCACCCAGCTGCTGTGGGCTCTCGGTGCTTTGCATAGGGCTTGCAAAAGGACTCAGTGGTGGCCTGACTTAGCATTCAGTCTGCTTTCTTGTGGCTGGCACTCAAGAGCAGGTCAGGCTTTGCCCCCGCCACCTTCCCCAAGCCACACGTGGCTGGCGCTCGGCACTTACCATGCTTCACTTGCTTTAATGTCGATGCAACCTGAAAGCTGAACACAGACTCACAGAGGAACCTCTCAGAGCCATCTGTAAACAGAAAAAGAAGACAGCTGAACCCCAGAGTTTGAGGCTGAGCAGCCTTCAGTGCCCCGACCTCTTAATTTTATTTTTGAGGTGTGGGTTCCCTCTTGCTTCATTCCGACACTTTCCTCTGTGCTGAGTGCGGCCCCTGTGACCCTGCACAGGGCTTTGGCTGGTTCCTGATGCTACCTGGGAAGACATCCCAGGTGGAATTCTGTTACATCCCCTTTGACAAACAATTAGTCCATTAGGACACTTTAGTCCATTTTAAATAAAAGTTAAACTAAGGAGAAGCCAGGTAATGTTGTGGCAGTCTTTGATTTCCTCAGGGCTCAGATGCTTGTGTCCTTAGAATGCTTGGGGATTTTGCACAGGCTCAGACCATAACCCTACACATAGTTTCAAATAATGTGTATCTTGACATCCAAGTCAGTAATTGATCATGCAAGTGACTCATAAATAAAGCAATCTGGAAAACACAGCTAATTGTGTACCAAGTACTGACTTACTTTATATTGTCTCCTTCTAAAAAAAAAAAAAAAAAAAAATACTATGGGTTTATTTAGAAACAAGCAATATGGTTAAAGTAGCAATAAAAATCAGTCAGTGGGAATTTTTGAAGAGGAAACTGCAGCTTCTCCACTGGAAGCTGCCTGATGAAAGAACGAGCGTATCACCTTTGGTGGCAGAAATTTAAAAGCCGACCAACACAGGGACAGTGTTTGGTTGTTGCTGCCACCCAGAGCAGACAAACTGCTGTGTTCCCAGTAAAGAGGTCAGCCCAAAGCACAATCCATTTAAAGCTCTGTGCCATAACAATATGGAGAGCAGTTTCAAAGGCAAAACTCTGGAAAAATCTAATCTAAAGCTGAACTCCAGGGAAGAGCTGGTCTTTCACCATGCTCAGAGCTTCCTCTTACAAGTGCTGCCCCAAATGAATTGTGGCGACATCAGCAAGAATTTTTTCACAGAAAACATTGGAAGGGACTGTCCAGGATGGTGGTGGAGTCAATGTCCCTGGAGGTGTGCAAGGAACAACTGGATGTGGCACTCAGTGCTCTGCTGCTGTTGACAAGGTGGGGATCGGTCACAGGCTGGACTCAATGGTCTTGGAGGTCTTTTCCAACCTAAGTGTTGGATTCTCTCCTCTGATTCCCTGTCTGTCCTGTCGAGTGGCTCTCAGGAGGAACAGCTGCCTGTCTATCTGGTAACACAAAGTGTTTCATTACTTTAATTTGTTTTGAGGCCTCGCTAAGTTCTGTGAGCAAACCTTTAGTCATAATTACTTCAATAGCCTGGCAAATGGGCTCTAATGTGTAATGAAAACAACCCTTCAATGGCGCAGCCATCAGCTCCCAGCTGCACTCTCCTGCCATAGGGACACTCCAGCCTCAGTCCCAGCCATCCCACAGTGACAAGAGAAGTTCAAGGAGAGCAGACAAAGACTCCGGTTTAACTTTGTCACCAGGAGGACCTGCCCTTCCTCCTTCACGCAGAGCTAGCTGGGCTTCTCCTTCCACAATCACGACAAAGCCAGTGGCAGGATGCAGACACCCAGATACAAGCTGGAAGGGAGAGAAGCTGCCTCCTGGACTAACCCAGTCAAATCCAACCCAAAGCAAGAAAATTACTTCTTTTGCCAAGAAAAACACTCCTATCTCAGCTATCCGGCAGTAATCCCTGCCTGACATCAAAGGATTAACTAACAATGAGCAATTAAACACCATCATGTTCCCTTTCAGGTAGATGCTTCCTGGTCTGAAGTGTTGTCATGGAGCTAAAAAGCTGGTGACTGCCAGAAAAATCACTTCCTCATGAACAACTGGTAGGAAAGCTGGGACCAGCCAAGCCCTGGTGCTTCCTTTCTACCTCCAGCTTTTGCCAGTGGGGTGTGAAATTTAGCGACCTGGAGGAGGAGTGGGGAAGGAGAAGGGCAGGAGCAATCACCTTCCAGCATCTCCCCGGCTCCTTTGGGATAAGTGAAGAGGGCTTTCCGGGGCGGTGCCAGGTCCGAAACGCTGAACCCCGACCCTGTCACTGAGCTGCCACTGACTCCGCCGGCTGAGGAGGATGAGGAGGAGGCTGCCATTGCGTCCTAGCCCAGCCTGGGAGGACAAAGAGCAGAGCCTGAGTTAGGAAGGGTGTCTCAGAGTTCCACAGGGTGCAGGGCCAGCGGCCACACATTTCCAAGGATGGATGAAGGCAGTGAGGATGAAGCCGCCTCTGCTGCCCCAGAGCATCCAGGCTGCCCTGCACATGTGGGAGAGCGGCCTGAGCCCACTGTGGGGATGGGTACAGAGGTGTCACACCGCAAAACTGAAGGTAAACCCCACTCCCACCCCTTGGAATTCCCCTGGGAATTCATCCAGAGTGTGCACAAAAATAATGACGTACGGGTTGCTGGTCTGAATTTACTGGCCTTTACCTGCCCTGGTGCTTGTCCCGCTCCCCAGGGTCATAAAAGGCGGGGTTTCTTTCCTTTTCTTCCCCCTGCTTGTTTCCAGGAGTGCAAACACAGAAGCCCTGCTGCCTCACAAAACCTGGAAGGCTGCGGGACTGCCAATTCCAGTGCCACATCCTGCATGGAGCCACGCCATGCCTAACTTGCAGCAGCTGCTTTCTGCACTACTCCAGACATGCTTTTGCCTTTCAAACACTGTATTTGACTTAAACTGGCAATGCCTGAGGATCCATCTGCCTGTGCAGCACAATTTCGGCTGCCTCTCGCACGCTCTCTTCTCAGCCTTGTTTTTAAGAGGTACTGGGTTTGTCATGACACGGGACTTAAAACTCATCATGAACCTCTCTGATAGTAAAAAAGGTGTCACTTGGCCCTTATCAGTGACAGCACTTGCTGCTCCTCCAAATACTTATACTTCCAAATTATCCTGCCCATTTCACTCATTTCTGTTACTGTATTTAGTACGCTTCTGCAGGCGCTGTAGGGTACACAGACTGTGCCCTTGGAAAGCACTCAAGGATTCTGTGGAGGAAATGGGGTTTTAAGACCTTAGAGTTCATCTCATTCCACCCCCTGCCATGGGCAGGGACACCTTCCATTGTCCCAGGTTGCTACAAGTCCCATCCAACTTGGCCTTGGGCACTTCCAAGGATTAGACAGCCACAGCTCCTCTGGGCAACCTGTGCCAGGGGCTCGCAGGGAATAATTTCTTCCCAATAGCCTACCTAATCCTGCCCTGTCGGTGGGAAGCCGTTCCCTTTGTTCTGTTCCTCCGTAACACAGAGAACTGCAGCTCACAGGAGGCTGGGGGCTTACGGGCCATGAAGAAAAATGCCTGCATAAAACAAACTTTTACTTTTGCTATGCTACACCCAGCAACACCTCCCTCAGCAAACCCTCAGGCTCAGCTCCTTGCTCGCAAGGGAGGTGCCACAATGGTTTGCGCTGAAACGATGCCAGCCGGGACTCGCAGACCCGACAGATTCCTAAGTGTGGCTGCAGGGGGTTTATTTTAAACAAACACGGAGGAGAGGAGGCGGCAGGTCGGGGCGATGCCTGGGCCTGTTAGAGGAACCTCCAGCCAACGCCTCAGGCACCTCAGGAGCCGCCATCTTGGCGGGGGCGGGGAGCCCCATTGCCCGCGCTCCCTCCACTGGCCACGCCCCCAGCGCTCATGGACACGCCCGCCGCAGTGACCGCGCCTCCTCCACCGCCCTACCGCCCAGGGCCCCGCCGAACCGCTTCGCGGTGCATGCGTAGCCCCCGCGCCGCCGCAGCTTCCCCGTTTCTCGCGCGCTCATCCCGTCGCCCTTCACCTTCCCGGGCCTCCTCCGCCTCCCGGCGCTTCCCGGTCCTGTCCCGAACCCTGTCTCCTTCACCTGGCAGCTCGGACGGCGGCACGGTGCGGACGGCGCGCGTGGCCGCGCTCGCGGTGCATGATGGGGCGGGCGCGCGCGCGCTACTTCCGGCAGGACGCGTAGGGGGAGTGGGAAGAAAATGGCCGCAGCGGCGGTGATGCGGGTATGCTTCGCTGCTCCCGCCGCATTCCCGCAGAGGTGTGAACATAACGCCGAGGGGTACTGTTGGTGCAGTACTCTCGGCGCCCCGGAAATTTGCGCGGTGGCGGCCCTGCTGGTGTCTCTGCCGCCCTCCTCGGGTGGCGGTTCCCGCGGATCCTGCCCTAAGGCTACAGCCCCAGCTGCGTTGTGCCTCCCGCTGCGGCCGCTCACTTTTCAAAAGTCCTGTGTCAAGAAATTGTGACATCAATGTGTTAAAAACATAACACCCCCAAAAAAGCCTGTGTGGAAGCAAAAGCCCCAGTGACTGGTCTTTCATGGCTTTTTCTGTCAGTGTGTGCAGTTTTCCTCCGCACTACTTCCCTTGAATTGCTACAGGAATTACTATTACTGAAGTGTAAGGTTCTTTACTCTTCTGTGTAAGTTGAGATGATTGTGAATCATTTCAGAAGGTGGGGCTTGAACTGAGGGGATAAGTATTAACCTTCTCAACCTGATGCCACTGTAATAAACGTTAGTTGCTTCTGAGGCAAGCTGTTAATTTTTTCCTGTTTTGTTGCAGTGGACAGGTAAGCCTTCTGACAAAGGTCAGGTTCTTTTGGTGGAAACTGTATTTTCTGAGTAACAGATTCGGGTTTAAAATTGAGGCAACCAATATTAAATTAACCATGCAAGTGAAAGTAGAAATTCAAGTGCTGAAGGTGTGAAGTCTCTGACAGAACACTGCTGGTTCTTTGTTTTAGCACCATTAAATGTTCTCCACTCTAAACATTTTTAACTCTGTCTCAGCTAAAGCCCAAAGAAGCAATGAATTGTCACACTGACTGAGGTTACAGTGAGTTTTAGCTGAAACCTGAGTTTCAGAGTTACATACCTTACACTGCTTAAATTTCCTGTTTTCACTTGATTGTGCTTTACGTATTTGTGGCTTCTCATAGAATTACTCTTTGACTGAAACACATAAGGTTTGAGGAGCTGTTGCCTTTCTGAAGACTCTGCGTGGAGTAGTAGAATCTTTTAGCTCAAGGAGGGGAGGCTGAGATTGAATATTAGAAATTGTTCTCCTATGAGGGTGGTGAGGCCCTGGCACAGGTTGCTCACAGAAGCTGTGGCTGCCCCATCAGAGCCGCCTGGGATAATGGAACGTGTCCCTGCCCAAGGCAGTGGTCTGGAGCGAGCTGAGTTTTAAGGTCCCTCCCAACCTAATGTGCAAAGAAACACCAAAAGCAGCTTTTCCTTGGCCTGAGTTAGCATAGCTGTCTTTGTTGTTGCAGTAGGAGGAGGAGCAGGATGGATGTGCTGCGGCCCCCCTTGATAAGGATTGAGGGGCGAGTGTACCGGAAAAATCTCATTCAAGAGCAGGCCTTCCCACATGAGGAGGAGGAGGACTTTTATGCAGGTAAGGAGCGATGATCAGGAGGTGTAATCATCAAGGCTGGGGACCTAGGGAGCTCTCAGTGTCATCTCTGATACCTTTGTGAGCACAGACACCTGCCCATGTGGCAGATTGAGGTGTTCACACAGGACAAAAAGGCTTTGTGTTGATCCCAGATGATCCTGCTGCCCGAAGTGGAAGCCGTCCCAGTTATTCTGAGTGGGTTGGCTGACTGTGCTGCTGACTGTTTAGTTTGCTTGCTGACTGTGAAAGATTTCGATGGAAAGGGAAAACCAGATTAGCTCTGTAGAACCTGTTTTTCCCAGGTTTCTTTCTTTTCCTTGCCATGATTATTTGCAGATATGGCAGGTATGGGAGCTGCTTGCTAATGACCCTCTATCCTTGCAATGTTTATGCCTTTAAAAACTGGCCTACTACAGTGCAGCTTTTGGAAGGTATTACCTATGTTGGAGACAAAATTCTTCCTGGCCTGATGTGTTTTACTTTGTCTTTCCGCCTGTATGTTCGCTGTAGTTGTGTGTGAGTTGTTGTGGGCACAGAAAAGCTCCAGTGTTACTTTCAGAGTACTTTTCAGATGGGAATGTGGCAGTTGTGTCCTGTTTCTTCTCCCACCTTGCCTTTCAGTGGATTGCACTAAGCTTTAACAAGGTGCTTTCCATCCAAACTCATCCCTGTTTGTGTTGGAAAGGGCATAGGAAGCACAGCTTCTTTCAAGATGTTCTGTGTGATCCGTGCACGACCAAACGGCCTGTGGATGAAAGATGCCTCTGTTCCTCTGAGGCTGTTTCTAAATCACTGGCTTGAACCCTCGGACCGAAAGTATCCCCACCTCTTATCTGTGTTCTTCTGCAACCCTGAATTTCTGAATTGGCTGCCAGAAGAGATCATTCCTGCTGCATGGGAATTGCACAAACTCCAGCTGAGAAAAAACCTGGGCTGTAACTACCTGCTTCCTGCACCTCCCAGCCGGCTGGATTTAGAAGCAGTTGTTCTGTGTTCTGGAGCTGGTAATGAGGTGATAAATAAAAAGCAGTTATCCACTGTGGAGGGGAGCCCATTCCTTCCTTCATTTAACCTTGAAAGAAGGCTGGGAGGAGACTGTTGTCCTCCATAAAGCACTGCCTGACTTCGCAGAGGTTGTGCAAGGTCTGATGTGGTTTTCCCGGTAGGCCGTGGTGACTGCATGGATGAACCTGGCGATGCCTTTGTGGTGGAGGAGACTGAGCGAGGCTTCCGGTGCCGGGTGGAGGTTCCCAGCCCTTTATACAAGTGAGCCTCTGTGCTTTGGTTTTATTTGATTTGCTGCCAGTTGAGGAAGAAGTTGAGCACAGAATATTTATTTTTTGAGGCTGGGGTGAGTGCTGGGTCTCTGGAATGTGCTCCATGCTCTGGGTTTGAGTACTGGGGAACGGGAGATTGGCAATGGCCTTTCTGGGCAGTTGGGCCTCGCTTGACTCCTCACCGTCTCCATGGTAGGGACGGTACGTGGTGCTTGCTGGGTGGCAGGTGTGTCTTTGAGCATCTCTTGAACATAAAAGCATCAGGGAAGGTGGAAGAAGGAAGGGGAGGAAAAACTGAAGCAAGCAGCCTGGCAGGGGGATTTTGTGGAAGTTTTTCGAGAAAGCACACATGACTGGAATTGGGTATTGACTCCAGTCCCTTGTTTACTGGGGAACCTATAGTGTTCAAAGTTTTATCTAGTTCTTTTTGACAAATTTATTAATTGAATAGTTTTGTTGAAATAATAGAGAAGGAAAAGTGGTCCATTGTGTATTTGAATGCTGGGAAATGACTACCTTGAGCAAAGCAAAAAGCAGAGAAAGCGCCCTTATTTCTTCCTCAGCTGGGAAAATGGGAAAAGAGATGATCTTGCAGCTCTCCCAGCTGATGGAGAGGCTGTGGCAGGATGTGGTGGGCAGAGCTGTTGTGGACCTACCAATTTACTTTAACTTAAACCATTTGTGAGCCATAGCTCAACATTATCCCAGGCTGGGCACATATGAAGTCCTGGGTATCACCTCTGTGCCTGGATGTGGTACTGCACGTGGAGCTGGGTATGTGCATCCCTCCAGCACAGAGGATCCGGGTCTGGACGCACGTGAAGGAGAGTGGCTCAGTGTCACTGTGTGAAGGAAGCTCTTGCACTTTCTGCCTCCAGGTATATCATTGGGAAGAAAGGGGAAACCAAGAAGAGGCTAGAAACAGAGACTCAAACCTCCATCAGCATTCCCAAGCCTGGAGTGGAAGGAGAAATTGGTGAGTGGAATACACATAAAATGGATGTGCTTTTATCTGCTCTTGCTCAAGTACAATTAAAGGAGGGAGAGGGTACAGGAGGTGTTTTCCCTTTAATTCCTACTTCTAACACAGCACTGACTCACTTTTTGGCCTTGGGAAAGTCACTTCACTTTTCTCCTGAGTTCATTTTTATTGTCTATAAATCCTTATAAAACAGCGTCAGGGTTTTTTTTTTTAAAAAAGTCTCTGGGCCTTTAATGACTGGCTTGAGAGCTTGGGTCCCAAATCTGTTAATTTTTTTTTTTTTTAATTTTGCTTTTAAAATAGTATTTCATCAATAAGAAACTGAAATAAGCATTCAGAGAAATACCTTGTTTATCTGTGTGCAAAATAAACATCTGCATGTGCTTTAATATGAGAAGGGTTGAGGTGACATTCCTGACTTTCTGGTGCTGTCACTAGGTCCCAGCAGTGAGAGCAGGGCTTCTTGTAGCATATGTTCTCTCTCATCACTTACATGGATTTAAAAAGAAAGGAGACCTTGCTCATCAGGGCTGACCCATGTGGGTTCTACCAGGGCAGGTATTTGGAAGGTTCCTTAGGGTATACTGCAGAGATTACTGGCATGGTGTGCAGGGATGTTTGTGACAGAGCTGTGAGGATGAAGTGCTGGGAGGAGCCCACTGTGATGCTGCATAGGAACATGGTGGTGCTTCTCCGGGAGCGGGTCTTGACTTCTTCCCAAGATCTGTGAAGGACTGTTAGGCAGGTTGAGAGATGTTGAAAACATGGAATAATAGGAAGCCAAGAAAGTTTTGCTCTTTGCTCTTCTTTCTTTTTGAGCTCAGGTGTTTTCTGTTTGGTGCCTTGAAGTGCACGCACAAATGACACAGACCATCTTGATCCTTGTTAGATTTCCTTGGCATTTTCACTCTGATTGCCTATATGAAATCTTGAAATAATGCTCTAGAAATCTGAAGGGCCCCTGAATTGATGGGCTCTCAGTTACTGTTTTTTAGGCCCTCAGAGCTGACTTTCTGGACAGCAGAGGGATGCTTTTGATGGTATCATCCTGTCGTTGCTGAGGAAAGCACAGCCATGTCAGGCACTTTTAAGTCAAACAGGGAGTCTGGCAGGTTTTTCAGTGTGTGGTTGGGGGTTTTGATTCCTACTGCTTCCTCGAGAAGCTGTGACTAAAAGCAGAGAGCTTCAGGAAAGCAGAGAAGTGTTGCTGTGTTTCCCTGCAGTGATCATGGGGCAGCACCGGAGCGGCGTTGTCTCTGCCCGGACACGGATCGATGTGCTCCTGGACAGCTTCCGCAAGAAGCAGCCCTTCACACACTTCCTGTCCTTCGCTCTCAACCAGCCTACCATCCAGGAGAAGTTCCTGCAGTTCAAGGAGCAGGTGCTGGAGAAGTGCTCAAAGGTAGGGATCCATGTGAGGATTAGAGTGCAAAGTGCTGTTTCATTTATTGAGAGAGCTCTTTGGCATTTTCCTTGAAGGCCTTATTCTATTCTGTTTCCTAGGAATGCATTTTCAACAGGCGCTTTACTTAAATTAGCAGATCTGCTGTGCATTTGATGAGTGCTGTTCTGAAATTTTGTGAAAAGTGGAATGGTTTATGTAGTGAATTGTTAGTAGAGATTTTTCTAGATGGGACAATATCTAAGTTTCAAGAGAGGGTTGTTTTTGTTTTTTTAATAGGGAAGTCACTAAATGATGTAGTGGACCTTTGTACGTTTTATATGATTTTACATAACCATGAAACTAGGTAGGAATTCACAAATTTGCTGTTGCTTCTGTTTCACTTTTCTTTTGGCTCCTGACAGTGAAGGAAGATGTGTGTCATTGCCAGAGCTGAGTGAGAAATTACTCGGTAGCGCATGCCATCCTGCGAATCTCGTCACTTCCCTTCTTCCCCAGGAGACTTTGTGCTGACAGCACTCCTACTTGCCTTCAGATCTTGCGTTGGGAGGAGCAGGAAACAGTTAGGCATAGGGAAATGAGGAAGAAAATGAAGGGAAAGCTGTGCATTCTTTGGTTTATTTTAGTGTACTTCTGGTCTGACACAGATTGTGTGTCAGGGCACAGGGCTGGGCTGAGGAGAGGGAATGGTGTTATTAAATTGCCTTGTCCTCTGTGTCTGCTGGAGGACATCTCTAGGCAGGTGAGAGGTCTCTCTTGTGGCTGCTGCAGGTTGTATTGTAGACACTCTGCAGGGCTCCGTGGGCTATTACTCTTTGTTTTCATGTCCATCATTTATTCTGGTGCCTTGCTAAGGGGAAACTACAGTCTTGCAGATAGATTGTAGTTTCAGCTTAAGAAATTTAGTTTCCTGTGTCTTCATGCCATGGGTGTGAATTATCTGATATCTGGAGATATATGAGTTCTTGCTGAGGTTCTCATGGTCCCTTGTATATCAGTTGTTTCATCTCCAAGAGCAGATCTGAGCTGTTTTTGCAGTGTTGTCTTTCCTGGCAGTTGGGATTTAAGTCCCTTTTCTTCCCCCAGCTGCTTAATTCCATGACATCTTAGGAGCTTTCTATCACCTGATATTAAATACAATTGAAATTGGCCAACAGATCCAGGGATTAGCCGGTGCAATGCCAGGAGAACCTTTCCCTCAGGCTAGGAGGATGATCCCTCCTCATTAGCCAGCAGCACTATTTTTATTAAAGCTCACCTTGATTAAACGAATGCCCTGCGGGCAGGGGGATGGAAACATTAGCCTGGGAAGGTGTTTGCTGGACTGAGAGTTGGTACCTGGGGCTGGCATCAGTGATGGCCTGGTTCTTTCTGTTGGTTTCTAATTCCATTCCTTGTGTGGTGCAAACCAAAGGTAAAGTGAGAGGAGCAGCGCTTTGAGGGGCTGCTGACCTGCACAGGGCTCTGTAGGGGCTGCTTGTGTCATTGGCTCTGGATTGAGGCTGCTGCTTTCAGCGTGGGGTTTCTCTTGCCTTTATCCCCTTCTACCTGGGCTGAGAGCTGCTGCAGTCCTTTCACTTGGCATTCCTGGAGATCTCTCCTGCTCTGCCTGAAGACTTGGCACCTTGAACTCCATGTATTTGATCCTTCTCCTCCTCTTCCTCCTCTAGATGTCTGCCAGCAGGTCCTGTGGATCTGTTGTCCCTCCCTATGGCCTTGCCTGCTGCAGTAACCACAGTCTATCCCATACCACTTGCTGGCTTCTGGTTTCCAGGCTGTCCTGGTGGTGGGTGAATCTTCTAAGGACCTTTTTAAGTCCTTTCAGTGTCAGTATTTCTAAGATGCACGTTTTACCCATCCTTACAGGCAATGCTGTTGTTTGTGCTCTCCTCCAGTGTTTTTAATCCTGCAGCACCACAGACTCACACAGGACCAGCCCTTCTCCCTGCAGAGCACTCATTTTTCCTGCTCCTGGGTGGGTTGCATCTCTGCAGCCCTCTATTAGCCCAGCCTCCACTGGTGATTGTACTTGCTCTCTAAACCCCTCCTGATCTTGTCTGTCGCATTGTTTCTCTCTTGCTCACTTTTAAATGTCAGTTTGCAATCTCTGGGGGGAGGGAGGGTTGTCTGCCATTGTCTTAAAAAGGTGTTCACAGACTTTGTGCATTTCGAAAGTGTTGTCAGTCACATTTGGAAGGAGCCGCCTGGGAACATCTGCAAACCTTCACATGCTCCTTTTCTCAGAAAACTGCAGCAATCCAGCCTTGGTCTGTGAAGTGCTGAGGCCAGGTACTGGCCATGTTCATCTTTCCTCCCCCTGCCTGACCTTTTGTCTGTCTTGCAGTTTTTGTTCTGTGTCTGGACAGCTCCAAGTTCCATTAAGGGCCTGGAATGTTCCTGGCACCGTGTACATCAGTCCTAGAGTTTCAATTTTCAGTTTGAAATGTAGTGCTCAGTCAGTGACAGGTGTTCAAAGGGTTGCATATGTAGGCTAGGAATACATAGTGCTTTATTTTTCTGCCCTTCTTTCTTCTGGTGTTAGCAAAAGGGTTTCTAGTTGTATTTATTGCTTCCTGTTAGTTGGAGAAGTACAGTGCAGCCCTGTGCATCTCTCAATCACTCTTCCAGCCAGTAATGCCACTCTAATACCACTTTATCTCACAGCAGGGTCTGCTAGAAAGCACATCAGTAATGAAAAACAGTAATTCAAAACTGTTCCTCGCAGAGCAATGAAAGAGCTTATAGATTTCTCCAAAGCAATGGGATTTCTCGGAATACTTGAGGAAATCTGAATGGATTTCAGTGACAGAAGTGGGGCGTTTCTCTGCCTGGTGCAAAACATCACAGAATTGGGTAAACTTCAGCCTTTGAATGAGAGGTAATAATGGTAAGGAAGGGAAAGGACCTGGTTTGTGTGTGTGTGTATGTTGTATGTGTGTGAGGATCTCTTCTGGCCATTGAGCATTTGTGAGGGACTCTATTTCTCTCTGAAGCAGTTACCATGACAACCATTCATTTATATTTTATAGCATTATGTTGCTGGGTATATGCTTTCTAAGTTTTTTTGTGTGTGTGTCTTTTAGAAGCTTTTAGAAGATAAACCTTGTACTGAAATACAGAACACTTCAGGTGTTGTTCATGCTGTACAGTCAGGGCTGGCAGGCAAATGAAGCAGAGCTGAGGTGAGGCTTTTTGAGGTTAATTCAATCTAAATACAGGGAGGTGGCTCACCTGGACAGGCTTATCACTGATGTGGTGCAGTGGGAGGTCTGGACAACTGGATGACCTTGGAAGTCTCCTCTCACAGTCATGTAGGTGTCAGAGGGAGGAGAACTGAAATGTCTGTCTGAGCATGCAGGTGGAGAAGGGAAGAGACTTTGCAGTAACATTGCTGTGAAAAATCACAATTGGGTCTTTGAGAGCAGTGCAAACGCAGCGTTTGCAGGCTGAACAGGCTGCAGATGTAGCAGGGAAAAGAAATGTGATTGCTGTAATATATGGCAATCTGTAAATATCAAACATTGCTAATGAGGTATTGTATCTCAGAGTGGAAGGGACAGAAAGTGGGGGGGCTTTTTGAACCTGTCGCTCTTCAGTCAATCCTGTACAAATGCTATTTTCCTGGCTCGCTCCTTTGTTTGTGGATCAGTGTGGCAGAGGGCACAGAGCTGGCTTGCAGTATCCTGCTCTTAAGGAAAAAAAACCAAAAAACATAAAGCTGCAAACATTGGGAACTCCTAAAACAGTAGAGAGGACACAGCCAGGGCAGAAGAGCTAAGGAGCTTGATCCCTTACCTGGTCATATAGAACGGCTGAAGTGTGTTGTTTATGGTTTCTCTACTACAGGGTCTCAGATTAGGAGGGACAATGTGCTTGGGCTTTGCAAAGAGTTGGAGACCCCAGATAAAACCCTTTCTTGTGTTCCTTCTAAAGGAGAGCAGAGGTAGAAGTCTATGGTAACAGGAGGGAGAAAAAATGACTGAGTGGAAATGAGTTGGGTTTTTTTGACGATGACAGGGCACTGTTAGGGAGAGGCTTAAGCTAAAAAGGACAGTCATCACATATGGGTAGTGCATAAAGGGGTTATTCTTCCTGCCTCTTAATACATCTTAAAGAGCCCAGGTTTGAACAGTGAATTTTTGGAGAGACAATAGGGCAGGTTCCCCTGAGGTGAGTCAGTGATTTGTGATCGCACATCATGATCTGGGATTAGAATAATTGAGTTCCAGCCTTTCTGCGTCCTGGTGAGCAGTATCCAGCTAGGAAGGGCTGCTGAGATACCCGCAGGAACACTGGCTGTTCCAGGGAGAGCTACCTCTGATGCAGCATCTATTTTATGTGTGGGAGAAGTGGGATCTGCCGGCCTGTGAAAGAGTAGGGAGTGTAAGCAGGGTTTTGAGGAGCTGCCTGAAATACTAGGGAGTAAACCAGGAGGATTATCTAGCTCTTGGCCTGATCGCTGTGCCCTGCATTTCCCTGCTGAACTCCACAGCAGCAGTAGTGTGGCTCATGGAGGTGATGTGCCATCATTTGTCAACTCTCGGCCCACACTCAGTTGTTGAAAACCTCAGGGGAAAATGCTGCTTTTGGGGCAGGGTTATGTTTACAGTACAAATCATGCTGGGGCAGAAAATGAGGGCAGGGCTTTGGCTTTCTGATCTGCAGAGGACTATGTTACTTTACCTCATCTGTGCACGCTGTGGGAGTGACCTCAGCTGATTGTCCGTGACAAGGGTAAATCAAATCTTCTCCCAGTTTCTCTTACCCAAGCTTTTGTTTTGTGATGGGCCAAATATTCTCTGACTATGGATATCACTGGAGAAAAAAGGCTGACAGAGAGAAATCATGTCCTGTCATGCATGTGAACAGCAGCATGAATTAAAGGAAGCCACAAAGCTTTTACTGCAGGGAGGGGAAGGTAGGGAGAACGGAGATGGGGCCATCCCTGGTTTTTGCCAGGCTGTGGCTGCTGGAGTAATCCTTTGGCCTCTCTTTTGCAGCCTGCCTTGTCCCTAGTCCAGCCCATAAGCTGTGCTGTAAAGAAGAGTCTTCGCGTGGTCATTAGGCATGAAAAATGCTGAGCAAGATGTGGGGCATGAAATTCTTGATGGGCTGAGACACTGCAGCATTTAAACATCTGAAAGGTTTTATTTCAAAGTCTGGAGTGCAGTAGAAACTTCAAAGCTATTGTTCTCAGCGGGTGCACTCTCTTCAGATGCAGAAAGGCTTACATGGCCTGGCAAGTTGGCTTCTTCTGGAGTTAGAATTGGTGGTTATTTAATGAACTGATGGGAAGTGGCCACTAAGTGGAAATAATTGTTTTAATAGGAGTGTGTTAACCATCCCTAAGGTATTTTTATAAGCATCCTAGAACAGAATAGCATGTTTCTTAAAGCTGGATGCAACCACTGCTCCACCTGGGGACCTCCACTGTTCCTCCCTAGCAACAACATGGAGCACTTCTTATAAAGGGAATTTGAGCTTAATTCATCTTGGCAAACTATAGGGCATATGGTGAGGTGGCTCTCTCTTTCCTGGAGCCCCTGCTCTGTTTTAGCCTCGGCTAGCTTGAGACAGGAACCATGCCAAAAGGAATTTTCCCTTCAGGGCCTTAAAGATCCCAGGGAGGCTGCAAACCTTTTTCTTTAGAGAGAGCAGGCGTCCATCGATGGCAAAAAGAAAGAGTCTGCCCTTGGTCCGGGGGGAATCACAGCTTTATTCAGTCTTTCTCCTGTGGTCCTGCCCCCGCAGGGTCAGGAGCCCAGTCCAGTTCCCATCCCCTTCCTGGTTCCAAGAGCTTAGAGAGACCTTCCCATTGTGGTCCCAGGGCTTTTACCAGGGGGATGGGGCTAGAGGCAGGGACGAGCCACTACCCAATCAGGGATAAGGGGGGAGAGGAACAGAGTTGGATTACATTCCAGTGTGGGTGGATGGGCAGGGAGTAGGAGCAGGGGCAAACCTTGTGATAAATTTTCCATGAGAACAGGGGGTACAGAAGAAACCATTACAAAACCCAATATAAAATGAAATACAATATAAACTCAAATAATGCACAGTATGGGAAGAAGAAAAATATAATTATCTGAGCTGGTATTAGCTGTGCTTCTGTTGTGAGGTGTAACCTGTGTTTAGACAGGATTTAGAGACCGTTTAGAGCTTGTCACTACAGTTGGTCTCGGCTTCATTGCACAAGAAATGGACTTAAATTTTAAATCTGAGCTGGCTTGTGTTGAGTTCATTGCTGGTAGCGGGTGCTGCGTCAACAGCTGGGGAAGTCCCCTCCCAAAAGAACCTCATACGAGTCAGTGTTGCAGGTCCTGGGTTCTGAGTTACAGCCTGCTTTAATGATCTTCTGGGCCTCTGTTCAGCAGCTCTGATGGAAAAGCAGGCAGGGAATTGTGGTGGGACTGCACCTCACCTGCCAGGCTGAGCTTGCTTCCTCACAAAGCCTGAGAAATTTTCAACTTCGAGTCATTACCAACCTGACCAGAGATAAAAGGATTGATGCTAGTGACTTGGTACCTGTTTTCTGTAGTATTTATCTCTGTGATGGAGATCTGTGTGTGGATGAGGTAAGACACCTCTGTGTGATGGACTGATTTGTAGGATCACGGGGTCAGCAGCAGCCTGTTCCAGAATCCTGCAAAGCTTCACCTGACTCTTGGGACGCTGGTGCTCCTGAACGAACAAGAGATCCAGAAAGCGTGTGACCTCCTGCAGCGATGCAAAGAGGACTTTGTGGAGTAAGTGGTGGGAAAGGGATGTCATCACCAAGGCCTTGAGAGAGGGGAAAGCAGTACTCTGTCTTGTCAAGGAATAGCAAAGAGAAGAGCAGCTCGGTAGTCCCTCTCAACTCTAGAAATAAGAAAAAGGCTGAAATATTTCAAGTGCGGCAGTAGAAATCACTGAGCAGCTGCAGAGTGCCTTGCAGCATCTATAGCCCAGCTCAGACTCTGGGCATTCCCT